>NC_140968.1:101695806-101998306 GCF_056783735.1 Eptatretus burgeri | reverse complement strand
CGGACCTGAACCGAAATCAAATCCGCTTGTTCTGGTCACTGAACCAACTGATCCTCCAAGTTTTGTCACAACTCATCGACAACTTTTCGAGATACGCTCACAAACAGACAGACAGACAGACAAACAGGGGTGAAAACGCAACCTTGGTCCAGCTTCGGTGGCGGAGGTAAGAATACATACATACATACATACATACATACATACATACATACATACATACATACATACATACATACATAAATAAATAAAAAATAAATAAATAAATAAATAAATAAATAAATAAATAAATAAATAAATAAATAAATAAATAAATAAATAAATAAATAAATAAATAAATAAATAAATAAATAAATAAATAAATAAATAAATAAATTAAAAAAAAATAAAAAATAAAAAAAAGAATAGCGTTCCAAGGTAAGGTGAGCATCATTCAATTGTGAGTTGGGATTGGCTGGTAAACAATGTCGAGTCAACAACCCTGGACGGTTCAAAATGAATGGTCGGACGTATTTGCCGAAACTCCGACGTGCGTGAAATATCCCGGTTCGGAATGTGTCGCCGGCCTGCGATGGAACGTGCAGCCGGATCGTTTGCCTGTGGGTCTCACGTGTGAACGACCAGGGAACATAAACAAGCGCAGGTGACCCTGGCTCAGCAAGGACACGAGCGCGCAGTCACGCTTCATCTGAACTGGTGTCACCGAGCCGAGCAGGTGTTGTTTTTTGTCATCTCGATCACTGGGCATTGTGACGTCATTGTGAAGACAAACCGCGAATCTAATCAATGTTAACCAACGACTTGTTGCACCATGGTAATGATTAATTACGCGTCCTGCAACCATTTTCCATCGAGCAAAGTTTGGAGGCAAAGTTCTCTCCCCACACCCTCTTATCCATGAGAAATACGTCGCCACTGTATGTTACCCCATCAGGGTGTGGTTGTGGTGGGTCAAGGTTACCTTGCTTTAGGTTCCCTGGGAAGTGCACCATTCCAGACCTCCATCTATCCACCCATTTATTTATTTGTTTACTGACTCACGATATGATATAAAGCTCATCGAGTCGGGCTCACACACAAATCGTGTGCATGACAAGCACTTTAGTGGACAATAAGTAAATATTTTGTGTGTGCGGTAATCTATGCTCATGGAGGTTCCAAATGAAAGAGAACAAAGCAAGCAGCACGTTCACAGACCTAGGGGTATCCATGGGAAACAGGAAGACAAAGACATCGCACGTGTGAGTGGATTCATAGTGTCCGAAAGGAAGAGGAGATGGGGCTCGGCAGGATTAGGAGAGAGAGCTTGGATCGGGTAGGTATGGGGGAAAGCACCAAGCGACAATGGGCATCGCTCTTAAAGGAATGGAGGCAGGGAGGGGCACGAGGTGACAAAACACAGGGAGTTGGTTCAAGAGGAGAGGAGTGTATACAAATGGTGGACGAGATTTCAACCTGCGTTCACTCCATCGTGAGCAAGGTGTTCACATGGGAACATCAGAGGCCAACACAATGGAAGTCAAGGGTCAACAGCACCACCATAGGAACATGAGTGGACATCTCTCCCGTTACAGAGGAAATGCCGAGAGACAAACAAGAGGTGTTGGATTCATCAATCACAAGAGGTTAAAGAATAACATTATGGAGATGAAGTTCACTTCCAACAGGGGAGCAAAACTTGTGATTAAACTCACAAATAAGTTGTACGAGCTTCAGGTAACTGAAGTGTACGAACCAAATTTCATTTTAAAATGTTATAAAATGTGCCCGTGATTTCATTTTTTGTTATTTGAACTTTTTTTTTTATCCCATCCCAGGAGGAGTCAAAAAAGACTGCTCTCGTATCTTCTTGGCACGTGGTGATCATATCTACCAAGTTTGGTGAATTTCTGCCCAACCGTTTCGGAAGGGATAGCATGATGGACCGACAGATGGACAGACAGACAGAGACAGATGGAGCCAGTAGAAATATCCCCCCGTTTTTTTCAAAAAGCGTTGGAATAACAAAGAAAGTGAGAAGAAGGTCAAACGAAGACCGAAAATGATATCGAACAGAGAAATGGGATCAAAATCAGAAATCAAGAATGGAGAGAGTGGAGAGAGTGGAGGAATCTTACAAGAAATTATATGAAGAAGAGAAGACCAAGATGGACGATGATGAAAAGGATCAAAGTCTGATCGTGGACAAAGCATCCGACATTCCCCCAAACAAAGTTAAACAGGACAGCGAGCACATGAAGAACGGAGGACCAGGAGAAGATGGCACATACGTTTGAGATTAACCAGTTAAAATTGTGGCACTAGTTAATCAAATAACTGACCAAAATAGAGCATTAGAGTATCAGGAGAAACTCAAGTAGACAAATATGAAGTCATCAGGAGGAACCTGGATTGGTGTAAATTGCAATATATATATATATATATAAATATATATGTCAAAACAAAGTTGTACCAGATAATTGGAAGAATAGTGTAATAATACGTCTGCACGAGAAAAGAGATGAAGAAAACCTCAGGAATTGCACACCAATTAGTTTGCTGCCTGTTATCTACAGAATAGTTGTTAAAGTGCTGACAAGCAAGCGACGAGGAAAACCAGACTTTGCCCAGGAAAACGAACAAGCGGGTTTCGGGGGTAGAAATGATAGTGGATCTTCAAGTCGTAAGACAAGTAATTTAAAATTCCAATGAATACGAGATGTCGCTATGCACGGAATTTGGCAATTGAGAGGAAGCAGTTGATTCTGTGAAGCAACGTTTGGTGTGTACGCATTAAGGAACCAGACATCGAGAAAACATACATTGACCTAATCACTACCAAATACAAAAAGCAACAACAAATATATATATATATATATATATATATATATATATATATATATATATATATATATATATATATATATATATATATATATATATATACGCAAACACACACACACACACACACACACACACACACACACACACACACACACACACACACACACCAATGTAAAGTCACTTAATAGGTCGTTGAGCCACCATGCCACCATGTGGGGCCAGTATGGCCTGTATGCGCTGTGACATATAGTCCACCACTGTCGAATTCTGCAGGAGGGACGGGGCACCATTCTTCCAAGAGAAAGTCAACCAACTCACACCCGTTTGATGGAGGTGGAAAACTCTGTCTCAGGAAGTCGTTCCAGAATATCCCATAAATGCTCGATTGGGTCCAGATTTGGTGACCGCGAAGGCCATGACATATAGATAACATCAGTGTCATGATCAACAAACCATTGAGTGACCACACGTGCCCTGTGGATGGCGGTATTGTGTGTGGGGGGGGGGTCTCCTCTTGCAGCCAGGCTAGCCATAATTCTAGGCAATGTGCAGCATTTTTATACATGACCCGAAGCATGCTGGGATGTTATTTGCTTTATTAACACATGAGCTACACTTGTGTGGAAGTCGTTGCTTGGTGTCCCTCATTTACCCAGGTATTTCCATTTTTTTTGTCCACTTCCTGAAATATATCGATAAAATGTATCAACATTGTGATGAAAACGAATGCACTATTAATGAAATTAATGTCAGCGCATTAGAATAGGTAACCAGTCATGTTGATTTGTGTCAATTAATGAAGTCAACTGAGAACCAGATGGCAGAAATAAAGTGAAGAACAAAAATAGTCCTGGAGTGATTTGGAAAACCTCGAGTGGTCTTTCTTCTGGTAACCAACTCCGAGAATGGTCTTCAGCCTTGTGAAGGGTGAGCTCCATTGAAAAAAAAAACATTAAAATGATCTATTCTCAAAGGGAAACTATCTTTGTGTCTTAAAAGGAAAATGCTCATCCAATACGTCCTGCCAATCCTAGCATGTGGATGTGAGAGTGGACTGCAAATATATATATATATATATATATATATATATATATATATATATATATATATATATATATATATATATATATATATATATATATATTTATATTTATATTTATATTTATATTTATATTTATATTTTGTTACGAATTCTGGCCCGCCTGGCATGCGATCGGCCGCGTTACTCCAATACCAGCCGCGTCGCCCACCGGACGGACAATTCAGTGGTGACCCTCCTGGAACTACCGCCAGGAGCCAGTCACGGGTGGGGGTTTAACCTCACCACAACCCAGTCCGCATTCTACCCGCGCGAAATAGGGTGAATCGCCGAATTTTGTGTTTCATTCGCTGCTCCTTCACTACTTTTCCTTGTTTCCTCTCCTGTCCTTCATTCTCCAGTTTCGTGGCTTGCTTCATTTGGCTAATCTCCGTTTTGTGTTTCATTCACTGCTCTCTCATTACTCTTCCTTGCTTCCTCTCCTGTCCTTCCTTCTCCAATCTCGTGGTTTTCTTCATCTGGTTAATCTCCCTTTTGCGTTTCATTCGCTGCTCCTTCACTACTTTTCCTTGTTTCCTCTCCTGTCCTTCCTTCTCCAGTTTCGTGGCTTGCTTCATTTGGCTAATCTCCGTTTTGTGTTTCATTCGCTGCTCTCTCATTACTCTTCCTTGCTTCCTCTCCTGTCCTTCCTTCTCCAATCTCGTGGTTTTCTTCATCTGGTTAATCTCCCTTTTGCATTTCATTCGCTGCTCCTTCACTACTTTTCCTTGTTTCCTCTCCTGTCCTTCCTTCTCCAGTTTCGTGGTTTGCTTCATTTGGCTAATCTCCGTTTTGTGTTTCATTCGCTGCTCTCTCATTACTCTTCCTTGCTTCCTCTCCTGTCCTTCCTTCTCCAATCTCGTGGTTTTATTCATTTGGTTAATCTCCCTTTTATGTTTCATTCGCTGCTCTTCCTTGTTTCCTCTCCTGTCCTTCCTTCTCCAGTTTCATGGTTTGCTTCATTTGGTCAATCTCCTTTTTGTGTTTCATTCGCTGCTCTCTCACCACTCTTCCTTGCTTCCTCTCCTGTCGTTCCTTCTCCAATCTCGTGGTTTTCTTCACTTGGTTAATTTCCCTTTTGTGTTTCATTCGCTGTTCTTTGTCTATCTCCTCGCACTCCAGTCTCGCGCTTTCTTTCAATTGGTCAATCTCAAATTCACGTTCTTTTTGTTTTCTATCCCATTGTTCCTCTCGTTCTTCCCTCTCCAATCTCGTTGTCTCCCTCAATTGTCTGATTTCTTCTTCCCGCTTCATTCGTTCTTCTTTGTGTCTTTTATTCCACTATCTTTCTTGTTCCTCATTCTGCAATCTCGTTATTTCCTTCAATTGGCCGATTTCCTTCTCCTGTCTCATTCGTTCTTCCTTCATTACTCTTTCTTGTTCCTCATTCTTTAATCTGGCTTTCGCTTCCAGCTGTTCGATCTGTACAATTTGGTTCCTTAACGTTTCATTCTCTGCTGTCGTTCTTTCTTCTCTCACCATCCTCAACTCGTTTTGTAGTTCCCTCTCTTTGTTTTGGTATTTCTAGAACTCAGAAGCTTTCTCTTCGAATTCGTTTCTCATATCCGCACCCTCCGACCTTGCTTTGGCTTCAAACTGTTCTTCCGGCTTGCCCTTGTGGTTTTCTACCCGTCTACCCAGTTCCTCCATCTCCGTTTTTACCTCCAGTCCCAGCTTATCAACTCTCTTCGTCATGTCTTGAAGTCTTTTCTCACACTCCACCGTTTCGACCTTCAATCCCTCCTTTGTCTCCTCCTGGCTTCCTTTTAATTTTTCGATTGCCTTCGTTACCTCGTGTCTCGTCTTGCATGTTTCGGTCTCCCCGTTTAATTTTTCCCTCTGTGTCACCGTCACTTCCTCTATCACGACTCTCGCCCAACACGTCTCCCGTATTATTTGGTCCGTTCCCGCCTCTCCATTGTGGGCCTGACAGCCGTTGCACTCCCTCTCAGCTCGTTCGCCCCAGCACGTGGCGTCGCCATTATGCCTGCCTGCAGACATTGCCCCACTCGCCGCATTTCACTTATTTCTTCTTTCATTCCGTTCTTTATTTTATTTGTGTTTGTATCCATCTTTTCATTCATGCTTTTCATTTCGTTTGTGTTTGTCTCCATCTGTTTATTCACTCCATCTATTTTATTTTTCATTCCGCTTATTGCCTGCAAAATCATGTCGGGCGCACTCGGTTGAGCCGATTCGGCAAGGATCAGGGGGTTTTGGCGGAGGAGGGGACGGGAGGTGTTATACACCGTGGCCTCTGCCGCGCCCATTTCGGGCTCGGGGTTTGTTTGTGGGGGGGGGGGTTTGCTCCTGCACATTAATCTCCTGCTCGGGGTTCTCATCCTGGGCCATGGATTCCACATTATAACACATATCTAATCCACCCGGCTTCCGTTCGCCTTGAAATGCCATCTTATCCCGTGGAATAAATAATTTTTAAATCGCTCGAATTTGGGGAACACGGAGGGTCGCTTCACTCACCCCTGATCCGGTTCCGTGAATTTAGTTGGAGGCGGGAAGGATTTGAATCCCACTCCCAGACACCACTGTTACGAATTCTGGCCCGCCTGGCGTGCAATCGGCCGCGTAACTCCAATTGCAGCCGCGTCGCCCACCGGACGGACAATTCAGTCGTGACCCTCATGGAACTACCGCCAGGAGCCAGTCACGGGTGGGGGATTAACCTCACCACACCCCAGTCCGCATTATACCCGCGTAAAATAGGGTGAATCGCCAAATGTCGATATACCTAAATACCCACGCGGGTAACCTACCGAGAGGTTGCACCACGCCGCAGGTCGGCTTAGGACACGAACCACTTAAGTGGTTCGTTCCGTGCTGCAGGGATAACCGAGCGGTGTTATCGCCGACCTCGACGGTTCAGATTATTTATAGGTTATTTAAAACCCACTACCAATCATTCCACGATTCAAGATGGCACTTTCAAAAGAGGGGAAGGACGCAACTAACGGGAAACATTTCACAAGCACATTTATTACACATATAACACAAACAAGCAAGGGCAGTCATGCAATATGTACAGCAAGAAATGAAAGACGTTACGACCGACTATAGCATCAATGTACAGGCACTTAAACAGTTTTACTTCACCGACTGGCCCCACAAACACATACAAAAGCCCAAAAAAAAGAAAACCTCCCTTCTGCGGCCGGTGAACCCTCTCCGGCACTCTCCTCGTCTGCACGTGCAGGTCCACCACAGACCGCTTGCGGTGCCTCCCGTCCGCGTCTCCGAGGCGGCGCCCAGACTTGCCACCGGCCCGCGCCTTCACCGACAGGTAGCTTAACGCCAAGACGAGAGGGAGGGAGAGAGAGCTCGACCTCGGCCACCAAGAGAGCGCGAGGATGACCCCGACCACCAAGAGAGAGAGAGAGAGGGAGAGAGAGAGGGAGAGAGAGAGAGAGAGAGAGAGAGAGAGAGAGAGAGAGAGAGAGAGAGAGAGAGAGAGAGAGAGAGAGAGAGAGAGAGAGAGAGAGAGAGCGCCGCGACGTCCACCAAGAGAGAGTGGGATCCAACACGACCCCGACAGAGAGAGAGAGAGAGAGAGAGAGAGAGAGAGAGAGAGAGAGAGAGAGAGAGAGAGAGAGAGAGAGAGAGAGAGAGAGAGAGAGAGAGAGAGAGAGAGAGAGAGAGAGAGAGAGAGAGAGAGAGAGAGAGAGAGAGAGAGAGAGAGAGAGAGAGAGAGAGAGAGAGAGAGAGAGCCCCGCGACGTCCACCAAGAGAGAGTGGAATCCAACACGACCCCGACAGAGAGAGAACGAGCCCCACGTGCGATCCGCCTTATATCGCGCGGGGCTCCGCCCTTCGCTCCTCCCCGTATTCGGCTCCGCCTCCCTTCTAGAAGGTTCCCGAAAAGGGGTGTTCCCTCACCCCGACCGCCTCACGCTGTGCATCCACCAATCGGCAGCGAGCTGCCCTCCCCCTTTCCTTCACACCAAGCGCGGGGAAAATAGGCCGGAAAAAACCCCACAGGCCTCACAAGAGCTTTTGTTCTGCCAATCCTTCTCGGACGGTTTCTGTGGTGCAGAAATTCATCATTCTACCCTCCATTCTCCAACATTGCTCCCTCTGCTCTGAGTCCTCCAACCCTCACCTGCAACTCCAGGATGCACACATTCTTCCAGTAACCCCCTCCTTGTTAAAGTTCAAAAATCCAGGTGGACTGCACACCTCAAATATTTTCTTCCTCTCTTCTCCACTCAATGGAACCACCTTCCAGAAGATGTTCTGTCACACTCTTTCTTCCAGGACTTCAGTGCACCGCCATCTCTAATCAATCCCAATTCTGACCCAAGACCGATAACTCAACTATCTTACTTGCTATCTTTTACATTTCCTCTCCTCCTCACTCTCCGCTTTCCTATTCATTCATTCCTTTAATGTTTGTCCCACTGTCGATTATCCCGAGCTGATCACTCTTCCATGAGCATCGCTCCTGAAAAGAAAATAACATATTGTTACGGATCTGGAAACCATAAGCATTCAACATACAGATGTCCCAAAAGTCAGTTATGTCGTTAAGTATGTGTGTAGTCAGATCCCCTTCCTTTTGTCTCGTGGGAGAATCAAAGGCGTGCGTTGCGATTTCTTTATTTAGGTTATTACATCGAACAAGCCATCTAACAACCATCCCATCTGTATGACCCCTCGGCCCATCACAATCCACCACCAACCAGCTGCCTTCTCGCACCCTCACGTGCCAAGGCAAGATCTCGCGGTTCCAGTTTCCCAGCTCCCACAAACGTTGTAACTCTTTCACGACGACCTTTGCAACATTGATACTGTTGCTCTACAAGTACGAACCCGCGTGGAAGAGTGGGTGGGGTTTCCTGGCAGGGGCCGAAACCCCGGCCAGGAAGGGCGAGTCCATGGAAGCCTGCCCAATCAAGGCGAGGAGTGAGGTCTGTTCGAGCTAGCCCCGCCCCGTTGAGGGAGGTCCATAAATTCCCGAGCACTCTCTGAGGCGGTGGTTTTTTGAGGGGTTGCTACAAAGGGGTTGTTACGAAAGGGGTTGTTACGAAGGTTGTTCTGAGGTTTTTGACAGGGTTGTGGTGGTTGAGAGTCGAGTGAGGAAGAAGGGTCTTGGAGAAAGTTCTCCACGGGTTTCTGACAAGGTTTTGGATAGGGCTCTGAGGGTTGTTGTTGAGCATGCAGTTCTTTTGAAGTGGAGGGTTGAGCAGAAGGTCGTGAAGGCGGCGAACGTGTCACTGCTGCCCCTCTTCAAGGAAAGGAAAGAGCGACCCTGACCTCCCTCCGTGGACCCCGCAATTCACTACCCGAGCTCTGCCACGAACCACGAGTCCCACACGTGCGACTGGAGACCAAACCAATGACCATTGTCAGGTGCCACACCACGGAGCACTCCCTTCCTCCGACGGTCAGGTACAAAGCTGGACTCTGACTCCCCAGCTCATCTCTCTCCTCGGCTGCGAGGGTACAATAAAGAACTCTGGGTTTATTTTCATTTGTGTGTGTGTCTGCGTGTGGGCCCGTCATATAAGTAGAAACTGTTTAAGTGTTTGTTTTTGATCATTGTAAATATTACTTACATATCCGCGTTAAGTCTTCCCAGTGTCTTTTTATTGTTAATAAACAATTGTAGAAATGTCCCCAGTTCGTTTCCGTCCCTTCTTGAATTGGTCCAGCATGGTTCGGATACGAGTTTAGGCGGGGTTTTATCCCCGGCAATCGGACAATTGTAGCCGGGACGTCCTGGGCAGGCCCACTCGACTGCATCCGAGCCGGAAAGGTAGGTGGCAGAGTGGTAGTCAGTCGGTGTAATTTTACTGCTACTGGTAGAGTGAATGCGGTCGGCCAGGCGTTCCGAGCAGAGACTGCATGGTTACTTAGGTAATTGGATCGAGCCAAAATAACCGTGCGCCACACGATCGAGATATTGGCGTTCTACGGTCTGTTAAACGACCCGCCGACTCGCGGAGTTATCCGAGCGACGGCCTACAATTCCGGAGAGTCTGGTGGGGATCGACGTAACCTCCCCCACCTTGTGGTCGTTCTCGCCACCAGACCTCCGGCCCGTAACAATACATATATATATATATATATATATATATATATATATATATATATATATATATATATATGTATATATACATATATGTATGTATGTATTACCAACATACCAACAGTGGATCATGTCGAGCCCAATAATTTTTTTTAATATCATGCCATATATAGTTTTTAACCCCATCTGTCAATGGTAAAGAATCACTTTAGAAATTAAATAATTCTCATATCCGGATCTGGATTCAGATCTTCCTCAAAATTGCAATGATTCTTCCTTCTGACACACCCAACCTGCCCAAGTTTCATCCGAGTCCATCCACAACTTTTTGAGATATCGTGCTATATATAACTTTTGGCACAATATCTCAATGGTGAAGAATCACTTTAAAATATTCTAGTAGTCAGATCCGAATCTGGATCTTCAGCAAAATGTAATCAGTCCGTCCTAGTCACATACCCAACCTGTCCACAAAATTTCATCCCGATCCGTCCATAATGTTTTGAGATATCGTGCAAACAAACAAATGAAATTGCTCGTTTTGCAAGGAATTGCCAGAATAACTTTGTCATATCTCCATGATCTCTGAAAAAGCAAAAACCTGGAAATCAATTTGGTTCTTTTAAATCGATAGTGCTGCTGTTTAATGAGTTATAGCACTTAGTTTGGTCATGATCATAACTTGGAAGTCAATCGGACTTGAAATGGCGTTTTTATCACAATTTGAAAGTTTTGACCCGACCCCCCTGACATTCGACCCCCAACCGCTGAGAAGGGTGTTGGTGTGACACCCCCAATGAGACATATGGTTGGATGCAGAATTGGAAGATGAACATTTTGAATAATATATATATATATAAATATATCTGATAGGATAGGTCTTGAGGTATGTGCACTCACCTCTGAGCTATCTGTCTAGCTTGGATCCGTATCCCCAACGAGCTATAAACCGTTACCCTGGTATTACGCATGCAGAGCAAGGCATCAATGTGTGCATTGCCCAGTGGAAGGACATCAAGCTGCGTCCTGTTTGCCAAAATTAGTTGGCAGACGTTAAAGATCCCACGATACGCTTCACCATGAGTCGTCGAGTTATCACGAGCACCCTGAACAGATTACAAATTCCTGTACAAATCACCCTACACTCAAACATCAGACCTGGTCAGCCAGTTCGTGAAAGACTTACATCAGAAAACTGGGATCATTTGTGGTCGACACCACAATAAGCATTCCTTTCACGCCATGAGGCACATTGGGGCTGCCGAGGCAGTTTCATTGGCTCAAGAGTACAATCCAGGACAGGTCGCCACTGGGACACAACGCAGGACACTCAAATGGCTTGTGACCCCAGGGAGCTGGACTCATTTTTTTGACCTCAGAAGGATGATAGGTTGAGTCAGCCACCTAGTGTTATTTCAACGGAATGAAAGGTAAGGGGCTCAAACTCAAGACTTTAACATCTGAAGCCAACACCAGAACGTGGGATTAATTATGGTTGTGGTGTTGACAGTAGTAGTAGTAGTAGTAGTAGTAGTAGTAGTAGTAGTAGTAGTAGTAGTAGTAGTAGTAGTAGTAGTAGTAGTAGTAGTAGTAGTAGTAGTCAAAATGACCATAAAGCACTTCCATTAAAATAAAATAAAAATTTTCATCATGAATCTCAAGTTAAACATCCTCAGATTCCCTCTCATCTACTGTCACAGAGCTGCTGATGCAGTGCCCCCTGTAGGTCAGAGCAGGAATTTGTCATTTGTTCAGGCACATGTCAGGGGATTTGAACAAGCATTCGATTCATGAGATGCATCAATAGGACGGACGCACTGCTTCACAAAGGACACATTGCTGTGCGTACACATTGTCCATTGTCCAGCCGGGGGCACCGTGAAGCGCAAGAGTCAGGTGGACAATGACATACGAGGTCGTTCAACAGGTCCTGTGCAGCACGACTGTCACGCGTGATGGAGGAAGCATAGGGTTGGAATCCTTCCCCGATAAAAAAAATTAGTTGGCATCAACTTGAAAGCTTTTTATTCGTGAGCCAGAAAACGGTCTTCTCTTCTGGTGGGAATGGTGTGATCTTTTGATTTCTTCGGTGACATTCCTGCAGAGATGTGATATATTTATCGTCCAGCTTGTGTACCATTGAAAGCATTCACAAAATTCCTGTGGCTTGGTGGACATCCATCCATCCATCCATCCATCCATCCATTGGGACCATACTCTGTGCAGAGCGTTGGTGCTGCCGAAGCAGTCTCCTTGGCTATTGTACACAATCCTGGATGTGCCACCACTCCGACACAGGATACCAGCAAGCTGGCACTCATTTTGCTGACCTCGGAAGGATGACGAGCAGTCAACCCCACCTGGTATTAATTCAACAGCCAAGTGAGATTTGAACTCAGGATCCGAGGATCCCAAGCCCACCACTCTAACTCGGTGGATATCACCTTCCATAACATCATCCACATTCTTCCCATTTCTTCCTCCACTGATCAGACGGTCCTGGTTGAGGGTTGCATGAAGGTTATGGCCATTTGTGGTCAGCTGCCCCTTTAGTCTCTTGGTCTGGCACGTGAATCGTACACGTGACGTCCATCAGCTTACTGACTTATTGGTAGTGAATCGTTCATCATCAATCATGGCTGAGTGAATAATAATTGATCAAATAATTGGACACCATCTTTGCATTCGTTCATTTCGTATGCAACTTGTGGCTGCCGGTTGCTTCATTGCTGGGAGCGACACTTTGTGCTGCTGATGCAGTGCCCCCTGTAAGTCGCAGCAGGGATTTGTAATGTGTTCATTATACTGGTGATAGCTTGCCTGGCTTGCTTGCGACCTTAAGGTCCTGAGTTTACCTGTTGAATTAACACCAGGTGGGATTGATTCAACCTGTCATCCTTCTGAGGTTGGTGAAATGGGTACCAGTGTACTTGGGTAATAACCATTTGGGGTAACCTGTGTTGGAGTGGTGACCCGTTCCAGGACTATACTCCTTGCCAATGAGACTACCTCGGCAGCCCTATGTGCCTTCACGGCACAAAAGGAGTGGTATTGTTATGCTATACGGACATTAAATGTAAATCCTTTTACTCTACGAAGTCGGAAAATCAGGGTCACAATCATTTATGCGATCAACTTACTTTCTGGAGGAAACTTTAGGTTCTTGACTTTTTTTTTTTTTACACATTCACCACATTCCAATGGCCACAAAACACTTCGGAGACTTTTACACCACCATCGGTCTCTTGATTTCATGAAGAAGTTATGTTTCTCAATTTCAGGTTTTCATCATTCAAATGCGACAACAAAGCACGACCATTCTATTCGGTTGAACTGATCTTCCTTTTTTAACTTGACATCCAAATTCAGTGATTTAGGGAATCTTTTCCAAATTTAGGTTTCCAACACGAAGGAAACACTCATAAACTTGTACTTTCTGGCCTTCAAAGCCATCCCACGACCATGTCATGCCGATTGCATGACCAAAAATATGTCAAAATGGCAGACTTGGGAAATAAATTATTGGGAAAATCCATAAATTCCTTCAAAAATCTTCTTCCCCAGACCCACCAATCAGAATGCTACCAAATTTGGGTTAAAACATTAACACAGGGTCCAGATAGGCTCCAGCTCTGATGTTCCTATTTTCAAGAAAATGTATCTCCAATTAATAATTAATTCAACAGTACAAGAGTGATTATAATTGAAGGCCTAGTCCGTCACCCACGAACCTTCAAGTTCAAGCTGAAGCTCCATAATCACGATCTGCAGTTGCTGTTGTTGCCTCACGTGTATCATACTCGATGGCTGTCACAGTTGTTGGCCTTTGAAGGAAAAAAAACTTCTGCTAAAATAATTTGCCAAGCACGCTTCATTTCGTTTGTCAATAAGTCTTCACGACTCACAATTTAACCGCTTCTTTGCCAGAACCTTCCTTCCCACATCATGTGGCATTCAGAGTCCGCAGAGAATCCAATCAGGAGAAACGGAGAGATGCTGCAATTCCACAAGCAATCGGCAAATTAATATCTAAACTTGCTGAACCACGACAGTCAATACAAAACCCACGAAACATATTGATGTAGCTCATGAGATAATATGACGTAAACACGATTGCTACGCTCTGCCTTTTGTCAAAAATGATGCCTCGGGCCTTCAGCTCAGAGGCCTTTGATTTTTCTCCAACGTCAGCACGAGCAGTCGTCGAAGAGCGCATTTGATTGGTTGACTTTGACCTCCGAGTTGGTGCACAATCCAATACGAGAGTGAAGTCGATGGCAAGTCATCACAAATACCCACTCTTCCCACGTAAAGCAAAGATGGCAAAAACTTCCACCAGGAATGACCCAACATCAAATTTTGAGTATAAAATGGTTTTCCCGACTTGACCCCGTGACCCAAGGTCCCCTCCACGGGGACATGAACCCAGGGGTCAAATACAAAAAAAAAAAAAATCGTTATATATTTCATGCGTCTGACAATGTTGAACGCAAATACAAAGCTTTTTAAAAATGTGCCCATAATTGCATTTTTGGGGAATTTGACCTTTTGACCTCCTCCCACCCCCAGGGGGGGGCAGGGTCAAAAATGATACTGCTCCTCAACCTTTGTGCCACGTGGTAATCATAACTCCCAAGTTTGGTGAATTTTTGTCCAACCGTTGATGAGGAGATAGCGTGGCGGACGGACAGAGACGGATTTCCCGCCGTTTTTTTATCAAAAATCGTGGGGATTAAAATCCATTGTTCTATTGTCTAGTCGGCATGGATCATCATATTCCAGCAGATCAACTCACAATAGAAAAATGTATTGTGCACTTTGCGATAAAAGCATTAAATTTTCTCGTATTTCTGCATCCCCAAAAATGTATGCCTGGTGTTGGCTTCATGTTTAGGGTAGTGGGCTTTGGATCCTCGGGTCCTGAGTTCAAATCTCGCTCAGCTGTTGAATTAATACCAGGTGGGGGTTAACTCGGCCTGTCATCCTTCTGAGGTCGGCAAAATGAGTAGCAGCATGCTGGTATACCGTGTCGGAGCGGCGACCCATCCAGGATTGTGCCCAATAGCCAAGGAGACTGCTTCAGCAGCACCAACGCCCTACACAGAGTATGGTCCCAATATCCTCTCCTCCTCCTAAAATGTATTTTCAGATGTGAAACCATTTTGGATTTTACCTCTGATGACCTTGGGCAACAAGAAGTTACTATTTTGGAACAGTGTGCCATAATCACATAACCACAAATCCCTAAAGTACATGGTTTTATGAAAGTTTGCATTCCTGTATCTTGCAACAATATTTTCAGATGCGACTTCGATGGCAGTTTGACCTCTGTTCAGCTTGAGAGTTCAATGACCTCAATTAGTGTTATCTGATCGAGTCGTGGTGATGAATGTCACAAATAAACCCAGTATATGAGAAGGTTGGTGTCTATGAGGACATTATACGTCACAGATGAAGAGGTATGAAGAACTGGGAGGTCTGAGTAATGCTCTGCACACAAGGTTAGTGCAGCCTCCAAGTATCCTCCAGAATAGGAGCAGAGAGCAGTGCACTTGAAGGTGGCCTTGACACACTTGCATCACTCAGTGCATCCCTTTGTGCACCCACAGTGAAGGAGTTCATAGCACGACTGTAATGCCTCTGGAAGGGTGGTGCACAGTGGTCATTATCCTATAGTGTCCTTCCCCCAGCTCCAGTCGGAGGGGCTTGGAAGCTCAGGGACGGAAGTTCGGGCCTGGTTCCAACATTTGGAATAATTCAGTAGTTCACGCTGAAAAACGATGAGCAACACCACAACAATCTAAGATTTGTCTGTCACATTGGATTTTGGGGAACCATTCATGTATTTTGGGGATTGGTTTTTAAGACTCCAAAAACCTCGGGTTTTACACCAAAATCTTCATCCTCTGTGCCATGGTTCATGAGATTTGCAATTTCCACATAGGGTCCACCATCATGGAAAATAGTGCTGTATGCAATTCGTGTTGTCACGTTGTTTTCTGCACTGCATACCCCAAATATTAGGTAATGTTAGATACGGTGACAAATGTTACACTGCCGGACGCCCATGCCCCACTCACTCCATAACCCATGTGACGCTACAGTTGTAACATGAGTGACATCACATTGAAGTTACTCGATATTACCCGAGTTATCGGGATTCCTCGGTCGTCCCTCTTTTAGTGGCATTCAGCGATTGACGCTTTTCAGTGACGTCACTACATCCAGGGTTTTTCCACCCATAGACGCCATCTTTATGGGCAAGCGATGACATCAATAAGATTGGGATTGCCATTGCGTGCATCGATAAAAGGCTGCAAAATGAGTTGGAAAATATCATCAAAAGAGCCGAAGGTGCAATTGGGGTACCAGGGCACATTAGACACGTACCATTTCCAAGGCCCTGGTACCCCTGGTACCCCTGGTATCCAGGGCACAAAATCCATATCAACTTCTGAGGAAATTGTGGAGCAACGATGTGAATCAGTGGCCTAGCGTAGAACATCCAGACATCGTCAATCACCTTCTTTACAACAAGAGGAAATACAGTGCCTTCCGAAAGTATTCACCAACTTAGACGTGTCACAGCCCGAAATTAATATGGATTGAATTAAAAAAATTCTCACCGATCAACACAAAATACCCCATAATGACAAAGTGAAAACATGTCTTTAGAAACATTCACAAATTAATAAAAAATGAAATGCTGAAATGTCTTGCATCAATAAGTATTCAACCCCTTTGCTCTGACACTCCAAATTGAGTTCAGGTGCATCCAATTTCCTTTGATCATCCTTGAGATGTCACCACCTGTGACCAAATCAATGGAGTGGACAAGATTTAAAAAGAAAACTTCAAAGGATAAAAAGGTCATACAGTTCACTGCATATAGGAGCAGAAACTCCACCATGAAGTCCAAGGAACTGTCCGTAGAACTCCGAGATAGAATTGCGAGGATGCATACATCTGGTCAGGTCAAGTCAGGTCAGGTATGGGAGCATGCGCTGGAGCAGCGCGTCTCTGCGTCCACTTTCCGCCGGTACTCCAGGGGCCTCCGTCTGGCCATCCACCAGGCAGATGCCAGGCCCATCCCCATCTCCTTGAGATGCCGATCAACCTGCTACAACCACAAGGCACGTGGTCGGCCCATTGGCCTACTCCACTCACGACACTCCCTCGCTGAGAGAATTTGGTGAGCAGGATCAGTGTCAGAAAAACGAGCCACATGTCCATACAGCCACAGCTAACGCTCACGGATGATGCAGGTAACAAATCTCATTTGAGTCTCTCTCAGCAACCGCTTGTTGGACACAAAGTCCAACCAGCGTTAGCCAAATATTCTACAGAGAGACCTGGTCCCAAAGGAATAAAGTCTCCATCTCAGATTCCTGGTCAGAGTACAAGTCTCATATCCGGAGCGCAAGACTGGAAGCACCATGATATGGATTCACTGGTTCATGAAGACTCAGACTTTCGTCGTCCTGCACAGGTACGACAGCACCACAACCCATGATTCAGTGAATCCATGACTCCCCAGGCCCGACACAGACGTCTTTTGAGCTTGAGCTCACAGCCAGCAGAGACATGAATATCACTGCCAAGATAAAGGAATCTCTCCGTGACCTCATCCTCACCACAAACAGGGACAGACAAGATAGCAGCATCCAAGATGTCATTGAAAGCCTGGATATTGGTTTTGACCCAGGAAACCCGTAATTCCAGCGGCTCAGACTCCTCATTCAGCACCTCGAGGGCCCCCAAAAGGATATCCAGTCTCCACAAAGATAACTGCATCATCTGTGAAATCAAGGTCAGAGATCTTGACATTCCCAAACGATGCACCGCAGCTTGATCTCTCTGACATCCTCCCAGAATCCAGTCCATACAAGCGCTGAAAAGTGAAAAGTGTTGGGTGGAGGGCAGTACACACCCCTGACGAACTCCAGTTACAACTGGAAATAAGTCAGAGATGGCATCACCACATCTCACAGCACTCCCAGTACCAGAGTATAGTTCAGTAATCATATTGATCTGTTTTGGTGGCACCCCACCAAATATTTTGGATATTTTGTTTTGGATATTTTGGGGTGGCACAGTCATTATAACACCAAGAATCCTCCAGAGGGCATCCCGATTAAAAGAATCGAATGCTTTGCAGAGATCAATGTAAGCAGCAAGCAAGCCCCTGCTGAAACTCTCATCTGCGTTTGGTGAGGACCCAAAGGGCAAGGATACGGTCAATCGTTGACCTCTTTGGTATAAAGCGTGACTGCTCTGGGCACTGGTGCTTAAGCAGATGGTGGCGAACCCTATCAAGAATTATCCGAGCAAAGACCTTGCCCGGCACTGAGAGCAGCGTCACCCCTCGGTAGATAGTGCAATCATGGCGATCACCCTTCCCTTTCCAGAAAGGGACAACAAGGCCCCCCTTCCAGTCAGTGTGGATGATGCCTGTGTTCCAGGCAAAGCACAGAACTGCATGCAACGACATGAATACAGCATTTCCACCAGCTTTGAGAAGTTCAGCATGGATGCCACAGATCCCATGAGCTTTACCCCAATTCAACTGGTTCACCGCAGCATGTGTTTCCACAAACTAAGGTGGATCACAATTGATTGGAGAGTCAGCAATAGGGATAGTAACACCCCTGACATCCAACTGGTGGATCGGCCTGGTGCAGCCGCTAAAAGGAAATGGCTCAGCAGGCCTTCACTTCGGACTCCTCTGTCAAGAGCCCACCATCCTCTGCTCCAAATGCAGTACACGGAGGGATGGGCTTGGAGAAACGCAATGTACAAATTCCCCTGTAAGTAGGGTGGGAATCACTTGACCACAGGTGATGCGCTTCCCCCTCACAGATGCCACGCACATTGGCCTCCTCGTCCACCCTCAGTGCACGTACAGTTTAATACCTCAACTCCCTCAACAGCTCAGCTCTGCCATTAAGCCTCGCCCTGCAACTCTGGTCAATGGTATCCAGTATCCCTTGAGACAAAATTATTCTTTGCCCAACGATGAGCTGTGTACCATGCCCAATAAGTTGCTGTAGCTGTTTCCCATAAGCTGACTCCAATGATTATAATTGAAGTAACACCAGTCAACGAGCATATGAGATTAAGGATTCGTCACTCCTTGGGTATCGTTTCCCTGGTCTCTGGAAATGCTCCGACTGAGGAGAGTGATCTCACCGTCCATCCATCCAATGGGACCATACTCTATGCAGATCGTTGGTGCTACCTAAGCAGTCTCCTTGGCTATTTGGCACAATCCTGGACCGGTCGCCACTCCGACACAGGATACCAGCATGCTGGCACTCATTTTGCCGACCTCAGAAGGATGACAGGAAGAGTTAATACCACCTGGTATTAATTCAACAGCTGAGTGGGGTTTGAACTCAGGATCCAAGGATCCCAAGCACATTTGACCCAGATGGTTGGAAGGCAGATGGAGGACAGACGATTATACCCAGTGCTAAGACGATTAACCTGCTCATGTTTGACGGGATTGAGATTTGAAACGAGAGCGTCAGAAACTGTGTGGAGTCACCATCATGTTATTTGAATCCACATTTTATTGCATTAAAGTGACCACCATGAAGGACGCATTCTATGCCATGCTCAAGTCTGGTTGATCAGTGCCCGCAGGTGATATACTCTTCTAGTCTTGGGGGAATTCAATGTATCGACTGGAACTGATAGGGATGGTTATGAGAAGACATGCGTTGGTCTCCATGGGCCTGGAACTGTGAACCAGAATAGTACCAAGTTCCTCGACTTTGCAAGACGTCATGGACTGAGGGTGGCCGGTTCATGGTTTCAGCGCCCACAGGCTCATCGCTGGATTTGGTAGTTCAATGCTGGTGGTGTGGCAAAGGAGATTGACCGTGTGCTCGTTGATGGTCGCTGAAGGATGATCCAGAACTGCAGGCCCACACACCACGGCCCATGTCCGACTAGTTCAGTCAGTGCTGAGTGACGGCCGGATGTGTTTCAGATACTTATATCAAAGGACACAGAGTCAGAGTTAACTCAAATAAATCTTGTTACATACAGTGCCGATGGAGAGTCCACACCCCCTTTCAAAATTTTCACCTTTTGTCGTCTTATAGCTTGGAATTAAATTGCATTAAACCAGACTTTTGCACTGTTATTTACACATCGTAACCCACAACTTCAAAGTGAAAAACAAATCATACAAATTTCATAAAAGCGAAACTAGAATATCTTGGTTGGATAAGTGTCCACCCCCTTATAATAGCAATTGTAAATTAGCTCAGGTGAAGCCAATCACCTTCAAAATCACACACCAAGTTAAATGGCCTCCACCTGCGTTAAATTGTCGTGATTCTGATCATTACCTCCGCCACCGAAGGTGAAGGAGGTCATGTTTTCACCCCTTTCTGTCTGTTTGTTTGTGTGCAGGATATCTCAAAAAGCTGTGGACGGATCCGGATTCGGATCTGACGACTGGAATTTTTTAAGCGATTCTTCACCATTGAGAGACGGAGCCAAAAATGATATATAGCATGCTATCTCAAAAAGGTTGTGGACGTTTCCGAATGAAATTTTGTGGACATGTTGGGTGTGTGACAAGGAGGAATTGATTCGATTTTGGTGAAGCTCCAAATCTAGATCTGGATACGAGAATTATTTGATTTTTAAAGCGATTCGTCACCTTTGAGAGATAGGGCCAAAAATGATATAGTACTGTATGGCATGATATTTCAAAAATGTAATGGGCCCGATATGATCTCATGGATCAGGCATTGTGTGACGGAGGTGTGTGCTCTACCAAGTGCCCTTCTAGTTTCAGAAAAAACAAAATCAGCTGTTCCTATAGATTTCCTCTGCTGGGTAGTGCATTGCACAGCAAACACTCAACCATGAGCACCAAGGAGCTTTCAAAAGACCGCTGGGAAAATTGTGGAAAGGCACAGATCAGGGGATGGGTATAAAAATATTTCAAAGGCCTTGAATATCCCTTGGAGCACAGTCAAGACAATCATGAAGAAGTGGAAGGGATATGGTACCACCAAGACCCTGCCCAGATCAGGCAGTCCCTCCAAACTGGATGACCAAGCAAGGAGGAGACTGATCAAAGAGGCCACCAAGAGGCCAATGGCAACTTTGAAAGAGCTACATGCCCTTATGGCAAAGACTGGTCTCTGTGTGCATATGCCAAAAATATCTCAAGCACTCCACAAGTCTGGCCTGTACAGTAGGATGGCAAGAAGGAAGCTATTACCCCAAAAAGACCACCTTGAATCCCGTTTAAGGAATGCAAAAAAACAACTCCGGAGATTCTTAAATCATATGGCAAAAAGTTTTGTGGTCTGAACAAACCAAGATGGAACCTTTTGGCCTAAATGCAAAACGTAATGTTTGGCGCAAACCCAACGGAACACATCACCCAAAGAACACCATCCCTACTCTGAAGCATGGTGATGGCAGCATCATGTTATAGGGATGTTTCTCATCAGCAGGAACTGGGGCACTTGTCACGATAGTGGGGAAAATGGATGGAGCAAAATACAGAAAAATCCTGGAGGACAACCTGCTGCCCTCTTCAAGAAAGCTGAAATTGGGACGAAAGTTCACCTTTCAGGATGACAACGACCCGAAGCACACAGCCAAAGCTACACTGGAGTGGCTAAGGAAAAAAAAAAGATAATTGTCCTTGAGTGGGCCAGTCAAACTACTGACCTAAATCCAATCGAAAATCTGTGGCATGACTTGAAGATTGCTGTTGTCCATCAACACTCCCCATGCATCTTGACTGAGCTAAAACAGTTTAATACAGAAGAATGGACAAATATTTCCCAATCAAGGTGTGCAAAGCTTGTAAACACTTATCCCACCTGAAATTGCTCTAAAAAGGTGCTTCCACCAAGTATTAACTCAGGGGGTGGACACTTACCCAACCAAGATATTCTAGTTTTGAATTTTCAATTAATTTTCTGAAATTTGTAGAATTTGTTTTTCACTTGGAAGTTGTGGGTTATGATGTGTAAATAAAGGTGGATGAAGTCTGATTTAATGCCAGGCTACAAGGTAACACACACACGCACGCACGCACGCACGCACACCAGCCTTGCGGATCCCATGACAATCTTCGATCATGGTTCCCTTTTTGAGGCAATGTTTTTTTTATGGCCAGATGCCCTTCCTGACGCCAACCCTTTAGTCACCTCTTACGACTCAGGCTATAAGGTGACAAAAGGTGAAGAATTTGAAAGGGGGTGTAGACTTTCTATCGGCACTGCATTCTACTGCATCTGGGTCCGAGGTGACCATGGACATACAAATGCAGATTAAAATTTTCCCACTGGAGCCAGGGTGTGGAGTACGAATGGTGCACCTGGCACAAATGGCAGAATCGGCTGCGAGGCAGCCCCGTATGCACGAGATGTCTGCAGAGGTTCCGCAAAACGAACAGTGGGAGTGTCGAACACGGCTTGGTTCGCCATGTGGAATGAAATAAACTGAGATTTGAAAGCGAGGAATATACAGCCTTTCCTTTTCCTCTAAGGCATATCCAGTGCTGCCAGCAAGCTCTTATTCACGTTCTGCAGTCGCCACCTGACCTGAAGGGTAGCTGAAGATGGCAAATCAACACACAAAGGGAGCTCTGGCTACCTACCATCACGAGAAGGAAAGTTTTTATTTTTCTATTTTTTTTAAATATCGGCCATCTCCCAATTTGCACCATAACCGACCGATGCCAAAAACCTCAAAACGACAAATATCGGCCGATATATCAGTCGACCATGAATATAAATTGTGCATTATGTGCATTTAGAATATCAAGTCGAAATCAGGACGAAAACTGAAATGTTCTTGGTGAAACTCAAGCCAAATTTTGCACTTTAGCAGTTTCTGAATCTTACTATAATTGTCTGTCTGTCTGTCTGTCTGTCTGTTCCCAGGTACCGCAAGAACTGCTGAAGCGATCGCAACCATTTTTTGGGTGTGTAATCCTGGGACCCCTTGGAGTAAAATAGGCATAAATATAATAACATGACCCCCTTGACGGCTCCCGTAAGGAGCGGGTGCTTCGAGTTGCAATAATTACCCTGTGCTCGCGAAGTGAAAATAAGGACAAATGTGTCCAAGAGCAGCGTCCTAAAGGTTTTGTCGGCTAAACAAAAAAAAACAAACAAAAAAAAACAACAACAACTTCCGATATTTCGTCACGTGCCTTGATTAAGCCAATAGCGAGATCCGCCATAATGTATTTACGATATATAATGTATTTACGAAATAAATAGTGTGTTTACGAAATTACAATACGATAAATGGAATAATCTTTAAATAGTAACGTGAACTTTTCGAAACTTTAAAGCAAATGTCCGAATATATTTAAAAGTTCATGATAGACGCTCTCAAAAGGCACCGTCAATGTGAGGATGTGTACAGGTATTTAGTATTTAAGGAGATCCGGATCTTGTATATACAAGAGCCGAGTCCTAGAGGTTAAGGTTTTGTCTGAACAAGAACAAGAACAAGAACAAGAACAAGAACAAGAACAAGAACAACAAGAACAAGAACAACAACAAGAACAACAACAACAACAACAACAACAACAACAACAACAACAACAACAACAACAAGAACAACAACAACAACAACAACAACAACAACAACAACAACAACAACAACAACAACGCCGAGCTCTCTATGAGCAGCGTTCGTGACACGAGACGCTGCTAAAAAGGGTAAAGTGATCGATAGCGTACGTGTCTGCATTTTGTTGAGCGTACATCGAATCAGTGGAGGAAATTGAAACTTTACCACATGTTGCATGAACTTGTGATGAAGCAGTCACTCTTTTGAGGTCAACATTTGCCAAATTTCTAAAATCCTCAATTTTCATAAAAAAATGACCAGCATGGGTCACATGGTCTGGCAGCCATATTGTATCAAAGGGAAAAATCTTTGAAAATCTTTGTAAACTATCCGAGGAGAAACTGCTTAACTGACCAATGGAAAATTTAACTCATTGATCAACGACCCACGGGAAATATGGCTCGATAAAGATGTCATCGGTCACGTGGTCTGGCAGCCATATTGGATCAAAGAAAATATATCGAAAAAAAATTTAAAACCTTAAAAAAAAAAAAAGAGTTGGCTCACACCAAGTCCTTCTCAAGACTGTGTGGGGAATGTATTCTACGAGTACCATCTGATTAACTTCACAGGTGACCAGTTCAATGAAAACCATTAAAAAAAATCATTTAATCGAAAGGAACAATGGACTCGCACAAATTAGTCAGAGCACTACAGACTGTCACTATTTTGTCTACTACAGGAGAGACACCTTCACTCGTTAAATAACCCGCTGACAAAGTTCCTTGAAGAACAGCGTATTTATTCCTAGCATGTCCGATCACTCTTTTCACATGTATTCTGACACGAGCAATCTTTTTCGTGGACTCTACGTCCAATGGAGATAACTGTGTCTTCCCCTTGGTAAATGCAGGAGTTTTCACCCCTGCGCACATCAAGCCTACACTTCCCTGAACATCAAAACCACGGTCTGCTAACACGAGATCACCAGGCAGAAGTTTATCCAACAATCCACTGTGGTCTGTAATAAATTTGTCGCTAGCTCGACCATCGCACGCATCCGACAAAAATGATATCACACCCTGGGGTGCAATTCCAATGAGAAACTTGACCGTGTTACGGTGCTTGTCGGATGAAGTGCCTGCTCTGGCAAGAACACTTGATGGTCGTTCAATAGAAATTTCGAAGCAATCGATGATGACCGCCACTTTCAATCCAAAATGTTTCCGAAACTCCATTGGCATCGTTTTACGAAGTACTTTCCTGTCCGGCCATAATACCAAGTCCTTCAGGCGCATGTACATAACATGAATAACTGTAAGAAAAGTTTGTGACACGGTTGCCTTCGACACTTTAAACGTGTATGCCAAATGCTGGACCGGCATATTGAGTCTCAATTTCATGAGCACAAGTACGAAAATTTGGAACCAGACTTTTGCAAGTTTCTGGAATTTGGTTTCTGGAAGTTTCTGGAATTTCTGGAGTTTCTGGAATTTGGTCAAGCCTGACGTGCCGTAATCACGAATATAATCCTCAAGAAAACCTAAAACAGTCATCAAGAGCACATAGGAAGACAAGCCTGTGTAGAACTTCACCTTCTCATCATTACCCTCAAAAAATCCTGATGAAATTTCACTTTCATATATCGGACGTCTGAGGTCCTGGTTCTCACAAGTCCATCTGTTTAACTCATCAGACACTAGTTTGGCCGTCTGTGACTCTCTGTCATCAGTATCTTCAACTGTAAGGTCATCACTACTTTCCTCGAGCGTTCCCATCGAATAAAATTGACACGGCGTTTCATGTTTCTCTTCTTCTGTTGATCTGGGAGGGGTGAAACAATGTCATCAAGACATCAGCAGTATGTAGTTTCCCTTTCTTCTTCTTGCGCTCTGTACCTCTTACATAGCCGACAATACCAACACGAGTCTTCTCATCCGCCATTGACAATGAAGGAGGCCAGTCTGGATTGTTTGAATCATACAGTAATGATGGCTTTCCTGCAACAACAAAAAGAAGTACATGAGAAAAATATACCGAACTGATGTATAGGTTCAATTAAACGATCAGAATGAAAATGTGCTTTAAATTTTTTTAAACTATCACTAAAAGAAAAAAAAACAAAAAAAAAATAACAGCCTTGCGAATGCAGAGCACAGCTCTGACCGATTAAGTGAGCCGCACTACGAGAGGAGGGTCTTAAAGGGGAACCCAAACGCTCAGACCATCTCGACATTAATCTATCCCTTGATACCCTAAAAAATAGATGTGATGGGTCTTTTCCCCCCCGATTTGTGATTTATAAAGTTGGGAATTTTGTGGTTAAAAGGCGACATCTTCTTCTTCACGCTTAGCCATGACCTCACACCTGGAAGTCGACCGCTAGATTTGTATCGGCTCAGGGTACGATGCAACTCAAACAGCGAATAATTTTCAATTTTCCACAAATATGCCGAGTCGATGCGTCCTTGTTGCTTGGATAGGAATCCAAACCGCGATGGTTCCATACTCCACTGATGGCTGAAGGACCCTAAGTTTACCAGAAATTGGACGACGTTAGTCTGAAATACCCCAATGTGGATCGGGCCTACAAAATGTTCGCTTTTGTCTTCGGAACATGTTACAGAGCACTGCATTGAAACGGAGATGGCTAGATCTTGTGGTTATCCATCACAATTGAGATATAACTGGGTCAGAATTCGAGCACTCTGAACGCATGATTAAGCGGAAGAAACAGCCGCCGTTCAAAACTGTAACACCATATCTACAAAACTACCAGAACATGTATATGGGTGACCACTCCCACTTCCATATCCACATCCCCCATCAACCCCACCCCCTTCCACAATATCCACCACCACCACACACCCCACCCCCTCCACCATCTCCCCCAACACCTCCCCCAACACCTCCCAAACACTCCTACACACTCCTACCCCCTACCACAACTCCCCCCTCCACTGGGGCAGGACATCGACAAGGCACAGCACCACAGCACAGACACGGCGTTTCGGGAAAGTATGAAACGGGACGATCCTGTAACATACAAGACACCTGGTCGGCTTGCGATGGTGGGACAAAGCAGACGACACCCATCGCCTTGAATCCAAGCTTGAAACACACTGCTTCTCCACGCAAGCCACCATTTGGATTAAGGTGGGTTCACAGTGTGACGTCACAGACAAAAAAAAATCGAAAACAATAGGGATTTTTTTGGCACTTTATGATTGGCAAAAAAAATAATTCTAATTTGTTACCTTCGCATTCTGCGAAAGGTTATGTTTTGGTTAGCATCTATGTGTTTATTTATTTATTTATTTGTAATCTTGTGATTCGTATAACTCAAAAAGTATTAAACCGAATTGCATGAAATTTGGTGGGATGATTGGTTATTAGCCAGGAAGCATTCGATTAGATTTTGGGATCGTTCGGGTCAAAGGTCAAGGTCAAGGTCACGAAAAGGTCAAAATCGTCTTTTTACGATAACACGGTCAATTTTCATTCAATTTGCATGCAACTAACGCCAAAATGTTCAGAATTCAACGCCTCATCTTGTGATATGCAATATGACACAATGACGCCCATACTCTTGTTACCAGTTAGGGGTCAAAGGTCAGGGGGTCACGACCTTGAAAAATATGCGGTTTTTGTCACAACGCGGTCAATTCCTGTCCGCTTTACATGAACCCAGCACCAAAATGTTCAGAATTTAATGCCCAATCTTGTGACACAATGACGTCATAACACATGTCACCGGTTGGGGTAAAATGTCAGGGGGGGGGTCACGCCCTTGAAAAATATGCGGTTTTCGGCATAACTCAGTCAATTCTTATTCGATTTGCATGAAACCAGAATCAAACGAGATTACCTTCTCTTGTTGAAACGTTGTATTCACCGAGCTTGCGAGTGAAGACTCGCCAAAACGTCGCGAGTTGATTGTTCTTTAGTCCGTAGCCCCCGAAAGTCCGGGGGGGTCATGACATTATAGATATGTGGTTTGCGTCATAAGACCATTCATATGAAACCAGTTCCCCACACTCATACCAAGAACAAAAAAAGTAGTGGCGGCGAAGGTATGCGCTCCATGAGTGCCCATTCTAGTTTTCCCTTCAAATTAGACCCTGATTAATGATCAATTATCAATGGTTTCCAGAAGAAAAAATAAAAACATTTTGTGTTTGGGTTCACCCTCTAAAGCCTTAATCTCGATCTACATCTCGATCCAGACCAGCCAGTTAATATGTGCAGCTCGATCAAGGTCCACACAGTTCACGACTCAATCAGTCACAATCAAGCCTCCAATACGCTCCTCTCAAACAGTGCAGACCTTGACCAGACGGTGTGCAGACACAGGCTCGACTGGGTCTACAACTGATGACAAAGGCAACAAGACCCATTTCCCCATGGTGGTGCTCATATATCTATGTCATTACTTTCTGATGATGAATGCATAAAACTGAAAGAGGAGGACTGTGACCACCTTTCCAGTATTGTACAACGCCCCTCCCGATTCCATCTCCAGGTTCTGCACGACATCATCACCGGGTGCGAAGGCCTTCGGCGCCCGGCAACGACTCGCACCTAAAGGTGGTACTCAGTTTTCACTCCATTTGTTTGTCAGGGTGACACCTCAGCCATCCTTTTGAGCTCGAAAGCTGAAATTTGGACACGATAGTAACCGAGTGATTTGGCTATAAAGGGTATTTTTGATTCATTTATTAATTATTCATTTTTCGATGAATTAAGTTTCAAAAAGTTCAAAAAGTTTCAAATCGGCTTTCGAGAAAAGCGGGAAGATTGTGATTGTCTCCGCCGTCCATCCATCCATCTGTCTGTCTTACCCTGTAACTCCTCCTACACCGTTTGAAATAGGAACTTGAAACTTTGGGACATAGTAGATATATGTATGGGGAAGTGCACAACACTTTCGGATTTTTGATATTTCCCCTAGGGGCCGGGCCAGAGGGGTTGGGGTCATGGGGGTCGATTTAAAAAAAAAATTGTCATAGCTCTTTTTTTTTTTTTAAGTGTATTTACCATTGTACATGGGAAATTATTTTATAAAGAACTTACTTATGTGGCCCCCATGAGTGACAAACGGTCACAGGTTTTACTGTATTTATCTAATTGATTTTGAATAATTATAATTAATATTATACACAGTTAATTCCTATGATTAAATTGATGCACAGTTCTATATTGCTGGACAGTGTTAAATTAATGTTTCATGAAATGTTGACATGCTTGCAATGACTTCTGATTTAGTAAACGTAGTAAGTCTTTGGCCATAAAGCACATCAAATAGAAAAGAATAGTCAATCCATTTTGCAAGATAAAATTTCTCCTAGCGTTAATGGGACAAAGCAGTGCGCGCGGGAATATGTGATGGTGTGCCATCGACAACGTAGTTTCAGTTATTTATTTGGGGTGAGCAAATACAACCCTTCGCTTTGCCAACAGGAATATTAAGGGATGGGGGGGGGAAAGAGGGGGGAGGGAGGGGGAAAGAGAGGTGAGGGGTGGGGGACGGGGAGTTAGTAAGGGGAGGGAGGGGAAGAGCTTGACACCTCAGTAAACATCGCTATACACTCTGGGAAAGGGGAGGGGGTGAGGTGGGAGCGAGGAGGATGGGGGAGAGAGAGAAGAGGGGTAAGGGGGGAAGTGGGGTGGGGAAGAGGGTTTGGGAGGAGGTAAGTGTGAGGGAAGGGGGTTCTGGACTTGCTGAGAGAAGGTGAGGGTCCAGGATTGAACAAAATGGGGTTCGTTAATAGTGTTACGAATTCTGGCCCGCCCGGCGTGCGATCGGCCGCGTAACTCGAATTGCGACCGCGTCGTCCACCGGAACGGACAATTCAGTCGTGACCCTCCAGGAACTACCGCCAGGAGCCAGTCACGGGTGGGGGTTTAACCTCACCACGATCGTGCCAATTGCCCACCCACGCAGAATAGGGTTGCTCGCCAAATTCGACCTACCTAAGTACCTGCGCGAGTGGTCGACCGGGCGATTGTACCTCGCCGCAGATCGGCTGAGGACACGAACCGCTTAAGCGGTCCGTTCCGTGCTACAGTGATAACCGAGCGGTGTTATCGCCGACCTCGACGGATCAGATTCTCTTTTTACCGGGGGTTTGAAACCCACCGAATTATTCCACGATGCAAGATGGCACTTTCAATGGGGAAAGAGACGACGAATGGGATACATTCCACACAAGGACATTTATTACAAAGCACATATTGCACACAAAACACAAGCAAGGAATCATGCAATATACAAGCACATAGAAGCAAAAGCAATACCACCGACTACGAGCAATGTACAGTCACTTACACAGGTCTATCTTATAGGGACACGGCGCCACAGCAGTGATACAAAACAAAAGGAAAGACCCCTCATAGGCAAGGGGGTAGATGGGGTTCGTAAACTTTTATGGTCGTGGACCGTGGGTGACCGAATAGGCCCGCAAGACAGTGCTGGTTACCTGCCCCCTCGAGGGGTGACGGTCGGCGAGCCCTCTCCGGCACTCTCCTCTCGTGCTCACCTCGACCCGGGACCACTGCTCGCAACCCTCACGGCTTGGCGCCCAGAGGGAGAGACGAGCCTTTGACGATCCAGAGCTCACTTCGACGATCCAGAGCCCGACGAGTCCAAACACGACGTCCCAGGCAGGAGAGAGAGAGCTCAAACACGACGTCCGCCAAGAGAGCGAGCCCGCGCGCGGTCCGCCTTATATAGCGCGGAGCTCCGCCCCTTCGCTCCACCCCGTTTTTGGCTCCGCCTCTCCTCTAGACCTTTCGAGAAGCTCCTCGAAAAGGGGCGTTTCCTCCTCACGGCCACCTCACACCCCGTATCCTCCAATCGCCAGCGAGCTCTCGCGGCCTCTCCCGTCAGCCCCCGCGCCGCAAAAAAGGTGGAAAAACTCGCGCGCCGTTGTGGGCCTTTCACAGGGCCTTCGTTTGAAGTCTTCGGACGGTCCAAAATAACGATAGAACAGAAAAATGGCTATCTCAAAGAGTCGCAGCCCGATGAATCACACAAATTCCCTTTAAACAATGGTGGAGAACTATGTACACATAAACTTAGCATCATAACTGATCTAAGGACCCTTTATGGTGTAATGCGAATTTCCACAGCCAGAACAATAGTATTGTTACGTTTGAGGGGGGCGTATGCATTCAAAGGGTAATTAAGATGTTTAATTAGGTATGCCATGCTGTTCGAGTGTACCAGGATCTCGATGTAATAAGTCGCAATTCAGTGGTGATAAGTTGTCTAGTAAATGTCCATTTCTTCAAGGGGGAAATGATAATTGTCACGTAATTAGATAGGGATACGGGATAGGGTAAGTGTGTCTGCGTAAACCCCTTTTAGTATTCTCTGGAGGCTTGCCGTGACGTCACAGGACAGTGCTGCGGATAGCTCCGCCCCGTGATCACGATTGGCAGAAGGCGACGGCGCAGGGCCAATAAAACGGCTCGATTGGAAGTGACGAGGACGGGAGGATAAAAAGGTTCTGTTCGGGGTCGAAAAGGAAGAGGAAGAAGATCGGGACAGAAAAACTGTTTTGGTGGAGGTTGTTGTGCTGGGAGCGTGCTGTGTTGTTGGGCTGATTCGATCCTGGTTTTCATCGTGTCTCGAGGCCTTCCTGTGCCTCGTGCCTCACCTTGGTTGGCTCTGGGGTTCTGCTGGCTCTGAGTACGGGGTCGAACGGCGGGCGGACCTGCCTCCCTCTCCTGCTCGCAACTTGGCACCAGAACTGGTTCCCTGGCGGCTGTGAGCGGACTTGGGCCGACACCAGGAGGTCGACAGTACCACGGTGTCTCCTGCCCCTGACGAGCGCAACGCCAGCTCGTCCGGCACAAATCCAGGGACTGTTGCGTCCGCACCACGGGCCAGCCTGACCACCAGGACCAGCTACGTTGTGTGTGTGTGTGTGTGTGTGTGTGTGTGTGTGTGTGTGTGTGTGTGTGTGTGTGTGTGTGTGTGTGTGTGTGTGTGTGTGTGTGTGTGTGTGTGTGTGTGTGTGTGTGTGTGTACCTGGCACCTTAGAGGGTTTGAGATTTGTATATTCATTGGAATTGTCTGCGTTTTCCCCACGCCCGAACCCACACCACCATCCCGTCGAATCGCCCCGGATCCTCTTCTTGCCGAGTCTTGTTATTTCTGGTTAGAGAAATAAACGTTATCAACTCAGTGAAAAGCGACTCGTGCCACCTTCCTCGTCCCGTTTGCGGTAGAGCGATTAGAACCGCCATCTTTGGGTTATAAAAAATAAACCGTCTCCATCGTTTTGGCTCATTCTACGTTGGCGGGACTGTTCAAGTCCCGTGGACGTCACAGTATACAGCATAAGGAGACCATCCAGAGATGTCTGTGGGGGGAGGGGAGGAGAAGGGAAGGCGGTGTGAGGGGAGGGGAAGGGAAGGGAAGGGAAGGGAAGGGAGATAAAACGTACCTAAACAACATTTTCTATTTAACCACCAGGTTCAACATAAAACCGGATGTGAGCATGTGAAACCCACGCTATCTCCCAGGCAAAGGCATGAAAAAATGAGTCATGCGATTCAGGCTGCAAGGTTTCATGGTTTTGGAGTTATGGAGGAGACTGACCGACACACACGATTATGAATGGATATTTCTATGTTACCGGATAAAGATGAAACAAGTCGAGATCCATTCAAAGTAAAGTATTCCGGTCCACGAGACGGTGTACTTTGAATGTCGCTTTACTTGTCTCTTCTTTATCCAGGAACAAAACTAACAACTGATTGAAGGGTTGCAACATGTGGTGGTTGGTTGTGTCCCATGCATTGCTGTCTACAGTCGTACTGTACTGTACTGTACTGGACAGTAGATCCCATACCTCATCGTTTGACTACATGGTTGATAAACACTGCAACACTCAAAGTCTCATGTCCGTATTAATACATGAAAACATGATGTTTAAATGAATTTCCAGATTGCAAGTGATCGGACCATATCCGTGCGTGCTTCGAAGGAACGAAGTTCCTCCTGTTCAATCGAACCAGCCATAACAACCTCCGTTTCTCGGACAACTGCACAGTTGCTTCTCCTTGATGTCTGATCACGGCAGGAATTGAATAATACGATTTATTGTCCCAATTCCATCAATTGGGACATCCAACAACACATTTGTTCACCATCGTTAACCCTCCCGCACAGCACGCGCGTCATCGATTGGTTTTGTTTGCCCACAGAGACGTCACCGGATGTGACGTCATGTGAAATCTCTCAATACGACGTCGCTGCTTTGCATAATGTGGTGAATTGAAGGTCGTGACGTGTGATCACATGTTGCACGGCTCGAGCACGGAAGAGATAAAGCTGAGGTTCGGCACGGTCGGGGGTGATTGTCCCAGGGGCATTGTCGTTTACGGCGGCGGTTCACTTGGTGCTCGTTGAATGGTGAGAATTGAGAGTATATCGGACTCCGTGCTTATACTGATTTATTTTGCGGTGATTAGTTGCGCGTGTATACATTACTGCTTATGTACTCCTTGCTGCGCCTGTATCCCCTGGTGTGCCCGTAGAAGCGGCTTCAATCAAATGGAATAAAGCCTACACTCTGAAGGTTCATCTCTCGTTTTCATTTCAATTTATTCCATTTGGTTTTCTCGGCTCTCAACCAACGATGGACAATATCTACAAACCGGAGAGGTTCGACGCAGACCCAAACGCGACTGACTCAGAAATGAAATGGTCGCATTGGTTCCGTTCCTTCTCACACTATCTGACCATCATCGAAGAGGGAGCTGACAAATTGGCCGCCCTTGTGAATCATGTCTCGCCCAGCGTGTACAGGCTCTTCTCGGAGTGTGACACCTACGAAGCAGCAATCGACGTGCTGCAGGCGCTCTACGTGAAGCGCAAGAACGAGGTATACATACGACATCTTCTCAACACACGCAAGCAAGCAGCCGGGGAGACAATCGATCAGTTCCTGAAAGCTCTGAATCAGCTGGGAAAAGACTGCAGCTTCCGGGCCGTAAACGCCGAGGAACACCGAAATGAAGCGACCCGGGAGGCATTCATCCAAGGACTTAGATCAGCCCACATACGGCAACGCTTACTCGAGAAAGCGCAACCCACTCTTGAAAAGGTAGTCGATCAGGCTCGAGCGATGGATACGGCTCAGCAGCAATCTGAGTCATTTGGGACACCGATGCTGCTAATGAACGCTGCTACGGTGGAAACTCAAGGAACCCCACAGACACAGACACAGACACAGCCTGACACAGGGGATGGAGAAAAACCCGAGGAGTCGGATACCCAGACCTCGTCAAACTCCTCAGCAACTACTCCGGTTGGTAAATGCTTCTTTTGTGGGTATAAAAGACACCTCCGCCACAAATGCCCCGCCAGAGATGCCACATGCATGAATTGTGACAAGAAAGGGCATTATGCCAGGGTATGTAAATCTACTCTAAGGAGAAATAAACCCACTTCTGCGGCACTCTACTCGCAAAAGAAACTAACTGCAGCCTCACCGGGGAATCTATCCAAGGCTATCATCAACGTACGAATTAACGGGCATATGGCTGAGGCTCTGATTGATACCGGTAGCTCTGAAAGTTTCGTCAACAGCTCGCTAGTGAAGGGCAAGAAATGGAAGATCCACCCGACAGACAATACGGTATGCATGGCCGCCACATCACTACAGTCCCGCGTATGAGGGTACTGCAATGTTGAATTGGCCGTAAAAGGGTACACGCATCGGGATGTAAGGGTACTGGTGCTTCGTGATTTATGCGCAGACGTAATTCTGGGTCATAATGTCCTCAAGCAGCACACGAGCGTCGAAATACCCTTTGGAGGAAGCAAACCTCGTCTAATTTTAAATGCTTTGACCACCGCAGAGGTAACGTCCCCCCAGCTGTTCGCTAACTTGTCGCCGGTCTGTAAACCGATAGCGATCAAATCGTGGCGATATACCACTGCTGACATGAATTTAATCACTTCAGAAACCAAGCGATTACTGGAAGAAGGAATTATAGAACCGAGCGATTCGCCATGGCGCGCACAGGTGTTGGTCACCGCCAACCAGAATCATAAGAAACGAATGGTTGTCGATTATTCCCAAACGGTCAATCGTTTCACCCAACTCGACGCCTACCCTTTGCCATGCATAGATGAGATGGTCGAACGCGTGGCCAATTATAAGATATTCAGCACCATCGATTTGCGAAGCGCCTATCATCAAATTCCCATCCGAGAGGAAGACAAACCTTACACTGCATTCCAGGCAGGTAGACGCCTCTACCAATTCAGGAGGATTCCATTCGGTGTCACGAATGGAGTAGCTTCCTTCCAACGGGTTATGGACGACATCATCTCAGATGAAAACCTCAAAGACACTTTTGTTTACGTGGACAATGTCACAGTGTGTGGTAGGGATCAGGGGGAACATGACATGAATCTGGACAGATTCTTGAGCATTGCTAGAAAATATAATCTGACTCTCAACTACGAGAAATGCGTATTCTCGGCAAGGTCAATTGACCTTCTCGGCTACACGATAGCCGACGGCACGATTAAGCCTGATCCTGAACGATTGCGCCCACTTCGTGAGCTACCCCCACCTCAGGACCTGCAGACAATGCGCCGGGTGATCGGCATGTTCGCTTACTATGCGAGATGGATTTCGCAATACTCCGAGAAAATACATCCCCTAGTGCATTGCTAAAACTTCCCACCAGATGCCGCTGTTGTAACAGCTTTCCACAACCTCAAAGATGATATCAGTAATTCCGTGGTATTATCAATCGATAGCTCGGTGCCCTTCGTGGTGGAAACAGATGCTTCTGATCACGCGATAGCTGCTACGCTTAATCAGTCTGGGCGGCCCGTCGCGTTCTTCTCGAGAACTCTCTCTGGAAGCGAGCAGAGACACTCGGCAATAGAGAAGGAAGCGTACGCCATCGTCGAAGCGCTGCGTAAATGGAGACACTATTTACTGGGAAACCATTTCACGCTCGTTACGGACCAATGATCCGTGGCATTCATGTTTGATGGGAAAAATAACGGGAAAATTAAGAATGAAAAAATTATGAGATGGCGGATAGACCCAGCCTGCTATAGTTACGACATAGTCTACCGGCCCGGGAGGGAAAACCCTGCTGCAGACACCTTCTCTCGGGTCTACTGTTCGGCGACAATCAGTCGGGCTTTGCAAGACCTCCATGTGTCTCTGTGCCACCTGGGGGTAACCAGAATGGCACATTTCGTGCGCAGACAAAACCTTCCCTATTCTATTGAAGATATTAAACAAATGAATGCTTCATGCCCTGTTTGTGCTGAACTAAAACCCAGATTCTATGGCGCGGCATCTGGCAGATTGATGAAGGCCACTTCTCCCTTCGAGAGACTAAACATTGACTTCAAAGGGCCCCTGCCGACCGAGACAGACAACAGATACATATTCACCGTTGTTGATGAATATTCAAGGTTCCCTTTCGCATTTCCGTGCTCGGATATGACCTCGGGCACTGTCGTGAAATGTCTGTCTGACCTCTTCGCTATGTTTGGGAAACCTTCGTACATACATTCAGACAGAGGGCCGTGTTTCATGTCGGCCGGGCTAAAACAATTCCTATTAGAGCACGGCATAGCGAATAGTCGAACGACGGGTTACAACCCACAGGGTAATGGTCAGGTGGAACGGTATAACGGAGTCATTTGGAAAGCCGTAACTCTGGCATTGAAATCAAGAGGACTGGGGCCCGAGCGGTGGGAGGTTACCCTTCCCGACGCTCTGAATTCCATACGCTCTTTGCTCTGCACGTCCACACCAATGCAACTCCTCACGAACGAATGTTTACTCACCAACGACGTTATGTTGACGGCCAATCGGTGCCCAACTGGCTAACCCATCCTGGAACAGTGTTCATGAAACGCCCGGTACGACAAAGCAAGTATGAACCCATGGTGGAAGAGGTCGAACTCATCGATACTAATCCAGAGTATGCTCATGTCAGGCTCCCGGATGGCAGGGAGACCACTGTGTCGGTTCGCCATTTGGCTCCCTCAGGTACTCCTCCCGCAGGTACACCACCATCTGGCACTCCTCCCTCTGACATCCCCTCCCCAGGTGTTCCCCCCCCCCCCTAGGGACTCCACCCGAGAAGGGTGACGACGGAGCTGCCGCGTTCCACCCGAGAGCGATCGGGGAGTCATCTCCGGCACGAGTCGAGGCTCACCAAGAGGATCGGAAGCCTTCCTCAAGTGAAACCGCCATCTACTCCTGGAGAGGTCGACGAAACGGATAATACCCCCTCGCCGACTCAATCTGTAAAGGGGATTATCGGCATCCTCGATGCTCACGCTCCTATATGCTCGTTACATAATATATCGATGCTCATTACCATGCTCCTACAACTCAAAATAATCCTCACTGCTTGGCATGTATGCTTCTGTAGTTTAGATAGTTCGCATTGCTTGAAATGTATACTCCTGTAGCGCTGAAGTAATCATGGTGCGTTATTTGGGCCTCTAGTTACATTTTAAAGACGGGGAGAATGTGGTGAATTGAAGGTCGTGACGTGTGATCACATGTCGCACGGCTCGAGCACAGAAGAGATAAAGCTGAGGTTCCGCTCGGTCGGGGGTGATTGTCCCAGGGGCATTGTCATTTACGGCGGCGGTTCACTTGGTGCTCGTTGAATGGTGAGAATTGAGAGTATATCGGACTCCGTGCTTATACTGATTTATTTTGCGGTGATTAGTTGCACGTGTATACATTACTGCTTATGTACTCCTTGCTGCACCTGCATCCCCTGATGTGCCCGTAGAAGCGGCTTCAATCAAATGGAATAAAGCCTACACTCTGAAGGTTCTTCTCTCGTTTTCATTTCACATCTCGTAATCGATTCTATTAAAATATCGTATGGACTTTCACAGATCTGGGAACGAAACAAACCAATATTGGTTGTGGCCTTTTAAATATTGTTGTTGTTGTTGTTGTTGTTGTTTAATATTTTTTGTTAATCTTCTTCTTCATCCGATTGCCGTTATTGTTGTTTCATATCTCACTTGTGCTGAGGAACGACTGTTTGTTTATATTTATTATATTTGTATATTAATCTAATTAATAGAGTATAGAATGATACACAAACGTCCACAGAATGACGAATGCTTCTTTCAGGTTATCACGAGCGAAACAATTACTTCCGGGTGAACGTTCCTCCGGTCAAATCTGTCGTTCAAACGCGTCTGAGATCGACCGTCGGTGAGTTACGCGTGTCTTACGATTTTATCACAATGTGTTCCTTCATGTCCAGTGTTGTGCTGCGTCTCCTTGAATGACAAGTTCACTTCATTCGATGTGACAGCACTGTGACCTTTTCATGGTCCCATTCATGCACAGAATTGCAGGATGGTGTTGATCGATCCGGTACGTACTGCTGTGCAATGATGACGAGAGTAATGGCACATTGAGCACAGATTCATGTCGTTCATGTGGGGGGGGTGGGATGGTGTGTGGGGGGTGGGGGATGGTGTGTGTGGGGGTGTGGGATGGTGTGTGTGGGGGGGTGTGGGATGGTGTGTGTGGGGGGTGGGGGGATGGTGTGTGGGGGGGGGGGGATGGGGGGATTGTGTGGGGGGATGGTGTGTGGGGGGGATTGTGGGGGGATTGTGTGCGAGGGGGTGGGGGATGGTGGGTGGGGGTGGGGGATGGTGTGGGGGGGATGGTGGGTGGGGGATGGTGTGGGGGGATGGTGTGTGTGGGGGGGGGGGTGGGGGATGGTGTGTGGGGGGATGGGGGATGGTGTGTGTGGGGGGGGTGGGGGATGGTGTGTGTGGGGGGTGGGGGATGGTGTGTGTGGGGGGGGGGTGGGGGATGGTGTGTGTGGGGGGTGGGGGATGGTGTGTGTGGGGGGGGGTGGGGGATGGTGTGTGTGGGGGGTGGGGGATGGTGTGTGTGGGGGGTGGTGTGTGGGGGGGTGGGGGATGGTGTGTGGGGGTGTGGGGGATGGTGTGTGGGGGGATGGTGGGGGATGGTGGGGGTGGGGGTGGTGTGGGGGATGAGGTGGGGGTGGGGGGGATGGTGTGGGGGATGAGGTGGGGGTGGGGGGATGGTGTGGGGTGGTACGAGCGGCTTGCTGCGGATGTGCTCACGTTTCATGCTCTCCGACAGTTGAACGCTGCTTGAGTTATGTACCTGTGGGCTGTTGGGTCCACACTGCCACCTTGATATCCCAGTGGGTTCATATATTTTGATTTACTGGAAACACTTGCTCTCCTCGGGACCATTGACAGGTTGTTTTCACCTCACTCCCCTCCCCCCCCTACCCTTTCAGTGGACTTCTATGTGCCCATGACCTGACCCTGGGTACTACCAACATGTATGCAAAATTCGGTGATTGGCCCAGCCCTGTTGTATTCAAGAGAGAGAGATTGAGATTGTTGTGGGGCCGGGCGTCGGCCATGAGCATGACCGCGAGATGGAGCTGCAGAGTCGGCTCGCCCGATCGGCCGGAATTTAGATCGTACTTCTTCGGAAAAGTACGGGTCCCTTTTTGGACCGAAGTTCGTCAATAGACAGACCACGTGGGGTAGGGTCGATTGCCACTTTCAATTTACCTGAATACCCACGTGGTCCAACCTACTGGGGAAATTCACCCTCGATGGCTCCCGTACGGAAGGAGCCGCTCAGCGTACCCATTCCGTGTGCGATCCGAGCGGTTTGATCGCCGAGATCCGTCGGTCCTAAATATCCCTTTACAACGGTAACGGCCTGGCTAATTTTCCAACACGCACAACGCGAAGCCAATGAACGAATAGACGCAAACGAGCTGGAGCATTCAACAACTGGGGTACTTATTCACAATTGGGGATGAGGGGAGCACATAAGGGCAGAGCTAAACCGAATATTAATAAGCACGTATGTACAGCAAGGCACTTAACAATTCACTACTTACTATACTGGCGCCACAAACACACGTACGCACACACCCAAAGAATCGGACCAAAAATGGTCTTTATTAAGGCCTCCAGCTCGGATGGAAAGGACGAGCTGAAAAACAGATTCTGCCTCAGACCTGTCCACCTCGTGTGATCTTTGAGCCGTTCGGACCGGGCAACAGCAAGGGCGAGCTGAATCCAACCACCGCAAGCCGCGATCAGCTTCCCGAGTTCCGGCGGATCCCCTCGCGCTCCGGAACACGCGCTGATGAGACGAGGCGCCGATCCTTCCCAATCCGCTGCGTCGATTCCCCCGAACAACCACCAACCAAGAACAAGAACCCAGGAGAGCCAGAACAGAGTGAACAAGACCCACGAACAAGAACCAATTTCTGTCTTTCTCTTCCCTTCTTATCCCTCTCGGGCGCGGCTCGCTTCCGGCGTGACTCGTTCGCCATCCGTGCCCAAGCGAGCCGATTCATGTCCATATTAGGGAATGAAATTCAGTTCGCTCAGCGTTGGGTGGGGGCTGTCGCATCCCATTTATTGGACTCCCCAAGCGAGCCGATTCATGTCCATATTAGGGAATGGAATTCAGTTTGTGAATGCATTCTGAACACACCCGCATTTCAGCGAGCGTGCGGAGAATGCCGGGAGCAGAGGGTTTTCGTTGGTGTTGTTGTTATCGTTGGTGTTATTAAATAAAAGAAAACCTGACTATTAAAATAACTTCACAGCGCATTTACATTTATTCACCTATTGGACTTGGGGATGGATTCTAACTAGAAACACATACTTATCAAAATAACTAAGCTATAGGAACCTGAATGTCTGTGTGCTCATGGCTTGCAGATTCGCAACAATATATATGAGAGAGAAGAAAAAAGACCTGCGGCTTTGATAAGATAGCAGCAATGCTGAGGTTACCCTGGTCTTTGACTCGTCGTGCGTTAAACACAACCAACACCTCTTCGCCTCAACACAGAGCTCCATTTCCTGTGTGTTTTGTATTGCACGGCGATGGACCCGTGAGGTTTCATAAGCTTGAACTGTCCTGCTGAACCAGAGAGTATGGACAATCAACTGAAGTACAACACAATCACTGGGAGATAGCAGGTACGGGAGGGCAGAATGCAGTGATTGTTGCTGCATTTACTTCTTGTCTTGCTTCTTGATGTTGGGGAGTTTCTGTTGCTCTGGATGCTTGTTAGTCCTTGTTTTTTTTTTTTCTTCGTTGCTTTTCTTCTATCTTCCTCCTTCCCCTGTTTTCCTCTTTCTTCTTTTCCTCTTTCTGCCTCTTTCTTCAGCACTGAGGACTTCGCATCACATTTTCTATCACATTTTATCACAATGTTTGACCTTTTTTTATCCTTGTAGAACTTCATGAGAGACAATGGTGCATGTTTTTCCATGTGGTGCCAAGACTCTCTTCAAACCCCAACTCTCCATCCTCCCCTTCCCCCTCCTTGCACTCATCAAAGCAAAGGGAAATTCTCACATGGATCATTATACATATTTAATATAATGTCACCACAATCAGAGTTTGAAGTTGAATGAATTGGAACCTCATGACTTGTCAAATTTGCCACCGTGGCCGTGGGGTCTACAAAATCTATGGCCACTAGCAATTATAGGGCGGCCGCAGTATTTCCACGGTCACACAATGTAGCAGTCACATGTTTTTATTTTTCGGGTAGCCGCACGGCGTATTTATAAATTGTGGAAAACGTGGGGGTGCCGTACGGTCTTTGATTTGATGTCGCACGGTGACCTTAGGGCGTTCCTGCGGCGGCCATATAATTTTCAAGGCAGACGCAAGGTGACCGCAGGGGGACCGCAGGGGGGCCCTAAGGCGAATGTGCGGCCAGACGGACGGTAACGAGCGGGTTGTTTTTTTTTTGTTTGTTTGTTTTTTTTACGAGTTCTTTTGTTTCGGCTTGTCGAATTGCTACGGCGAACGTAGAAATGAAAAAAAGTTATAATTCCACGGCAACCCCTACGGCCTGTAAAAGATAGCCAAACGGCGTAGGGCCACCCTGAGGTCACCTCAGAGACTCTGCGGCCGCTGCACGTTTGTCAATTCAGAGGGCGTACGGCCGCCGTATCCTCGCCGTAGAGCAAATGTGACTTAGGCCTTAACGACTATCTCAGTGTTCTGGTGTATTTTGTGCCACTGACGGTGAATGAAGTGTTTTAACCATGTTTGAGAAAATAAATAATTAAAATAAAACCTGCTTTCGATTTCTACCAACCCGCGTTTCGTCGCCTATAACTTGTGACGTGTCGTGTCAAATCTGCTCCGAGGGCCGAATTCATCAATATGGCCGAAATAAGTCATGCTGTAGATGTTTATCCTTGTCACCACATAATGAATCAGGGGTGTGTTCAGTTACCAAGTTTCATGAAGAGCTATCACCAAGTGGCTTAAGCACTCAAGCAACACTCAGTTAGAAACCGTTGAGAAGGAACGGCTGGCTTGGCAAGCACAAGCTAACTGCTTGGTAACTGAGCACACCCCTGGACATCTCGACAGCATTTGGTATGTATAAAATGCCGACAAAAGGACATTTTAAAATTGTCAATGTCAAATATTAACCATGAGTCTTTTCGTTGTCATGAAAACGTACCTTGTTCAGTTTTAAATGCGTTGTTTTATTTATTTATTTATTTATTTATTTTTAATGTACATAAACTCAGAGGTGATGAGTGTACGATTGGGTACGTGTTCATTTTCGAAGTGCACATGTACATAGTAATTTCGAAAAGATAATTTTTTAAAAACATCTCTCGGGAATTTCCCTGGCCTCCCAACAAATTAATTCTGTGTTGCAGGCATTCCACGATGAAGCCGATTTTCGTCGCCTCTAATGTTTATTTACGACACATAACATGTACATCAATTTCTTCATAAACCTTGTTCTTGCACACTATTCAGCCTTGAAAAGTCAGGCGAAAACCAAAAAAAAAAACCCCACTCCACTATTTCCTTTCCTCTTCATTATGGGAACGTACCTTCATCGAGTGGTGTATATTGGACCGCTGCTGCGATCGCTGTGAACAAAACGTGCATTACTCATTTCCTCTGCATGAGTTGCAATCAAAATGTACCTTTGTTTCCTCAAAACGGTACCTTCATTTAAAATGATCGAAGGCATGTTGTTTGGTGTTCAGATGTACACTCAGAGGCCTGTTTGTTCCAAGGCAAGGCATCTTTTTTAGCAAGCTGACAAAAAATGGTGGCTTAAACCCCCTGTGAGGTGAAAGCGGGCTTTTTTTCGTTTTTCATGATGAGCACCCCGTTATTGTTAATTCCATTCAAAAAGGGTGTTTAAATTTCTGCAAACGCCCAATTTTCACTCATGCACTCCCTTGGGGCTCTCGAAGTATCCATGCAAAGTTTCGGGCTCCGAGGTTTCATGGTTTTGGAGTTATGGAGGACTCACACCACACACACACACACACACACACACACACACACACACACACACATTATTGATTAGTATATATATATTGTTGCGGATTCGCGCCCGCCGGCGTGCTGACGGCCACGTAACTCTAATCGCGGCACGTCGCCCACCGGACGGACAATCCCCCGCGTGGGATAGGGTTGCTCGCCAAATTCGACCTACCTAAGTACCCACGCGGAGGGTAGACCGGGCGATCGCACCTCGCCGCAGGTCGACTTCGGACACGGGCCACTTAAGCGACCTGTTCCGTACTATCAGAATAACCGAGCGGTGTTATCGTCGACCTCGACGGTTCGATTAATTATCGGGCGTACTCAGCCCACTACCAACCCTTTACGTGAAGCAAGATGAGGATTCAAAGAAAGAAATGACGAAGCGAAGCGGGAAACAGTTCAACAATAAAGCACATTTATTCAAGGCACACGGGAAACACACAAATTCAATTCCACCAAAAGCACACAAAAAAAAGAAAACACAATTCTATTTACACAAAAAGCAAATATAAAAGCGAAGACACAATGCAGAGCTAATACCGACTACCGAGCACACGGCAACACTTATACAATTCTACTTCACAGACGGCGCCGACAACACATACCCAAAACCAAGGAAAAGAAATACCCTCAAGGATGAGGCGAGCCTGAGGCCGAGACCGGGTCGCGCCTACCCGTCTGGTGATGAGACGCGGAGCGGCGATGGCGCCTCACTCCGCGGGCCTCGCGGACAGTGTCTGGCAGGGGGTGGGAAAGGGGGCCCCCTTGGTCGCACTATCTCAGCGCGGGGGGAAACAGGAGGGGGTTGTTGATGCTCGGGGTATAGAGGATCTTTATTACCCCTGGTGTGCGTCTCCACCTCGGCCAGGACGCGCTGCCGGCCTCCCTCGGGCGTGCAGCTCCTGGCACCGACGCGAGCACCCCCTCGTCTGCCTTCGCCGCTGCCGCCTCTCCGCCTCTGGACTCTCCACCCTGGACTCTTCTTTGGGCTCTCCTCGTTCGACTCTCTTCAGCTTCTCCAGCTACTGCAGGCTTCGGGCTCCAGACTTCCACACTCTTCTCACTCTGCTGACTAACACCGTCCTTTTATCCCCCCGTAGCTTCGCCTTTGACCCCCTCCCATTGACCTTTCACCTCGCTCCCCATTGGCCCAAGAAAAAGTGGGCGTGAAGGCTTCTTGATCCACAAATTTGCATATATCGATCGTCCTGGAGGCGGGGCCAAATCGTCCCTCGCTCACCGATTGGACGGCAAAAAGTGGGCGTGTGTCGTTTTTGATCCGTTTTTGAAGCACAAAATCCGTGATTTTGTACACGCTGTTCAACGTGCGCCCTGCACGAGTCCAACACCGGTACCCACAGCGGGGCAAGAACGGTGGCGATGCTACGGTTGCGAGGTGTGACGTGAAGGTCGTGGCGGTTGTGGTGAAGGGGTGGTTGTGGTTGTTGGTTGATGTTGTGGTTGTGGTGGTAATCATGGCGGTTGGTCCAAAATAAAGATAGTAAAAGAAAAACGGCTATCCTGAAGAGTCGCAGCTCGCATAAATGACATGTATTCCCACTAGACAACGGGTTTGGGCCTAACTACACATGCACTTACCGAGATACCTCACCTAAGGGACCTGAATGGTGGTTTGCGAATTTGGTAACCACAACACTACCCCCTTCCCTTTTTACAGACTCGTCCCGAGTCGTCAAATTTTCGTGTGCCATCATGTGTAGTTTTCCCCTAGTACATTTTACCTACGGATCCCTGAGTGCGACATTCATGGTATTCGTGTCCCCAAAATAAATAACCTGAGGGCTGCGTAACTATCTAAACAAACTCACTCACACGGACGACTTAAATAAAATTGCCGGCGCTAGACAGACATGCCGGGGGCACACTCATATTTACAGTACATCTTAACCTTAACTTACAAATTTTACACTAAACCATGGCCCAGGATCACTGAACTCTGCAAAGAAAAGCAGTTAGCAGGGAGCCAGGCTGCCCACATGCAGTCTCTGGCTCAAACAATGCAGGTGACAGGGAACGTGGCTGGCTGCTCACACGCAGTCCAAAGCCTTCCCTTTTGAACTGAACGCAGTGAACCACAACGGTGCATGGGCTGCACAACGCAGTCTCCGTGCCAGCTCAAGTGGCACACGCAATGAGCACAACGAATGGATGGGTGAACACAAACACGGTGCACGGGCCGCCACTGCAGGCCCGTGTTGTAGCTGCCAACAGGGCCGTTCTCGCAGCTTGCAAACTGTTGCCTTGATCCTGGCGCACATGGAAATGAACAGGGGGGGCAAAGCAAAATTGAACGGGGCTGGTGAACAGGGGCAGTGGGCATGGCATGGCAAAGGTGATCAGGCAAACACAGCCCGCAGAAGAAGGAGGCCGCTGCAGGCAAACACAGCCGGCAGACGAACTGGCCGGAACAGGCCTCGAAGAAAAACAGCCAGCAGATGAACTGGCCGTACAGGCCTTGCAGCACACAGCTGCCGATGAAGTTGGCCGGCCTCCGCCTTGAAGCAAAACACGGCCAGCCGATGAAGTTGGCCAGCCTTTGCCGTTCAATGGAGGTTGGTGGAGGGAGTGCGGTGGTGCTGGCCACTTGGAAGGCGGGCTCGGACCTACCTACCTGTCTCCCTCCCAACCTATCGCCTTTGCCTGTCACTGTACATACCCACTCCCTTAATTTGTCAAACCCCAATTTAGCCCCAACTTATTTTTTGTTGTTTTTATTTTTACTTCCCCACTATAAATCGTCCCCTAACCCCCTTTATCGTCCTTGTTCGGCTAACCTATCCTGTCACCTAGCCTACTCCCAACCCCTACGTTCCCTTCCCGGAGGGGAATAAGGGAGAGCTAGCGTCCTGTGCCGAGGCCCAACGAAGCCCCAGAATGGCCTCCCCAGAGTTCGGCGATCTAACCCAAAGTGGGTCCAGCGGCCCACAACGACAGCGAGGGGATGGATGGTGCGGAGGGGTACATCTCCTAATCTACCCTAACCATTTAACTGTTAAACTACCCCGGGGCTTTCAACAAGCGCCTCTCGCTTAAACTATTGGTTCTAACAACCCAGATTCCCGTCGCCTGTGTTGGTGTCCTTACAATTTCGGGCCTCGCCCCCCAATTTTCTCTCCGTGCCCTCACACGGTCTCCTGGCTGGGACACGTGGCTCCCTTAGGCAGGCACGACCCTCTGCCGAATCTCCCGCTATGGCACCCCCGGGCACTACACTGCCTCCGAGCCTACCAGCTCCCTAACACCGGGGAGTGCCCCCCATGGCACCTCCCCTGAAACGCACACGTGGCAGGCCGGCCTCCCGGGCCCCTTTCCGAGGGTCACCCGTGCCCACAACACTGCCCACGCGGCTAATGGCGCCCCGGGCCCCCGCACCAAGCAGGCGCACCCGTGCCCACTACTCTATCCCGGCCCCCCATGGGCCCATGGCCTACCGCGGCCGACTAGCCTGGTGCCCGGGGTACCCATTCAGCGATACTCACCTTTCGCAGCCACGCTCCCAAGCCCGTCAACAGGGCTCCTGCACCCCTCCAAATGGGTCTCGAGCCTACTTTCCCACCAACAACAAAACGACCTCCATTTTTCAATTTGACTAACCCCCTAACTCACTTTATACTGACCCCGGGGTCCCTTGGGCGGGAGTCACTCCTCCCCCCAATCACTCATCGCACCATGCATTCCCCATTCGCTCCATACACACAGACCCGCTGGCCTCACTCACTCACCAAGTACTCACCTCACAACTCTTCAACACACTCACCGCTGAACTCTGCCATCCTTCTATCTACATCCCCTAACTAACTCGTGCTCCCACGTCGTCCCTTAAACTAGTAGCACGTTCCTTTTAACACTACGTAGCTAAGCTACGTCCCCGCTACACATTCACAAGTCTGTCTCTGTCTCCCAACTCATTTTATTTCCCAACCTAAATCTGGCTACAATCCCTCTAACTAATCCATTCCACGGACTCCATGAGGACTTACCCCTGCCCCATGAAGTCGGTCTAGCTAAGCTAACCCTTCCCCCTAACTAGTTTCCATCCTGTGCCCAGGTAAGGGGGTCTTCCACCCCTTTCCCAGGAATCCTGTACACCCGAAAGTGAGGCTTGCTTTTTTTTTTCATGCGCAGCACCTGCGCAGCAACTCAGAGCTCGCGCACTTTGCACCTGCCCGTGACGTCATGCAGCTGCACGTGTTCCTCGTCCCTCCTTGGACGGGACCATCCGGCAGAGATACCCCTCCTGCCGGATTCCAACCACACGTGCAGCCATGACGTCACCGTGCGCAAAAAAAAAAAAAACACAAGCCCCACGTCTCGAGGGGTTCCCCACGCGAACACATGTGCTTTGCCCGTTGGAGCTTAACACACACGATCGCGTGGAGAACCCGTCCGGTCCAAATCCATTTACCTGCCTAAACTTTGTCCGTCCGCGGGATCGGCAAATCCACCGCGTGCGTTTCCGGACCGGGACTTCACTCTCGCAAGCGAGCACGTGGCGGTCTCGTGCGTTGCACAGCACGAACCTCGTGCTCACTGCTGGGTGAACCCGGCACGGTCCTCGAAACAACTACAGCCGCTACTCGGCTTTCTCTCCTCTGTCGCCGTCTCCGTCTCCATTCCACACACGCATACCTGCGTGTTACGACGCACACAGTCCACTCCATCACATTCACCCCGGGAGACGCGGCTGCGTGCTCCCGCATGCCAACCGACATCTCCCTCACATACCGCTCTCTCACACACACGGTCTCCCTTGCACTCGGCCGTTCACTCACGCGTGCCTCACTACTCACACAAACCATACTACTTACACACGCGGGGGCACTCACCCGCGGTGCCTCATCCACACACCGTCCCTCACTCGTACACGCGGGGGCACTCACCCGCGGTACCTCACTCATACACACGGCGACACTCACACACGCGGTCTCTTCCACACACGGTGCCTCACCCACACACGCGGGGGCACTAACCCGCGGTGCCTCACTCACACTCCGTGCCTCATCCACACACGGCGTGCTGGGAAGCACGTACTCCGGCACCATCGCCACCACACCACTCACACGTGGTGCCTCACTCATACTGGCCGTTTCACTCACACACACGGCCTCACTCACACACGGTGCCCCATCCACACCCGGCGTGCTGGGAAGCACGCACTCTGGCACCATCGCCACCACACCACTCACACACGGGGTCGCTTCCACACACGGGGACGCACTCACACCTTGCACCACACACACAGGGACAACCACACTGGGGATTCGTGTCCCCACAAGGGTCTCTGGGGCCTCTACACCCCCCAAGCTCTCCGTGCACCCGTCCACAGCACCCGTCCCCTCAACCTCGCAAAGCACGACCGAACTCACCTGGTCGTGACTCGCCTCAAGGGGGCATACTCCCTCCCCTTGTTCCTGGAGGAGGCCATCCAGGTGCTTGCACTGGGTCTCCACCCAGTCCGCCAGCTCACCCCCATTATCCTCCACTACCTCTGTGTGTGTGTGTGTGCGTCACTTACCCCGTCTTCCTCATGTAGTCTTTCCTCTATTTTTTCTATCTCCCGTGTCTCTGCCAACTCTTCACCCTTTACCTCCCTTGTCTCAACTATTATTTCCTTTGTCACGGCCTTCATGCCCGCCTGCAGGCATCGGCCCATGTTCTGCGTCTCACCCCGGAACTTTTTCGTTTCTTCCTTCATGTGCTTGTTCATGCCTTTCATTTCGTTTATGATTTCATTTGTGTTTGTATCCATCTTTTCGATTATTTGTTGTGCATTCGCATCCATCTTTTCGATCATTTTCGCATTCATCTTTTCGTTCATTGCCGCCAGCATGGCGCATAGCTGGGCCATGTTGGATGCACTCAGCTGAGCCGTTTCGGCAAGGGTTGGGGAAGGGTTTTGGTGGAGAGGGGGGGGGAGGTGTCATACACCGCGGCCGCTGCCGCACCCATTTTGGGCTCTGGGTTCAGTTGGGCGAGTCCGTGTTCCTGCACAATCAACATTTCCTGCTCGGGGATTCCATCCTGGACCATGGATCCTACACATTCTACATCCATTTCTAATACCCCCGGCTCCCGCTCGCCTTGAGACGCCATCTTGCTTCTCGTGAAGGGTTAATTTGCTCGCTCGTAATTTGGAGGGAATCGGGGGTCGCTTCTCTCACCCCTGGACCGATTCCCGTGAATTTCGCTGGAGACAGGAGAGCCTGTTGTCCCGCTCTCCAATACCAGTGCCGCGAGGAGGGCGATGAATTTGTATCCCACTCCTGACACCAGTGTTGCGGATTTCGCGCCCGCCGGCGTGCTGACGGCCACGTAACTCGAATCGCGGCACGTCGCCCACCGGACGGACAATCCAGTCGTGACCCTCTCGGACTAACGCCGGGAACCAGTCACGGGTGGACCTTTCGGTCTCACCGCGATCGAGCCAATCAGCCCCCGCGTGGGATAGGGTTGCTCGCCAAATTCGACCTACCTAAGTACCCACGCGGAGGGTAGACCGGGCGATCGCACCTCGCCGCAGGTCGACTTCGGACACGGGCCACTTAAGCGACCCGTTCCGTACTATCAGAATAACCGAGCGGTGTTATCGTCGACCTCGACGGTTCGATTAATTATCGGGCGTACTCAGCCCACTACCAACCCTTTACGTGAAGCAAGATGAGGATTCAAAGAAAGAAATGACGAAGCGAAGCGGGAAACAGTTCAACAATAAAGCACATTTATTCGCGGCACACGGGAAGCACACAAATTCAATTCCACCAAAAGCACACAAAAAAAAGAAAACACAATTCTATTTACACAAAAAGCAAATATAAAAGCGAAGACACAATGCAGAGCTAATACCGACTACCGAGCACACGGCAACACTTATACAATTCTACTTCACAGACGGCGCCGACAACATATACCCAAAACCAAGGAAAAGAAATACCCTCAAGGATGAGGCGAGCCTGAGGCCGAGACCGGGTCGCGCCTACCCGTCTGGTGATGAGACGCGGAGCGGCGATGGCGCCTCACTCCACGGGCCTCGCGGACAGTGTCTGGCAGGGGGTGGGAAAGGGGGCCCCCTTGGTCGCACTATCTCAGCGCGGGGGGAAACAGGAGGGGGTTGTTGATGCTCGGGGTATAGAGGATCTTTATTACCCCTGGTGTGCGTCTCCACCTCGGCCAGGACGCGCTGCCGGCCTCCCTCGGGCGTGCAGCTCCTGGCACCGACGCGAGCACCCCCTCGTCTGCCTTCGCCGCTGCCGCCTCTCCGCCTCTGGACTCTCCACCCTGGACTCTTCTTTGGGCTCTCCTCGTTCGACTCTCTTCAGCTTCTCCAGCTACTGCAGGCTTCGGGCTCCAGACTTCCACACTCTTCTCACTCTGCTGACTAACACCGTCCTTTTATCCCCCCGTAGCTTCGCCTTTGACCCCCTCCCTTTGACCTTTCACCTCGCTCCCCATTGGCCCGAGAAAAAGTGGGCGTGAAGGCTTCTTGATCCACAAATTTGCATATATCGATCGTCCTGGAGGCGGGGCCAAATCGTCCCTCGCTCACCGATTGGACGGCAAAAAGTGGGCGTGTGTCGTTTTTGATCCGTTTTTGAAGCACAAAATCCGTGATTTTGTACACGCTGTTCAACGTGCGCCCTGCACGAGTCCAACACCGGTACCCACAGCGGGGCAAGAACGGTGGCGATGCTACGGTTGCGAGGTGTGACGTGAAGGTCGTGGCGGTTGTGGTGAAGCGGTGGTTGTGGTTGTTGGTTGATGTTGTGGTTGTGGTGGTAATCATGGCGGTTGGTCCAAAATAAAGATAGTAAAAGAAAAACGGCTATCCTGAAGAGTCGCAGCTCGCATAAATGGCATGTATTCCCACTAGACAACGGGTTTGGGCCTAACTACACATGCACTTACCGAGATACCTCACCTAAGGGACCTGAATGGTGGTTTGCGAATTTGGTAACCACAACAATATATTGTTGCGAATTCGCGCCCGCCGGCGTGCGGACAGCCACGTGTCTCGAATCGCGGCACGTCGCCCACTGGACGGACAATTCAGTCGTGACCCTCTCGGACCAACGCCGGGAGCTAGTCACGGGTGGGGGTTTAACTTCACCACGATCGTGCCAATTGCCCAACCACGCAGGATAGGGTCGCTTGCCAAATTCGATCTACCTAAGTACCTGCGCGAATGGTCGACCGGGCGATCGCACCTCGCCGCAGGTCGACTCTGGAGACGGGCCGCTTGGGCAGCCCGTTTGGTGCTATCGGGATAACCGAACGGTGTTATCGCCGACCTGGACGGTTCAGATTAATTACCGGGCGTATTAAGCCCACTACGAACCCTTTACGTGAAGCAGGATGGAGGGTCAATAAAGAAATGACGAAGCGAAACGGGAAAACAGTTCACACAATGCACATTTATTACGCAACACACGGAAAGCACACATATACAGCCAAACAGTCAAAATGCACATATAGCAGTTAAAACAAAAACAATGACGCAGAGTTACTACCGAATACGCGTACACACGGCAACACTTATACAGTTCTACTTTACAGATGGCGCCAACACACATTTACTCAAAAGCAAAGGAAAGAAGCCACCCTCATAGACAAGGGGGCAGACGGGCCTGTAGGCCAATATGCGCGCGTGACCTGAAGGAACAGCCAGGCCCGTGAGACCGGGGGGGGGGGGTCCTACCCGCGTCCTCGTGACGCGTTGGCGGACGAGCCGCAGATGTGGCCGCGTGGCTGTGCTCTGACTCCGTGCTCCTTGGCGGGTTTCGTTTGGCACGACGTTTGGAGTGGGGTGGGAACGGGGCCCCCTTTTTGCACTATCTCAGCGTGGGGGAAAGGGGGAATTGTTGATGTCCTGGGGGAGGAGAATGGCTGGCTGGCTTGGGTCCCACAACGAGCGACCTCGTCGCCGACCGCCGTCCTTCTCGCCTCGGACCCGAGCTCCTTTGCCTCTTCCCGCAACTCTCCTCAGCCGACTGCAGAACCCAACTCGATGCCACACCGATGACTTCGCCACCCGACTCCACTCTCTGCCACACCGATGACTCGACTCACTCTGCCCGGCCGACACACACTGCTACTGCCACTGCCACACTCTGCCACTGCCACACTCTGCCACGATTCGCCTTGCGCTCGCCGTTTTATAGGCCGGCAGGAGAAAACAATATGCAAATATCCAGATCAGGATGACCTCGGGGGTGGAGCCATGCTCGCCAATTGGACGGAGGAAAAGTGGGCGTGAACCTCCACTGATCCTAGAATTTGCATATATCGATTTCACACAGACGCGCCTGGAGGCGGGGCTAAGCCGCTCCGCGCTTGCTAATTGGACGGATCAGAAGTGGGCGTGTAGCATTCTTGATCTGAATTCTCCCTCGGAAAGGCCACTATTTGCGCTCGTGGCTCGGTGTGTACCGCTGAACGAGCCCAAGACAGCCCGACGCTCAGTGTTCACAGGTGGTGCGGGAATGGCCATAGAAGGAGAGAGGTGAGGGTGGTGGAGGGTTTTTTGGTGGTGGTTTGATGGTTATGGTGCCTTTTGGGAATGACGGTGATGCGGTTTGCGGAAGCGAGTTGTGAAGGTAAAGGTCGTGGCTGTTGGCGTTGTTCTTGTTGTCTGAGCGTTAGAGCGTGGTTGTAGTTGGTGACGATGGCTGGCGTGGTGGTTATTGTGTGATGGCGGTTGAAACGTGGTTGGTTCAAAATAAAGATAGAACAGAAAAACGGCTATCTCAAAGCGTCGCAGCCCAAATGAATCACATGAATTCCCTCTATAAAACGGGTTTGGGGCTAACTACACATGTACTTAGAGATATCTCACCTCCGGGCCCTGAATGGTGGTTTGCAAATTTCCACAGCCGTACTTATATATATATATATATAATTCCAGCAGTGTGTGTGCGTGCGTGCGCGCGCGTGTGTGTGTGTGTGTGTGACCGCTGTTTCTCGCCAACCACTGGTCCTATCTTATTGAAACTTGCCAGCTATGTTGCTGGGGACCTGAGATTGTGCCTTTTCGAGGTTTGATATTAATCGGACAAGTGGTTCCCAAGTTATGGCCATTTATTTACCAAACCAATGACAAGACACGTTGCTACATAGGCCAGTGTGCGGCCGTCCGATGACGTCACGGGCCGTGCCGGTTACGATGGGGATCGGTGCCTTAGTTACCGTGGCGTAGGAGTGGCAATGGTTAATGGCGGTGAATGTCATGGCGAGCAAAGACAGGGAGGTAAACTTGATTTTAATTTGGATTTTAATTAGCTCTGTGTGTGTAAGTATCACAGCAGTTGTTACTTCAATGCAAGCGATAATTCGTGGAATGATGTGAACATTCCGTACGGGCACACACCACTTCTGAATAGTGATGACTCACTGTATTCCAATAATTTCTCGATTTCTTATGTGCATTTATTGATAAACACAATGCCCCAATCCAGTCGTTGTTTACAAGAGCCTGTGTGGTTGTTTGAATTTTTTTTTTGGTTTGCACGTACGGGCATGCGAGAGCGAATGAACGGCCTGTGTGGTTGTTGTTTCTGGCTCGCGGTTTGAAAGTTTTTTTGGGGGGGGTTTGCACGTACGGCCACGCACGTACGGGCACGCGAGAGCTCAGGAACGGCCTGTGTGGTTGTTTCTGGCCAGCAGCAGAATGTTTCTGGCCAAAATTCAATTCAAACAGCAGAATGTTTCTGAAAGTTTTTTTTTTTAAGTTTTTTTTTTTAAGTTTTTTTTTTTTTCGGTTTGCACGTATGGGCACACACTAGTATATATAATGCTTCATCTCAAAGCATGCTATCTTCACAATGGCTCATTCGGGCTGGTGGTATGATATCAGGTTGAAGTACCATCTCGCATAATGCACAACCTATGATGAGTGAAATATGTTTGCACCAAGCTCGTAGGATGGCCTAGGGTATGCAGACTCACCTCTAAGCTGTCTTGTCTTGGTTCAAATCCAGACCCAGCTATAAACTGTCACTCCAGTGTTTCACAGGCAAGGTGATTCATCAATGTGTGTGCCATCCCTCAAGTGGACGTGAAACAGGTGATCTGGCTGCCAGCATCCATTGGTGGACATTAAACAGTGTCCTTCACAAAGAAAGAGTACGTGAGTTATCGCCGACACTCTGGAGAAATTCCTGCCTTAAAAAGCAGAGGGCACTGCATCAGTGGCACAACTGTGCCCTCAGCCAATGATGCTACCGCTCAGCCTTGTGCTGCTTATGAACGAAGAAGAACCAAGCTCGTATCCTTGCAGTTGGTCCTTGTTCATGCCTTATGAAGCCCTTTCCAGGATGTATTCAGTGCTGATTAGTACACACTAAAGTGGGGAGAAGAACTTTTCCTTTTGATGTGTTATTGTTTGGTTCCATCCCACCATCCTCCCCCACCCCATCCCATTTTCCAGAACTGAAGATGTTGCTCAGATTTGTCACTTGCAGCTGCCGACATGCTTGTTTGGGGGTGTCGTGGATGCGGAGTTCCCCATGGAGGACTGCAATCCACACGCACAAGGTTGCTTGCAGGACTTTCAGCAATCGTACCTTTCGGCCAATGAAGGCACTGTCGGCAAACATGGCCCTCTTAAAAGAAGAAGCGATGGATAAACTACTGGGACCAGACGGAATTCCACTGGATATTTACCTGTTGAGGCAGACCAACGTAATCTGGAAATTTGATGATGAGAATAGCCTGAAGAAATGGGAAGTTTCGACGGACAAGGAAATTGGTGGCAAAAGTGAAGCATCCATTTCCCTTGGGAAGAGTGGCCGCACGTTGCTTTTCCAAGGATCTTTAAACACAGAACCTGCACGAGATGGGAAAGTACGCTACAGTGGATACTCCACCTTGCGTTCCAAGAAAGTTAAGGTGTTTGGAGTTTTGTTCTCCTCATTTGCTTGTTTGTCCTCCTTTACGAGCAGGTGTAGGTGAAGATTTGGCACATGGTGATGAGAACTCTTTTTATTTTTCCCGGACATTGTAGGGATCGTTTGGCAAGAGCAAACACTACGACTGGTCTCCTTTCAATGTCTTGCACCTTCGTGTACGTGGAGATGGACGCCCCCTGATGGTGTTTATTATTGTTGAGAATTTCTTTAGTTTGCACGACGACGATCTTTACAACTATTTCATTTATACGCGGGGTGGACCCTATTGGCAAGATGTCAAGGTAGGTTTGCTTGGAATGCATATTGTCACATCTCCGTGCAATGTACACGCGAGTACAAATCATAACTCGAGCGAAGTCGATGGCGTGCCCTCGCAAGTTCACGCACTTCCCACCTAAAGCAAACTTGAAAGATGGCAAAAGGTTCCACCAGGACTGACCCACTATCAAATTTTGGGTTAAAAAAAAAAGGTCTTCTGTTTTGAGCCCTGTAACCCCAAATCCCCACTACCTCTGGGCCATGAAATGGGGGATCAAATCCAAACAAATCGTTACATATTTCATTCACCCCGCAATGCTGATTGCATTTCCAAAGCTTCATTAAAGATGTTTAAAAAATGTGCCCGTAATTGCTTATTTTTATTTTTTGACCTTTTGACCCTACCCTAGGGGGTGGAGCCAAAAATATTGCGGTCACCCCTTCTCTTGTTTGTGGTAATCATAACTACCAAGTTTGAATTTCTGCCCAACCATTCAGGCGGAGATAGCATGACAGAGCTGTTGATATTCAAAAATTGGGGGGGGGGGAGTTTAAAAAAGGGGAGGTGTAGGCTCAAAAATTTTTTTCTCTTTCAATGACATCAGGAACTCACCTGCCACTGGGAATAATGTGCGGTGACAGGAAGCCGTGTATACTAATCTGCCAACACCTGTGCCGTTTTGTGGGTACAGGTGCATTATTTAATGTTGGAGTGGGAGACTTCTTAACTCCCCTTGATGAACCACAATCAAAATGTCAAATTGTCTGATCGTTATTTGCAGATTCCGTTTTCCAAGTTCTTTTTATCTTCTCGAGGTCGAATTCAAGATGCCCAGTCTGCAATGTGGCTCGACAAGGTAAGAGGCTACGTCGGCCTTTAATCGCATGTCTTTAGGGCGACAATACTCACACAAATGTTGTAACAATGATCTTCATGTGTTTGCTGGAGCTATACATCAAAATAAATAAATAAATAATATTCTGAGGATGCTCTATTGGCCAAAGTATCATTTCGCCCGAATGGAATGTTAAACTGGATGTTCCATCTGCTGCCATTAGTTGGTGGACATTACAGATCCCATGGTGTGTTTTGTGAAAAGTAGGTGAGCTATCACTAGGACCCTGAACAAATTACAAATACCTCTGCTAATTGACTGGGGGCAGTGCATCAGCAACACAGCTGCACCCTATCACTCAATGATGCTACATAACGAAGCAGCAGCAGCAGCTTGAATATTTCCCATCAATTCGATAAACCCAAAACCTTTCGCCCTCATACCAGACTCTAAATGGGTACTAAAGGTTATGACCACAGTTGGATGCATTGTGTCCATCAGCAGTATCTAATGGGAATCATGTCTATCAGCAGTATGTCATGGGCATTATGTCCATCAGCATCTAATGAGCATTATGTCCATCAGCAGTATTTAATGGGAATTATGTCCATCAGCAGTATCTCATGAGCATTATGTCCATCAGCAGTATCTAATGGGAATTATGTCCATCAGCAGTATCTCATGAGCATTATGTCCATCAGCAGTATCTAATGGGAATTATGTCCATCAGCAGTATCTAATGGGAATTATGTCCATCAGCAGTATCTAATGGGAATTATGTCCATCAGCAGTATCTCATGAGCATTATGTCCATCAGCAGTATCTAATGGGAATTATGTCCATCAGCAGTATCTAATGGGAATTATGTCCATCAGCAGTATCTATATGAGTACGACCGTCCAACACTTGACAGAGTGATATTTAACATCCACATCATGGAAACCTTACCCTCCAAAGAAGTACTCATTTTGCAGCATCTGCTTCTCCTGTAACAAGTGGAAACTTGTGAATTGTGGGTTGGGGAGGCAGGAGCATAATGTGTTTGTCACATCCATGAGGGTTGCCCAATTTAATGCCTGTTTCTATGAAGGTTTATATGAGGGTTTCCCAATTTAATGCCAATCTATATGAGGGTTGCCCAATTTAATGCTTGTTTCTACGAGGGTTGCCCAATTTAATGCTTGTTTCTACGAGGGTTGCCCAATTTAATGCTGGTTTCTATGAGGGTTGCCCAATTTAATGCTGGTTTCTATGAGGGTTGCCCAATTTAATGCCGTTTCTATGAGGGTTGCCCGATTTAATGCCCGTTTCTATGAGGGTAGCTTGATTTAATGCCCGTTTCTATGAGGGTAGCTTGATTTAATGCCCGTTTGAGGGTTGCCCATTTCTATGAGGGTATCTTGATTTATTGCCCGTTTCTGAGGGTTGCCCAATTTAATGCCGTTTCTATGAGGGTTGCCTGATTTAATGCCCGTTTCTATGAGGGTTGCCCAATTTAATGCCCGTTTCTATGAGGGTAGCTTAATTTAATTCCCGTTTGAGGGTTGCCCGTTTCTATGAGGGTATCTTGATTTAATGCCCGTTTCTGAGGGTTGCCCAATTTAATGCCCGTTTCTATGAGGGTAGCTTGATTTAATGCCCATTTCTATGAGGGTTGCCTGATTATTGCAGAACTCCCCCCTTCCTCCACCATTCTTTCCACTATTCTTTTCGTTCTGTTCTGTGTTCTCGCTTCTCCATGACCTTTGACCCTAACATTTGCCTGTGCCCAATATTCTTCACGGGAAAAAACTGCTCGTCAAGAGATCCAAGTCCAAATCTGGCCAATTTTGTGATCATATGCAAAATGTTGCAACCATAGGTAATCCTTCAGGGGTCCAAATAAGTATATATTCAATGGGACCAGATATAGCCTGTTGAGGGGGTGTACAGTAATAGTACAGCCCAACCTGGCAGGTTATTGGTGTGTCGCGTGCTGTGTGGCTTCACATTATCACATCGTCCGCTTCGAGTGTCTCATTTCTTCCTTGTCGCTTCATTCAGGTCACAGTGTGAATAATACGGATCTGTTTCTCGAGGGAATGGAGAAGGATTGCCCCTTCGTGACCCAAAACAATGATTTCAACATTGTAATAGATCGGGCTCAACTTATCTAACACCGCTAGCACAATCATTACATTGTTAACAGGGAATAGTTACAGTGTTGAGAGAAAGTGTACACCCCCTTTTACCATGTTTACCTTTTGTTGCCTTATAGCCTGGCATTAAACTTCATTAAATCAGACTTTTTCACCTTTATTTACACATCATAACCCATAACTTTCCAAGTGAAAAACAAATTTTACAAATTTCATAAAACTAATTAAAAATACAAAACTAGAATATCTTGGTTGGATAAGTGCCCCCCCCCCCCTCATCATAGCAATTGTAAATTAGCTCAGGTGTCAACACCTTCAAAATCACACACCAAGTTAATTAGCCTCCACCTGTGTTAAATTGTTGTGATTCTGATAACTAGCAGATACCCGTCTGCAACGGGTATGGGGGACAGGATGGATCACAATACTCAGTTACGGTAATTTCTTTGGATGTTTTGCGCCGCATTCAACAGCTCATTTTTTTTTTTTTTTTTTTTTTTTTTGTATACCTTGGTCAAGGCTCGTATGAGAGCTAACACACAACTCACAGCAAGGAGGCATGAGACAAGAGGGGCGGGAGTGGAAGGGACAAAACAGTGGGGAACAGACACATTAGGTGAACTGTGGAAGGGAGAGGGATGGGGATGGGACGGGGAACATGGCGAAGAGAAGATGGACATTTCAGGGACTTTCAGGAAGGAAAGCAGGAGAAATGAAGGAAGTGGGCTTGGGTGGATTATCGGGGGTAGAAAAGATCGAGGATTTGGATGGGGGAAGATAAGAGGTGGTGGTGAACAGCTGTTTTGAAAGCCTGGAGGGAAGAATGGGAAAGAATAGAGTGAGGAAGTTTATTCCAAAGGCGGGAAAAAGAGGAATGAAAGAGTGAAGATGAGCAGTGATTCGTGATTTTGGTAGTTTTACCAGAAGGGGGTTGTTGGTGGACCTTGAGCGCCCTGTGGAAATGTGGTGGGGACAAATCGCAGAGAGAGCAGGGGGGGCAAGGCTGGAGAGGAGTCGGTAGAAGACAGAAAGACCACCGACCAACCTGCGGTGATTGAGTGAGAGGCCCAAAGACTCAGCTTCATTGCGGGAGATGCCGATGATCTTAAAAGCCCTGGTTTCGACAGCGTGAAGCCGAGAAAGGTGGGAGGCAGGAGCACCAGCCCAGAGGGGAGAGCAGTACTCCATCAGGCTACGGACAAAAGCTTTGTAAGTGGTCAGGAGCTCAAGAGGGCCGAGGAAGGACTTAGCACGATGGAGGATTCCCAGTCGGTGACTGGCTTTTGAGGCGAGGTTGGAAATGTGACTTTCCCAGGAAAGGTCATGGCAGATAGTGAGACCTAGAAGCTTGAAAGAAAAGACTTCTTCCAGAGGATTGTTGAGAAAGTGGATGGGGGGGTTTTGTAAACGGTCCTTTCGAAGAGACATGGTGAGAGTGTGAGATTTGTCTGGATTGAAAGACATGTTCCACGTGTTGGACCAGTTTGTGATTTTATCCAGATCTGCAGTGAGTGAAGAAGCTGCTGCTTGCCGGTCTGAGGGATGACAGATGGTACGGCAGAGGGTGGAGTCGTCGGCAAAGAGAAATAGAGGATTTTCCAGAGAGTCCGAGAGATCATTGATGAAAACCAGAAAAAGAACAGGGCCCAGAACGCTACCTTGAGGAACTCCAGCCTGCACAGGAAGAGGGGATGAAAGAACTCCATTTAGGGCCACACGTTGACTGCGACAGGAGAGGAAGTCTGCGAGCCATGAGTGGAGATGGCCTTGAATACCATGGGAAGAGAGTTTGGTGAGTAGGGCAGGGTGCCAGACTGTGTCAAAAGCACGTGATGTGTCCAGGGATACGGCTCGGATTTCCTGTCTGGCATTGAGGACCTCCATCCATTGATGGGAGAGCAGAAGCAGCATATCCAGGGTAGAGTGACCTGGTCTGAAACCAAATTGATGATTGGAAATCAAGCCATTGGAGAAGAGGAAGGATTTCATGTCTGAGGCGATGATGGATTCCATCACCTTGCTGATGATTGGGAGAAGGCTGATTGGTCTGTAGTTATAGGGATCTGTTTTTGCACCTTTTTTATGCAGGGCAGTGATGTTAGCAGATTTCCAAAGATTTCCAATTTCATATTGGTGGCGTGTCTGGGTGCCCGTGGTCACGTTTGAGACCGGTCGCTTTCGATTGTTGGCCTTGACACATAGTGCCGGATGAGTAACACGAACGATTTGACGTATTCATCGTTTCTATATTTACCTCCATCAACAGATTAACAACATGGCAGGATAAAAGTCGTAAATGCTGAGTTGAACAAACGTCCTGAACTCATGGACTTAAGTAAAGCACGTCATCTGGGACCCGGCCGTCGGTTTGCCGCCACACGCTGCTGATTGTGACGGAATCGATTCCCTCTTTGAAAATTCTATCGATATTCGATTTTTTTTGAATCTATTACCTGCGTAAATTCATGGAACACATCATGTGAAGATTTCGGAAGTATGAACAGAATATGTTTGGAGAAAAGTGTGTTCGAAGTTCCAGGCTTACCCCCATTATATTATGATTACCTCCTTCACCAAGTTATGTTTTCACCCCTGTCTGTCTGGTTGTTTGTTTGTGTGCAGGATATCTCAAAAAGTTGTGGACGGATCCGGATGAAATTTTATGCACAGGTTGGGTGTGTGGCAAGGACGAACTGATTCGAGATTTTGGTGAAGATCCGAATCCGGATCCGAACACTAGAATTTTTAAAGCGATTCTTCACCATTGAGAGATCGGGCCAAAAACAATATAGTTCTGTATAGCACGATATTTCAAAAATGTAATGGGCCCGATGTGTTCTCATGGATCAGGCTGTACGTGGCGGAGGTATATGCTCAACCGAGTACCCTTATAGTTTCAGAATAAAATCAGCTGGTCCTGCCGATATCCTCTGCTGTGTAGTGCATTTCACAGCAATGACTCAACCATAAGAACCAAAGGTCTTTCAAAAGACCTCCAGGATAAAGTTGTGGAAAGGCACAGATCAGGGGATGGGTATAAAAATTTTTAAAGGCCTTGAATATCCTTTGGAGCACAATCAAAATAATCATTAAGTGGAAGGCATATGGTCCCACCAAGACCATGCGAAGATCAGGCTGTCCCTCCAAAGTGGATGACCAAGCAAGGAGACTAATCAGAGAGGCCAACAGCGACTTTTAAAGAGCTACATGCTTTTATGGCAAAGATTGCTCACTGTGTGCATGTGACAACACTATCCCAAGCACTGCACAAGTCTGGGCTGTACGGTAGGGTGGCAAGAAGGAAGCCATTACTCAAAAAAGCATGCCTTGAGTCCCGGTTGAGGTATGCAGCAAAAAACAAACAAAAAAAAAACAACCTCGAGATTCTGAAGCCATGTGGCAAAAAACATTTGTGGTCTGATGAAACCACATCTGTGGCACGATTTGAAGATTGCTGTCCGGCAACGCTTATTGTGCAACTTGACAGCTTGAACTATTTTGTACAGAATAATGGGTGTGCAAAGTTTGTGGAGACCTATCCCAACTCGGGGGGGCGTGGACACTTATCCAACCAAGATATTCTAGTTTTGTATTTTTAATTAATTTTCTGAAATTTGTAGAATTTGTTTTTCATGCGGAAGTTGTGGGTTACGACGTGGAAAAAAAGTCTGATTTAATGCAATTTAATTCCAGGCTGAGGCAACAATAGGTGAATATTTTGAAAAGGGGAGGGGGTGTGGACTTTTGAGGCACTGTATTGTATAATCATCATGACATAACTATTCCATTTTCATCAGAGATACACTTATTCGGTTATGATTTTCCTTGATCGAAGACTTTCACTTATTCTTAATTTTTTTTTTCCTCCCTCATGCTCCTTCCAGGTGAATGGCCTTGGGATTACAATGGGGGATCAAGTTTCAGGCCCTTTCAAGTTTGAAATCGATTTTATTGGCATTGCTATCGACCCAGCTCATTCTGAACATTTTGCATACGAGCTGTACGGTAAGGCAAAGTAGAATGCATGGATCATCTCCAGTCTCCACTCGGGTTCGATTCCCTTGACGTTGTCCATCTTCTGTCGATTGTACTCGGTCCTCCTTGTGCCCTCGATTGTACGAACATTTGCTGCTGGTGGAGCGGAAGCACGGTACCTTTAAAAAGTTGTCCATCTGATCCCTTACCACAAAAAAAAAGCAAACTTTGCGAGTGTGGCCTTGTCACGAGATCTTCAAAAGATCAGTTTATTTTGACGACGATGGTGCGGAATGCAATATCCAAGTTTGTTTAAGACTCGGGAGATGTGATCACCGACATCGTTCTTTTATCCAAACTCACGAGCCTGTCAAAGATGTGCAGGTTCAGTGTTTAACAGGGCTCCTTTTCAAATACCAACTATTTTTTTTTTTTTTTAGTGAATTGAGTTGCAACAATTAAAATATAGTACTGTGTTGGTATGGGCAAGTTATTTGTGGAGTTTCTCTTTGAACTGTCTGGATTCCAAAGACCCTCTGCACACACAAAAAGGACCAATTCCCCCATCATTTTCAGTTTCCTTGGTGAAGCTGATGCTTGGGAATAAGGACCCCAATTGCTTGATTGATAAGGTGCCCAAATTGATCCCAACAGGCAAACGTAGTGTTAACACAACGTTTCCAGTCTCGAGGGAGCCAATCTTCATCCATCTCAAATATCTTTAATTTTAGTTCCTCGATAACGAAGACATCAGACGGCTACCTGAGACACCTGTCAATAATTGGTGATGTGGAGGGGGGAGTGAAAAAACAAAAAAAAAACCCTTTTTAAAAAAATTGTACAGAGCCTTTGCCCAGCGAAGAGGAAAAGTGTACTTCATATTACTTTCCCATTATGACGATCACGTAAATTCGTTTTCCAAAAAAAAAAAAAAACACATGTACATTGTAAAAGATAATAATCAACCATTCCATACTATTTGTCCTTGTAATGAAAAAAACACGAATGGGTTTTAACCAGATGGACTGTTTGGAGTCCCAGGTATATTGGCATGCGATTCCTCCATGGTGAAAGCAATTAATCGCACAGTCCGAGTGGTTATATCCTGAAGTGAGATTTTTTTCAAACAATGCAATCAATGACAAAATTAATTATGTCAACGGTCGGGTTTCCGACTACGATATTCATGCTAAATTATTTGGCAAATGAAAGTTTGATGGTGTTGAATATCCTGCCGGTTGCATCATTACTGTCGCGCATTGGAACCCCAATGGCCTGCTCTTGCAAAGGCAAGAGACACCCACAGCAAGAAGATAGGACGAAGTACAGGGTATCCAAGGCCCACGAGAATGACGCAGCAATGTTGAGCGACGTGCAATCATGTTGCCATCGGCACGGACGGTGTGAAGTTCAAGGAAGTAAAGTACCATTCGAGAGGAAAAGCAAAACGGATGAGAACGCAGTGGTCGTGAAATAGCACCAATGGTTTCCAACAGGTGTACAAGTAAAACGTTGTATAAATCTTTATTCTTTGTATTATCTGGAAATGCCATGGGGTTCTTATTACAGAAGACACCAAAGCAAGGTCAAAAGGTCACGTGCAAGCATATTCTCATCGCAAAACACCATCGCTGATCAATTCCAACAACAACAACAACAACAAAAAAAAAAGAAGCCGCTTACAGTTGGGAAAAGGACATTCAGCAAAACACTCAGGGATGGAATTTCAGTCCGTGGCATTACATGAACCAGCCTCGCTCCCACCAACTAACATTCGATTTGACTCGGGGATTACAAAAACAAGACACCATCACGTTGGCAAAACTTGTAGATGTAAAAAAAAAAAAAAAAAAGGCAAAGGCATAAAATAAGGAGATCGATTCCGAATGAACAATCATTCAAAGTCAGACCCCCCCCCCCCAGCGAGATGCGTCAACTGCGGAAACGAAAAACAAAAGGCCGAACGGGCAGAGGCGATCAAACTTGAGGCGGCCGGGTGCACCGCCGTAGCGTTCAAAGTATTTTGTGGACTCGATCTCAAAACGAACATTTTACTTCGATCTCCAGTGGAAACCACCTCGAGGGCATGCAGTTCCATCCATCCCATGGAAGTGAAAACGATTCGCATGAAATTGAAATGTTTCTCCAAATATCGTCTTATTATTTCGTAAAGAAGAAAAAAAAACCAAAAACGACAAATAACTCTTACCTCTTAACGTACACCCGTTGAGAGTAGAATTCGCCATCCGGGCGTGTTCATGCTGCAGGTGTGGCGGTGCGTGGACCGCGACCTTACGGCCACAGCACACCCCGCGTGGAAGCAAGGTCACATGTCACGCTGCGACTCAAAAGGTGCGTTTGCACAGCCTTCTCAAATAAATTTCATTCTCTATGTCGATTATTAATTAAATTGCATTCCTGTACACTTTGGTTCTGAAACAAATGCACTTCCGAAGGAATTATACCACTAAACCCAACAAAATCGATGTAAGTTGTTTGAATTATTTTAATAAAATATATAGGTTTGACTTTATTCTGTAACTAATCTCCTTTAAAAGCACAAGTTAGTTTGATTACAAACCGAGTAACCAATTGGTACGTGTCGCGGGTGTCCGTTGCGTTCAGTGGGTGGCATACAGTGTACCTACGTGTGACAATTTCGCTCTCCTTCAGAACAGGTTTGAGAGCAAACAAGCAAAAAGCAACGAAAAGGCAAGTAATGTGTAAACGAAATTTAATGGTGGCGTGGTTATGACGTACCGCCTAAAGATGCTTCGATATATCTGTCCAACATTTGGCCTTTCAGATACAAGTATGCACTTTTCCGACTCGACCTACTATCTTACATATTTGACAAATGGCCGAGTACAAGAACTTGAGACTACGTCGAGAAATCCCGAGAATAGTTTACACCACGCCCGAGTGTCCAGTGGAACCGGGGTAGGCTGGCAGTGAAGTTCCGTCAGCGTTCACTATGAAAGGCCACAAGGGAGGAAAGGGGAGAGGTGGTAGCGGCTGGTAAGCAATTCGCGAATGGCAAAATTTATGCGCTCAGACACCCCAGGAGGTTCGCCGAGCCACATGTCCGACTTTGTACGTCATCACGTCAGATGGCTTCTGGTGCAATTCCAGTCGTGTTTGACGGGCTTTTTATAATGAGCAGTCTGTGGCGTTCGAGTCACGGCCAACACACTCCACCGAGATATGGCATCAACGCGAGAGAGAAAAAAAGAATTAAACTGCCGTGTAAAAGAAAAAAGAAAAAAAAAAAAGGCAAACCTGTTCAAAAACATCGAAAATGTCATCAACATCTTCAAACAACTTTGTTGTCACGAAAAGCCCTTGATTTGATAAGTAGAATGGATTAGCATTCTTTATCTGAGACAACAATTCCTCCTGAGTTAGGATGCCTCCAAGAGAGGGAGTGCATCAAGGCAACGTGACTTTCACCACCTTTAGAAATAGCCCAACAATGAACACCCTTCAACCGACCACAAGGTGCGAGCAAGCACTGTCCGAAACAAGGTTACACTACATTGCCAAAATCTGCATGGACTCTGTTGTACCGGACGCAGGTTACATCCTTCGACAAGCTTCCACCGAACTGCTGCACTGTGGTAACGCGTCCTTTTGACAAGATGTTATTGCCAAAGACAAGACTCGAGGGGACTCGACTGAAACTGTCTGTTACTGGTCACGCTCTTCAGGATGCTCCGCGAGCATATACCGACGGACCAAGATGGAATCCCCATTTGCATCTTCGCTTCGCGGTGGAGTCCACTCTGGCTGCTCGAGCGCCCTGTTCATGTACTTCCTGTTAAACAACCAAAGGTAAGCCGAATAAAAAATGCTGTGCACAAATGTCAACAATCATTTTGATCCCACAACGTTCAACAAGGTCTGTACCTCACAGTACTTCAATGTCGCAAAGCTATTTTATTCTCGGATTCACACATGCCGGTAGTTTTCAAGAAATGGACGACACTTTGGAGCTCCGTTTAAGTAAATTGTTCAGAAGCGGTTCGGCAATGCACGCTTGTTTCATGAACACTCTGCCCTTCATTCCGTAATTGCATGCTACCCGAGATAAGAGCTCTGGTATGAGGTTTGATCCCCGGTTAAGCTAAATATTACTCAGCAGTTCCGATCTGATGACGACCGTTGCACTCTGTGCGGGAAGAATATCCCTTATGGAGGATACAAAGCCAAATGCAAGTTCCACATTGCGGAAGCAAAACGTCCGCTGGTATCCTCTTCAACACAGGATCTTCGGGTTGATACTGTGGCCACAAGCAAAGAAAAACCAAATGCATAATGCAGCCGGTGGGGAAACGAAATGAACTGGAAGGGCACTCGGTAGAGCGCATACCTCCGCCCCGTAAGGCCTGATCCACGAGAACACATCTGGTCCAATGCATTTTTTTTTTGAGATAATCGTGCTATATAACGTTTTGAGCCCTATCTCTCAATGGTGAAGAATCACTTTAAAAATTATAGTCGTCGGATCCAGATCTTCACCAAAATCTAATCAGTTCGTCCTTGTCACACACCCAACCTGTCCACAAAATTTCATCCTGATCCGTCTGCAACTTTTTGAGACATCCTGTACACAAACAAAGACAGAAAGGGGTGAAAACATACATCCTTCACCTTCGGTGGCGGAGGTAACAACTTTGGGGAATTTCTGCCCATCCGTTTAGGAGGAGATGGCGCGACGGATGCATCGATGGAGCAGATTACAATATTCCCCATTTTTACTTTTTCAAAACGCGCAGGGATAATAAAAATACACCACACGTTCCAGCTCGGCTGTTGTCGCTGCGCTGCACCAGAAGAGTTCAAAATGACTTCGCGCCAAAACAATAATTAGCAAGTGCAATGTGAAATTGATCGATCATGAAGCAAAGTAACAAACGAGCCGTTCGGCACAACTTTCAAAGCTTGTCCAGTTCGGAGGTACAGAAACAACAGGTGGACCATTTCGCCACATCATTTCCCTGTTATTTATCATTTCCTCGCATCCCAGCACCAATTATAGGAAATGGTGTGTATGGGCCGGTCCCATCGTTGGTGCAAGTCTACGTTCGAGTTGGTGGTGGATAATCAACTGCAATAAATAAATGACACAAATTACTGAAACTTATCGCTGGGGATCCGAGGGTTTGACCAAGGCAACGTTGTTTTTACTTGCAAAACCAATTTAAAGTGTGGGCTTCTCATCCAAAAATGGCGCGTCGGCCTCGCATATCGGCCGAGAACGATTTTATCCAACCCGAGGTTCAACGATATAATCAAATAATATTAAAACAAAGAAATACTGGAGTATCTACATCCGATTGTGTGTGATGTAAAAGGCAATCAAACAGAACAGTAACACATACTTGCGAGCCTGTTGGAGCAGCTGCTGCTTGCGTTGTTGGAGCATATGTTGTCGCTCTTCTGCAGACTTTGAGAAACGGCTGCCCGTTTCATTGAGGTTCCCAAGCGCTTCATACATGTCGCACATTTCCATCGCCATTGTGCCGTCGGCCTCCACACTGGCAGCCTCAGCACCCATGACTTTGGTGATAGCGGCCTGCCCTTTAGGAATTTCCAGGGAACCCCCAGAGGAAGGGTTCTCCACAGAACCTGCATTCGTTGACTCGGTCACTTCTGTAGGTTCAATCAAGTCGGTCTGAAAATTAAACAAACGAATGCTGTAACGTTGACGGAACCGGTTCATTCCAAAAGACAAAGCTGTACAAATCAGACATGCCAGCGGATATGGAGGGTAAGCGGGGGGGGGGGGCTTCATTCCAAGATATTCCTATAACTTCCACTCCAATGCAATTAATGTATAGCTAACTCACAACCCTTAAGGACCAACCACCTACAAACAGAAAAATGGTAAAAAAAAAAAAAAAAAATTTTTACAACCCTTCCAGCAGGCATATGTATTATGTGGATAACCAATTAATCATGTGAAGTCACATTATTTCAATAATTAGAAAGCAACTGAAAATGCAAAGCCCGTCCACATCCGCTTTGTATTCAAACTGCTTCTTCTTCCGTATGCTAAACATGACAAAAACAGCTAAAAAAAAAAAAAAAGATAATTTTACATGACCTTGACCTTTGATTTTTTTTTTTAAGATCCAATCGGATTCTAGCTTTTGATTAATGAACCAATTCAGTGAGACCCAATATGCAAATTCTTAAAATCTCAGGTCAATTAGATGAAAATTGACGACTTTATGTGACGTTGCCCTTCTGACCAAATTCTTAATTTTTATCCTCCATATTCTCATAATAAAGCTTTTTTTTGAAAATTTGATAAAGGCTCAAATGTTGTGATGCAATGGCCTCAACAGACACGGGCACGGGCACAGGCGCGCACGCACGCACGCACGCACGCACGCACGCACGCACGCACGCACGCACGCACGCACGCACACACACACACACACACACACACACACACACACACACACACACACACACACACACACACACGATTGCAAAACCCCATCGCCTGCTGCGTGGGGGACAGGCTGACTCGAGTGAACTTGATGGCGTACTATCGCAAATCCCCACGCGTCCCACCCAAAGCAAAGTTGTAATATGGCAAAAAAGTTCGACCAGAAATGACCCAATATCAAATTGAGAATTTTTTGTTTCCCCCCGCTTTGACCCGTGACCCTAAGTTCCCACCCCAGGGGCATGAACCTGGGGTCAAATCCCCCCAAAAATTACATATTTCATGCTACATTAAAAACATTACATAAAAACAATGTTAACTGCATATACAAAGTTTCATTAAAAGATGTTGAAAAATGTGCCTGAAATTACATTTTTTTGGAATTTGACCTTTTGACCCTGCATCAGGGAAAAAAGGGGGGGGGGTCTAAATGATGCTGCTCGTGCACCTTCTTGCTATGTGGTTATAACTAGCAAGTTTGGTGAATTTCTACACAACCGTTTAGGAGGAGATAACATGACTGACAGACAGCCAGAGCAGATTACAATATCCCCACCCCTCCCACTTTAAAAAAATGTTTTTAGCAGTGGGGATAATCAATCCTGCAGGTGCACAGTCACATTCTTCTCACAGATCATAAAAAAAAAGCATCACTTCAACGTTGGAAGACAAATATTTCGAAAAACACTGCCTCGTCTCCTTCTCCACCATCCTTTAACGCGTGCGTGACTGAGCAACTCTTACATCTTTGTTTCCTTGGGTGAGAGTAAATATATTTTACTTTCACCAAAATTTATTGTGTGAAATACAACTGTTTGATGTGTGCGAGTCATTTGTTGACCACCCAGAGCCTGACTTCCCCGCGTGTAGCGCTAGTAATCGTGCCGTAAAGATGGCTGCCCCACCACAAGTGTCAGAAGTTATCATGATTTTGCTTCGTGAAGGTGTCAAAGCGTGTGACATCCTTTAGGGAATGACTGCACAATGTGGTCCAAATAATCAGAGAAAAATGTATGTACGCTTTTTAAAAGGATGGACGAGTGAGCGATGAATGGCCGAGGCGACCGGTGCCCGTTGAAGCAGAGGTTGTGATCAGCCTTGGCAGCAGACCGATACGTGAGGATAGACGTGTATCAATGGACCACACAGCCGCCTTCATAGATCCATCGTATGGTAGAGTACACACTATATATAATCTGTACAAGTCTCGGTTTCTGTGAAGTATGTGCTCTGTGGCTCCCAAACATGCTCACTGATGAATACACACACGTTTGTGAATATGCAGGAAAAAATTTTTTTTTTTTACATCGCACATAATCACACACAACCAAAGCGTTTGTTTATGAACCTGAGAGTTCAGCTCTCTAACATTGGAACTTCAACGATGACGAGGGGCTGACAGGATGGCTTAGAGGTATGCACACTTGCCTACAAGCTGTCCAGCCTGGGTTTTAAATCCTGACCGAGCTATAAACTATCATCCTGGTGTTTCGCAGGCAGGGCGATTCATCAATGTGTGTGGGCAGTCCCTCGGTTGGACGTTCAACCGGGTTGTCCCGTTTCTCAGCATTCGTTGGTGGACGGAAAAGATCCTACTGTGTCCTTCGCGAAGATTAGGCGAGCGTCGTCGGCACCCTGAACAAATTCCTGCTCTAACCAGCAGAGGGCACTGCATCAGCGGCACAGTCGCACCCTCAGCCAATGATGCTACCCCCACAGCATTGTGCTACATACAAAGAAGAAGTGATGATGAGGAGCTCCAAGAGGTGGACCAGCATCGGATAAGGAACTATCAGGACCGTGTCAAAAAATAAAATGGTCTTCCCCACCGGTGAAGGGTATTTGATGGGAAATTCAGAACTGTACTTTACTGATCAACTTGTCTTCTTCCATTGTACAAAAAAAAAATTAAAATTAAATACATACCACCCATTTCACACATCTCGTACATTTTAACCAAGATGAGAAAGCAGGCCGTGCTCAAACACAGCTACCGTCATCAACACACCTGCTGCAATGGAAAAGGAATTTCAACTCGTCCTTCCAAGATATTATCCGTGGTCAGTTCGACAGACCGTGTCAGTTGAAGGTCTTGCATGATGATGTGATGCGGAACTTGTGGAAGCACAGCTTGGATTTGATGTATCTGGGGGAAAATTTGGGTTAAAACCACAAATCAGAAATGATAATTTGTATCAAAGCCGTACATGGAATCAATTTCAAGTTCAACCACGGCAAAGGTTATTCCTCAGAATAAATGTCTCATTTCCAGAAATAAAAAAATAAACTACATGGTGCATGTGTAATGAGTGAGGAAATATGAAAATGGGGGGAGAGAAGGGGTTGGAGGGATGATAGCTGAAAATGGATACCAAGCGAGTCATCCTGCGCAGCTGAATGCAATGACTACCTTTCATAGCCATTAAACATGTGTGTGTACACACACACACACACACACACACACGACGATTCACCAACAAGCGATGAAACCGGTCAGGCAGCTGAAAGGGTATGGTGGCATTGGGATTCTCATGTGTGTACCATTTGTGAACATCTTTACAGTGTCGAGGAACTCTGGGAAGGGTTTGAAACAGCAAGGGGCTTACCTTAGGTAGCTTTTCATGGTTGCTTTTTGCAGCTTTCTTCAGCTGGAAGAGCATGAGAGGAGTGTGTGTGTGTATATATAATCTCACCTGCTCAGAGATCACATCCACAAAAAGGTGGCTAACCACACCAAGAACCGCAGAGCCAATTCTGAGCAGTTGGAGAACATTCGCCATTGGACTTAATTTTTTTTTTTTTTTTAAAGGGACTCGTACCACAATGTTGTTGATGGGAAAACAAACTTTATTTAAAATTTACGCAATTTTCTCAAATTACACCCATTACCTTAAACCTATCCTTTACTTAGCATATATACAAAATCTACAGTTCACAAAACATGTCAGCACAATCTCTGGATTCTGAAACCAGGGCAGGAGTTACTGAACGTGGGTGTGCTGAGATAATGCATCAAGCAGTCGAGTGACCAGTCGAGTGGGGGGGGGGGGGGTCGCAACTTTTTTCACAAAAGTCAAATGTGATGTAGTAGACGAAGTCATGCCAGGAGAACACATTATAAGATGAGTGTGTGAAGTGGTGCTGACAAACGATGCTTTTTGTTAAACATTTCCGGTATAGTCCACAAAGGTCACCAGAGCCAGAGGAGCAGCCGTGGTGTCATACCCCCACAGAAGCCGACTCCCTCCCGCCTCACTTCTGGCACTCGGCACGACGGACCGCACAGGCCTTGCAGGAACTACATGCGCCAAACAGCAAAGCGTCAAAGTGCCGAGTCGGCCCATGCTGAGACCAGCGGTTCCAACAAACGTCCAAGATTCTCAAAAAGGTCCTCGTATCAAAGGGAAAGTGTTCCCAGTGTCGCAGCATTTGATAGAATCCACTTCCCCAGCGAGCAAGCAAAGTGTTCCCAGCTAAGCGACGTCACCAGCATCTCTCCCCGAGTGTGCTGTTTTTATTTTTTATCATCTCACCATCGAAGGCGAAGCCATTCTCTCTGCGCACACAGGAACTTTGCTCTCTCTCACTTCTCGCTCTCATTCACACACTTTTATATCCGATGCTACAGGGACACCTTTGCCTCTATAAAGCCCAGCTTCTTTTGGAAAAGTCTTTAATTGGCCATTCACCCATACCATTGTCCAATAAGGAAGACCCCTTCTGTGTTTTTTTATTTTAATGGAGACCGGTTAGTCATATGCTTGCGAAACCACATATCGGTTTGTTTGTTTTTACTACGATTATCAACCCAGTTCACATTTTGCTAAGTCTTTTTACTTTACTAGCATTACACATTCTGAACGACGACGACAAAGCAACAGTGACCGTGCGGGTTCTAAATTACAAGTCCCATAAAAATAATAATTTATATAAATCAACTGCACCATTCCATCAAAGCAAAACATCACAAAATACAGAAATTCTCACATTTTAACAACATTTTTTTTTTCCCCATCAATACCATTTCATAACTATCCCCTGCAAATTGAACACATCCAGGTGCCTCTAAAATCAAGTACAAGCACAATAAGAAACTAGAACGACACTCTGTAGAGCACATACCGCGGCCAGGCTGAACAGTTCACGTTTTATATCCCACTGATAGGCCGGATCTGGATCCGGACCTGAACCAAAACCTAATCGGCTTGTTTTGGTTACCGAACAAACTCATCCACCTAGCTTTGGCTGAATCCATCCCCAACTTGAGATATCGTGCTATTTATCGTTTTTCGCCCCAACTCTCAATGGTGAAGAATCACTTTAAAAAAATTCTCACGTCTGGATTCAGATCTTCGCCAAAAATCGACCGCTGCTCCAAGATGGAAAAAAAAGGTTACATTTGATAGAATCCACTACCCAGACATAGCAGGTTCAAAAAAAAAAAGAAAATCAATGTGGAATAGGCATCTCGAAGGTGGAGACCATGCAAGTACTTGCTTATGCTAACAAGCAGAAGCAGGTTGACAGCTCGGGTAATACAACGGTGAACAACACTGGTCCTAATCGGTGTCGAGCGTTCTTCAGGTTGAACATTTGTTCAACTACAAACATGGCAGTAACAACATAAACATGGCACACCTGGGAGAGAGTCAGTTTTGTTTGAGGCCAAGGGAACTATTGCGATTCAATGAGCAGCCCATAAATCGGACGTTACAGAAATGGCCGAGTGCAAGTCAATGGAAATTGGCAAAATACAAAATAAAAATAAAAAACATTCATGAAGGGAAGGTCACCAGACTCTTGGAATAATGGTTGGAGCGTCCGCTCCGAGTCTGGGAGGTCGATGGTTCAAACCCACAGCCGAGTCGTACTAAAGACATTAAAAACGGTACGTGCTGCTTCCTTGCTCGACGCTCAACATTTAAAATAACAACAGCACAAACAATCAACCCTAAGTTAGCAGTGGGAGATTTCTCTTTAATTTCCCCCACTGAGTGCAGAGAGAAAAGAGAGCGTAAAGACGTCGTCACCGGTACGCAGCATTTATCCTTTGTAGATCGGAACTTACTTCACGTCCCCAAACGTCGGTGGGCTGGTTTTGCCTGAAATAAAGTCCGGTGTTGTCTCATGCCTCTGTATACGTGTGGGTGTGTGATTTGTGTCGCAGCTTCTTCATGAGCCTTAGACTGTGCAGAAAAAAAAACATACACGTAAATCAGGAAAGCAGTGGAAGTCGATATTTTTTATAAATTAAATTGGGAGGTGTGGGGGGAGGAGGGGGGGTGTTGAAGACACGATGCCGTTGGAAAGGGGCAGATAAAAATCGTGGATGGGTGCCCTCTTGATACAACAGATAAATTTGGCCAAGGTATAGCAAGATGGCGGCCAGCCAAAACTTTTGTGGACAGAGAAGTGGCACGATCATAAGTGTCGCAAAACATTTGCACTGCACATGGTACTCTTGTGTGCGTGTGCAGGCTCTGCATGCAATAGGGGGCTGACGTGCGATGGAATTGCGTGCACGTGTGCCAGTTCATCGGAAATAACACATGTTGCAAAGTTCCAGGCCCGTCTCCAGACCGGCGGCGCTTCGAAAACCAACAGCCAACAAAGGCCTAAGAGATGGTGCAACTTTTCAGCAATACTAACCGCTCTGAAGCAATCATGCCAGCATCGAGTGAACGTGTGCGAGCCACGTGGTAACACGCACGGACATCGAGTTTCAAACCGGCAATTGTGACTCGTAAATAGGACGATGAGGCAAATGAGCGAGCGCGTGGATATCAGGAGCATGCATCAAAAATTGTGCACACTCTTCATACCCGAGTGTGAGAATGTGCATGCATTTCTTCTTGATGCGACATTTCCCAGGATGCACTGCATGCGTTTTGTGATAAACCAACCGGTGCTTGTGGTGGGACAATGTATGCATATTGTTGCATCTAAATTGTATTTAAACACAGGGAGACCCCCTTTTGGGGTCACACAATGAGGAATGTGCACCTCGGGGGTTGCCAAGCAGGCCGGTACACGTTTCCATGCGGAAGCACCGACACGTTTACATTTTAAACTGTACAATGGGTGTTCACAATTTGTATGTTGCTTGTGCAATACAAGCCTTGCTTAATGAAGAAACAGGATGGCAACAAAACTTGTGACAAAGCTGGTAACCTAAATATTCTTCCATAAAAGGTGAAATTACAATTTTAAAGCCTAAAATTTGTTTTTCTTTTGGAACACAGACAGACAGACAGACCTCAGGATCACCTTCAAAAGATTACTCCCAAACTACTTCAGCAATCCGCTCATTACTCCTGTCTGGACGAGTAGAACAAGAGCAGCACTTAGGAACAACCCATCAGCCCCAAGTTACCATCGCATTTAGCTGCGAGTTGCTGGCTGCGTGAACTCCCAGGATCCTCGATGTGTGCGTCACCTCGACAGAAAAGCTGGGAAGCCAACTTGCGAAGCGAGATCCTGGAACACAAGTACGTTTTCCCGAAGCTGTGTTTGTCGGTTACAAAAAATAATGATACTTAAAACCAGGCAGCTTCTTCAAGGAGAGTGCAGTTAAGACTCATTGAATCAGGTACTTAGAAGCAAAAGTGATCCTAAAATTTCCTATCAAAGTCTGTAGTTACTCCCGAGAAACATTATCATGTAGCCTTACCGGGTTCAATAGCTCACCATCAAAATGGAAGAAATGGTTTCTTTGAGTGAGTTGTGCAGCCTCCTCGGTAGTCGGCGTGAGATTTTCCTCCAGATTTCCAGTGTTCACCCTCTGTGGACGACCACGGATCTCCTCGATTATGTTAAGTGGCATGCGGCATGAGGGGCACGATGTGTCCTGTTCGAGCCACGAGCGCAAACAGGCGCTGCAAGACGACACCGGTCATCAGCAACACAGCCCGTGTGAATAAATAATAATTAATGGTCTGGCTGTCACGAGTCCAAATATTTTAATTCGAGGTGCTGACAAAGATGCGATGTACGACTGTGGTCTTGCCAAATGACCACAGATCCTGCAAAACAGCGACGCCCTGGCAAACGCTGAAGTGCATTAGCTTTTGACCAAGCATAGCATCCCACTCATTGAGCATTCACCTCAAATCAACACATCTTGCCTTGGCTTTCCCATTTTAAAGGCCGAAATGTGCAACGTAAACAAATAACGAAAGGCATTTTGACAATCCAGCATCGACCGTTCGACGAACAGCAGCAGTTCTGCAAAACGAAAGGGGGTCCCACCAAAACAGGAACAACTCATTACGCTTCCACAAGTTAAAAGCGATGATGGAATTGGTACGTCCATTCAGGAGTGAAATCCCTTGAACGAGACGGCTTTCGACGCTGCGCATGATGATAATAATAATAATAATAATACCGGGACTGGATCTTTTACAATTTACATCATGCCCCTCTCTCTGGATATCATCATGCGTTTCGAGGAGGATTTGGTGATTGCGGCAAGGAAGAGTCATACGATAGGTCACTGCCAGGTCGGTGGACAGGTGCATTCTTATTAGCTGGCAATCGTCTTTGCGTTGCACGACAGGTGCTTCGAGGTGCGAGGGGAAGAGGCAAAAAAATAGATGCATTTATCAATTTTAGAAAAAGATCCAGTGCACTTGCCTTCCCCTCAAATTAGTTTCCTTCTGTTGCCCTTTAACACATCAAACGGCCAATGACTTCAGATTTTTGAAAATGAGCAGAAAAAACAACACTTCAAAAGCAAATCATTTTGCACTCTAAATAATTCGACCCTTGTGATCATGACTCCAAGCTGGATTGATGAAAAACTAGCACTCGGCGTGTTCGCCGTTACATCGATGCGGAGGTGGTGGTGAAGGGGGTGAAGAGTGAGGGCCATTTTGTGTTATATTATGGTTGTGCTCGGGTCATGTACTTGTGAAAGAGGTGTCCACAAGGCAGCTTTCGGGCCACCTGCATGCTGTCCCAGCAAATGGCACAGTCGTCGTTGTTTTCCGCGAGCTCTTCCACAGTGGCCAAGGCAAATCTGCGACAATAAACCGTGCAACAACGATCTACTCAAAAGGCCGGTAATTTATTAACCATCACGACGAAGCTATTGGACGACGCAAGGTCTGTTACATTCGAAATGAAAAGCTCCGTGTCACAAATCGATTCACATCAAGCAGAGCGTCGAACCTGAGCACAAAATAAATGAGAGCGAACTCGATAGCACGTCATCACAAATCCCGTTTCTCACCCAAAGCAAAGTTGAAAAATGGCAAAAAGGTTCCACCGGGAATTACACAATATCAAATTTTGAGTTAATTTTTTGTTTTTCCGTTTTGACCCCTGTGACTCCAAGTCCCCACATCATGGAGCATGGCATAAGTGTCAAATCCCCCCCCCAAAAAAAGTCACGTATTTCATGTGCCCCCCCCCACCTCCAATGTTGATTGTATATACAGGCATCCCTTGCTATAAGGCGTCAATTTTACGGTTTTCCACGAGGAAGGCTCTCTCCGATACCACATTTAATATAACGGCAGAAAAATGTTTTATGGTCTCACTGGAATGCCTCTGACGGAACTTGAAACTGCTCCCGCTGCGCAATTAAAAAGTACGTAGTCTTGTCTCAAAATTCAGAACACCTCTCGATGCATAATAATAATTTTCTTTTAAAACGCTCTGGCTGCACCTCCCCACTTCATCGATTCATAGCACCTCACCGCGTATCATCACGTGACTGTCTGATCGACGCTGTAGGGCTACATACTGACAAAATATCACGACACGTCTGGACTGCTGAAAAACCACAACTCATCAAGAAGTCGGCAGACCTCTTGTGTACGGATGGCCCGGACAACTCCGTTGGCTCACGACAAAATAAACCATCAAAAAAATAAACAAACAAACAAGCAGTCATAGACTGGTACTTACGAAATCGTCAACTTGACCTCTGACCTTGTCTAATAAAAGCTGTCTCCAGAGAAGGTAGCGACGCAAACCAGAAGTTTCTACGATGATTCTGTACCAAACCTCTCATAAAACATCCGATTTTTACCAGAATTTCGACAACCGAGTGTTAAGCAGACTGAACCGTTACCAAAATTGAAGACAGGATTGAAATTGACTTTAAAACGAGCGCGTAATGACGTGTGTTACAATCCCCCTCATTAGCATAATCTTCAGTTAAGCCTTAGACACGACACCCGACATAAATCTTATAAAACATCCGATTTTTATCAGAATTTCGACAACCGAGTGTTACGCATACTTAACCGTTACCAAAAGTGAAAACAGAATTGCGATCCGAATTAAAACGAACTCGTAACGTCGACCGAAGCAAAAATCTCCATTTCTCCACGGAATTATTTAATATTATTTTATCAAAGTCACAAAACCGTAATATTCGGCCATCCACCAACAATCTTTACATAATCCAACGGCTTAGCAAGTCAGGCATGCGACGATAACCTTTATTGGGATAAAAATGACTTTTAAACACCATCTTTATCAAAAACACCATCAGTGCACACACGCAAAACCTTAACGTGACTCAACGACGCGTCTGCTCGAGCGCGCTGCACCACGTGATGAGCCGTGATGCGGCGAGTGAAATATTTTTTATACAATCTTAAAAAGTCTCCAAAACATCCGATTTTTACCAGAATTTCGACAACCCAGTGTAAAGCGTTTGAAGCGATCGCAAAAACCGAAGGCAAAATTAAAATCGAAGTTAAAACGAACTCGTAACGTCGACCGAAGCAAAAATCTCCATTTCTCCACGGAATTATTTAATATTATTTTATCAAAGTCACAAAACCGTAATATTCGGCCATCCACCAACAATCTTTACATAATCCAACGGCTTAGCAAGTCAGGCATGCGACGATAACCTTTATTGGGATAAAAATGACTTTTAAACACCATCTTTATCAAAAACACCATCAGTGCACACACGCAAAACCTTAACGTGACTCAACGACGCGTCTGCTCGAGCGCGCTGCACCACGTGATGAGCCGTGATGCGGCGAGTGAAATATTTTTTATACAATCTTAAAACGTCTCCAAAACATCCGATTTTTACCAGAATTTCAACAACCCAGTGTAAAGCGTTTGAAGCGATCGCAAAAACCGAAGGCAAAATTAAAATCGAAGTTAAAACGAACTCGTAACGTCGACCGAAGCAAAAATACTCCATTTCTCCACATGAATTTATGGAATTATGTTTGACCTCACTGTGACCTTGACCTTTGACCGATTTTGACCAAAATCTAATCAGTGCTAGCAATCACCCTCCTGAATCACGTGGTGTAATTTGACATTGGTAGCTTCTTCCGTTCTCGAGTTATCGTGCCTACAAACAAACAAACAAACAAACAAGCAGTCATAGACTGGTACTTACGAAATCGTCAACTTGACCTCTGACCTTGTCTAATAAAAGCTGTCTCTTGAGAAGGTAGCGACCCAAACCAGAAGTTTCTACGATGATTCTCTACCAAACCATCAAAAATCGTAACGTCGACCGAAGCAAAAATCTCCATTTCTCCACGCAATTATTTTATATTATTTTATCAAAGTCACAAAACCGTAATATTCGGCCATCCACCAACAATCTTTACATAATCCGACGGCTTAGCGAGTCAGGCATGCGACGGTAACCTTAATTGGGATAAAAAATGACTTTTAAACACCATATTTATCGAAAACACCGTCAGCGCGCACACGGAAAACTTTTACGTGACTCAACGATGCGTCTGCTCGAGCGCACTGCACCACGTGACGACCCGTGACGTGTCGAGTGAAATATTTTTTATACAATCTTAAAACGTCTCCAAAACATCCGATTTTTACCAGAATTTCGACAACCAAGTTTTAAGCATCCTAAGCGATCGCAAAAACCGAAGACAAAATTAAAATCGAAGTTAAAACAAACTCGTATCGTCGAGCGAAGCAAAAATCTCCATTTCTCCACGCAATTATTCAATATTATTTTATCAAAGTCACAAAACCGTAATATTCGACCATCCACCAACAATCTTTACATAATCCGACGGCTCAGCGAGTCAGGCATGCGACGATAACCTTTATTGGGATAAAAAAAATGACTTTTAAACACCATCTTTATCGAAAACACCGTCAGCGCGCACACGGAAAACCTTGACGTGATCAACGACGCCTCTGCTCGAGCGCGCTGCACCACGTGATGAGCTGTGACGCGGCGAGTGAAATATTTTTTATACAATCTTAAAACGTCTCCAAAACATCCAATTTTTACCAGAATTTCGACAACCGAGTTTTAAGCGTCCTAAGCGATCGCAAAAACCGAAGACAAAATTAAAATCGAAGTTAAAACGAACTCGTAACGTCGACCGAAGCAAAAATCTCCATTTCTCCACGCAATTATTCAATATTATTTTATCAAAGTCACAAAACCGTAATATTCGACCATCCACCAACAATCTTTACATAATCCGACGGCTCAGCGAGTCAGGCATGCGACGATAACCTTTATTGGGATAAAAAAATGACTTTAAACACCATCTTTATCGAAAACACAGTCAGCGCACACGGAAAACCTTAACATGACTCAACGACGCGTCTGCTCGAGCGCACTGCATCATGGGACCCGTGACGCGTTGAGTGAAATATTTTTTATACAATCTTAAAACGTGTCCAAAACATCCGATATTTACCAGAATTTTGACAACCGAGTTTTAAGCGTCCTAAGCGATCGCAAAAACCGAAGACAAAATTAAAATCGAAGTTAAAACGAACTCGTAACGTCGAGCGAAGCAAAAATACTCCATTTCTCCACATTAATTTACGGAATTATGTTTGACCTCACTGTGACCTTGACCTTTACCGATTTTGACCAAAATCTAATCAGCACTAGCCATTACCCTCCTGAATCACGTGGTGTAATTTGACATTGGTAGCTTCTTCCGTTCTCGAGTTATCGTGCCTACAAACAAACAAACAAACAAACAGACAAACAGACAAACAAACAGACAAATAAACAGACAAAGAAACGGAAGTGATCAATATACTTATGAAATCTTTAGATCTTTAGAACAAATCTCCCGAGATAAAACTTATCAAGTTATAAATTACCGACCAGTCATCTGCAGAGAATTCCCCCGTCCAATAACACTCGTTAAATCTTGGGACATCATTGCTGAATTTGAAAAACAAGAAACCCATAAGTGCCCGTTTGTCATTTTTCTTCATATTATTGGACTTCTTCTTTTGTGATAGCCCAACTCAAAATTGGTTTAAGCTACGAACTTCGTTTGAACGGGAATCCGCTGCATTTTATCATGGGAAGGTACAAACTGATCAATTTTTTTTAAATCGCTTAAAAGGATTCCATGAAAAGTACGCAAAACTGCATTCCGTTTTAAAGGAAAAGGAAAGGGATCAGAGCGGTGGGCGGGACTACGACTGTCAATCAGCCTGATGGGGGCGGGGCCACTAGACAATTATATGGCTGTGACCAACGGTGGAATATTATCAGCCCTGTTCGTGCACATCAGCCACGGGTCCAATGGACAGTAAAACGGAGTCAAAACATGATTTTGAACACATTAAAAAAATAAAAGGTTACAGAGCAAGGATCAACAAAACCTTATTTTCCATCCTGTCCATGGGAAAGGTAAGTTTTATATTTTGCCTGTCCAACTACTACGATGAGCGTGTGGGGCAACACCATTTTTTATTTCAAGGCGCTTGGGGGGGGGGGGGGGTCGTCAGGTCTGTAAAGATCCTCTCTTAGTTGCTGCTAATCACTGTAGCTTTGGGCTGGAAGAATGGTCGATAGGGTACACACACTCGCCTCTAAACCGTCTCGCCTGGGTTCAATTCTCGGCCCACCTATAAACTGTCATCCTGGTGTTTCACAGGCAGGGCGGTTCAACAATGTGTGCGCCATCCCTCGGATGAACGTTAAATGGGAATCCCGTCTACCAGCATTAAATGGTGGACGTTAAAGATCCCACGGTGCCCTTCATGAAAAGTTGACGAGCTATGGCCAAGTTCAAAATTCCTGCCATAACTAGCAGGGGGCACTACATCGGCAGCACAGATGCTACCCAGCAGCATTGTGTTGCATACCAAAGGCGACGACAACTGTGGCTTCATGTAGAAAAGAATTACGTTCGTGGTTAAGGTTTGTCACACGCTTATGAAGCTTCCAGGTTTGAAAATTGACCTCTCCTCCAGACAGAATTATCTGTCCCGGACAGTTGGACAACCGTTCATGCCGAGCCCTGCAGAGGGGTGAGTGTTAACAGGGAGGCCGTCCCCATTAGAACAGTCTTGGAAAATAAACCTTTCTTGTATGAACATGCAGAATAATCACCTTGTTTCCATACTCCCTACAACGCGCAGGTAGTTATTGTGTCGGCGTACGCGCCTTTGTACCTCTTGTATCAGGTAGCGGAGCTGCATGAAGATCACGAGACTGGCCATTGACAGCCAGATGTTGCTGAACAGCTGAGAAAGCCACACAATTAATTGCGGGAAAAGTTACAATTTTGCACATCAGACATCATCGTACCAAATATCAAATGGGAGAAAATGAGCCGATCAGAGATGAAACCTCTGCAGGGAACCAACAAATGAGCGGCAAAGATAAACCTACAATTAAAGTACATGGTTTTTGTCTGTTTGAATCATCCAATCCATTAAAAAGAAGAAAAAAATGATACTTAATATCACGTTCATTCCGGTGGGGCGGGGAGAGAAGGGCGAGAGGACGGACAGGGAGAGGCAAATGTTGAATCGCACCATTTGATATAATTTTATATGAAGCTCATTTCACAATACAACCTCGAGTACACTTTCAAGGTTTGACGACAGGATTAAGCAGAGCTTGCTTGCTAAATGTACAACTCAACAGATATAATCGATATTTTGTCATGTACGTCTCTCCGATATCGATCATAATGGATTAATTAACCGAGATCATACGCAAGGAAACAGAAAGGTCAATAATATTACTTGCTATTACAATTATACTTATCCCAAGTTCCCCCATCAAGTGGTGTTGCCGAATTACCACCCCTGCTGCTGCCCACCCCTCATCCTGCCCACCCCCTTTACAAACCAAGAGAGAATATGAGCGAATGAAGAAAACCTTACCAGCATGTGGATGTGATGTGCAAGATCCACAGACAGCATGAAAAGATGAATAATGAGATCGGTGTAGTACACAAAGGTACTCTTCACCTCCCATGTGCCATCTTGAGCCAGGTCCCACAAATGAATGGCATATCTAAAAGCGATGGAAACAAAACAAAAAAAGATATGAGAAGGGCACTCGGTGGAGTGCACACCTCCGCCACGCAATGCCTGATCCACGACGCCATAATCGGGCCCGATCAATACATCTTTGAAATATCACGCGATACAGTACGAGATCGTGTTTGGCCCCGTCTCTCAACGGTGAAGAATCACTTCAAAAATTAAATAATTCTCCTATCCAGATCCAGATTCGGATTTTCACTGAAATCGAATCGATTCGTCCTTGCCAAACACCCAACCTGTCCACCAAGTTTGGTCCGAATCCGTCCACAACTTTTGGAGATGTCGCGCTATATATCATTTTTGGCCCCATCGCTCAACGGTGAAGAATCACTTTTAAAATTCTAGTAGTCGGATCCGGATCTTCAGCAAAATCTAAACAGTTCGTCCTTGTCACACGCCCAACCTGCCGACAAAATTTCATCCGGATCCATCCACAACGTTTTGAAATATCCTGCACACAAACAGAGACAGAGACAGACAGACAAGAAAGGGGGTGAAAACATCACCTCCTTCATCTTCGGTGGCGGAGGTAATAATAACAGAAGACTCGTGGCACGATTACAGCCACACCGATGCCCCCCCCCCGCCCCCGTACCCGTCCTCGAGGTTGAAACAAAGGAGCGCAAGGCTAAATAAAAAGCCACAACGGCTCAGTGACCGAAATAATGGCTCACTGTGTGCGCAAGCTCAGCACACTCTTGGCAACTCATTCTCGATGTTCACAAATAAATAACATTTGCAAGTATCGAGCAAAAGATGTGCAAATGTTTGCAAAATACACAAATCAACTGCAACTTTCGCAGACTGCTAAATTCCATACCTCACGATAACGTGCACCGTTTTGCACAACACGAGCAAACACTGCAAGGAAGAGAAAAAAAATAAATTATTGGGAGATACAGTATTCCATGGATTTGTCCGATGAGCTTGCACGGCCAAGGATTAGCAGAGTCCGTGAATGTTTTTTGTTATTATTATTATTATTATGTTATTTTTTTTTTTCATTTAAACCAAAACACAGTACTCACCTCCGCAGCCATGAAGGAAATTGTGTGCGAGCTGTAAAAATGGCCAGAGAGCAATGAATAGGCCAGAAGGCCGAGGCATAAAATCATCATGGATGCGAGCACAGAAAAGACCCTCACGTGACTCGTTATCGGGGTGGTCGGGGAAAACGAAAGCTGCGGGGTTAAAGGGCAAAAGCAGAGATGAGTAAAGACCGATGAGTTAAGCAATCCAAAGAAATCATCTTATAAAAAGGATGGAGCTCAGGCGTTGAATTACGAATGTATTTCGAGAAATTTTTGCACAAGAGAAGCAGAATCAAGATGCCGTCAAAATGTGCAACATGAGCAGATGTACCCATCAAGGATGGGTGATTGGGATTTGACAGGACTTGTGGTGAGGGATTTGTGGTGAGGCACAAAATGGAGATGGGATTGCCAGGAAGAAGAGGAGGAAGGCCAAAAACCAGAGGGAAGGATGTTGGGTGAGAGATTTAGAAGTTGTGGCGTTGGAAGAAGGATGGGCTCCGATCAGGAGGATATGGAGAAGGGTGATCAACCATCATTGTGGTGACCCCATGTAAAATGAGAGAAGCTGAAAGAAAAATAAGAAGAAGGAGAAGAAGAGGGGGGGGGCATATAATAAATAGCAGCAGCAGCAATCCAGGGATGGAAGGGCTGCCCACCGGAACGTCATCCAGCATGGCGAACACCGAGAAAGATCTGTTTTCGAAATAGCTAAACAACGTAAAAGAATAAGTTGCAAGTAAACTTAGATGGCGTAAGCAGAACTGCAAGACACTTAAGTGTTAATTAAACGTCGAAGTTGGGTGACTTATGTGAAAAAGGGGGAGGAGGGAGGGGCGTGGGGAGGGAGAGAGAGAGCGACAGACAGAGACAGACGAAACAAAAACAAAGACAGACAAACACAGTCCTTGTATCCATATAGATTTGAAAAACGGAGAACATTAAAAAAATAAAAATAAAAATACACTCACGTATTCAAAGCGGTCTTTGCAGAGTTGGGTCATGAGAAGCATGAAAGCCAGAACAGCAAACCAGACACACCAAAAAACAACTTCGTCCATGGACTGCACATTGAGCACGCCGAAAACAAAGATAAACTTGTAGAAAACAAAATTCCAGAACTTGTCTTTCAGGTGCTGCAAAACACAGAGAACGAGGGATCAAGTCCGATTGTACGTACAGACTTCAAACCGATAAACCTCAACTCCGTCCATTTATTATGTATGCAAAAAAAAAAAGAAAAATGAAAAGACTTTGCAGTCAATTTTGTCTCTCCAACACTGAAAATCCTCTGCACCCTTTCACCCTCTAATGTTACGATATCTCTCCTCTCCTCTCCTCTCCTCTCTCTCTCCTCTCTCCCCTCTCCCCTCTCCCCTCTCTCTCTCTCTCTCTCTCTCTCTTCCCCTCTCTCTCTCTCTCTCCCTCTTCCCCTCTCTCTCTCTCTCTCCCTCCCTCTTCTCTCTTCTCTCTCTTCTCTCTCTTCTCTCTCTTCTCTCTCTTCTCTCTCTCTCTCCTCTCTCTCTCTCCTCCCTCTCCTCTCTCCCCTCTCTCCCCCTCTCCCCTCTCTCTCCCCTCTCTCTCTTCTCTCTCTTCTCTCTCTTCTCTCTCTTCTCTCTCTTCTCTCTCTTCTCTCTCTTCTCTCTCTTCTCTCTCTTCTCTCTCTTCTCTCTCTTCTCTCTCTTCTCTCTCTTCTCTCTCTTCTCTCTCTTCTCTCTCTTCTCTCTCTTCTCTCTCTTCTCTCTCTTCTCTCTCTTCTCTCTCTTCTCTCTCTTCTCTCTCCCCTCTCTCCCTTCTCCTCCCTTCTCCTCTCTTCTCCTCTCTTCTCCTCTCTTCTCCTCTCTCTCCTCTCTCTCCTCTCTCTCCTCTCTCTCCTCTCTCTCCTCTCTCTCCTCTCTCTCTCTCTCTCTCTCTCTCTCTCTCTCTCTCTCTCTCTCTCTCTCTCTCTCTCTCTCTCTCTCTCTCTCTCTCTCTCTCTCTCTCTCTCTCTCTCTCTCTCTCTCTCTCTCTCTCTCTCTCTCTCTCTCTCTCTCTCTCTCTCTCTCTCTCTCTCTCTCTCTCTCTCTCTCTCTCTCTCTCTCTCTCTCTCTCTCTCTCTCTCTCTCTCTCTCTCTCTCTCTCTCTCTCTCTCTCTCTCTCTCTCTCTCTCTCTCTCTCTCTCTCTCTCTCTCTCTCTCTCTCTCTCTCTCTCTCTCCCTCCTGTCTCCTCTCTCTCTCCCCTCTCTCTCTCCCCTCTCTCTCCCTCTCCCTCTCTCTCCCTCTTTCGTTTGCAGGAGCAAGGCTCATGGAAGAGCAATTCACCATTTAAACCCCATTTCTAAATGACCATGACTGATTTGGTGATTGCAACCACAGGTAAGTCCCATCCATCCATCCATCCATGTATCCATCCATCCATCCGTTGGGACAATACTCCGTGCAGAGCGTCGGTGCTGCCTAAGCAGACTCCTTGGCTATTGGGCACAATCCTGGACGGGTCGCCGCTCCGACACAGGATACCAGCAAGCTTGAAACAAGAAACATGTTGAAGCTTGAACATGTTGAAGCATGAATCTTGAAACGTGTTGTGCAAAGTTGTGTGGCTGCACATGCCTTTTTGAAAGTGCACCTTCGAAGGCCGATTGCTTGGAAACAAGTTCAACGACATTGTAAACTTCACAATGAAAAACCCTCCGGCAATTTGAACAGGACATGGCAATGGCGATATTCACGACCAAAACAAAAATTCAGCCAATCTTTCGATCAACAACTGCCTGTGTACGTACAAACACATCGTATTTGCGGAATCAAAGTCAGGATGTAATGCGTTGGAGTACAGCACGGTGGCATCAACTGCAACCGACCGACCCTGCTTACCTGTCTCTCGCTGAAGCGCAGAGGGCCAAAGACAACATATTGCAATCCCAAGGCAACCAGAATTAGCAGGCAACACACCGTGTTCACCAACACCTGCAAAATACAAATCTCACGGTTATTACAAGTCCAGCGACTGATTACTCCACACAGGAAGCCTGAAAACGGAATGCACAAAGTAAGAAAAAAAAAAAAAATTTTTAAGGTTTAATCGTCTCAAAAACCTCGCTCAGTGGCTGGATTCTAACCCTCTCAAAATCATCCCAAGACTTAACCCTGGGGTTGGTATCCCAAGTAAATTCCCTGAAAAATTAGTAATCGAGAGCAACGTGAGTAGGAACATATCCGTGGGCTGGGGAGGTTTGAGAAATCACGCGGGGGGGGGGGGAGGGGGGGCGGTCCGAGCGGTCACCTCGGTACACGTCGACTTGCACCATGTTGAACCCTTGACATCAAGGCTTGAATTGCACTGCGAGATGCCCTCTCGGGGTCGTGGTGAAGTACATCGTGATGCTGACGTCACGGTGTGCTCAGGTTGGGAAATGGTTTTTAATAAATCGTTTTCCCAACCGCGAAACGATGTCCCTTTGACTGTACGACGAAAGAATGTATTTTTGGGGCAGATGATGTATGTTGGTCACAGATTGTGCAGCAATGGCCGTGGTAACATGACATGAATTGTTGCCTTACTGTGCAATTATGATATATATAATATATATATATGTACATATACCATCATTGTGCCTTGGGAAGTGGTGCAATGGTCCATGAGAACGTTACGTGTGGAGGATTGGTTAGTTGGGGTTGTCATGGCAATGAACGATGGGCCAAAAACCTCTGTGAGAGTAAATGAAAGCAGTGTGAGGATTTTGAAGTGAAAGTGGGTGTTCATCAGGGGGTCAGTCTTGAGCCCAATCCTGTTCATCATGGTTCTTGAGGCGATATCACAGGAATTTAGAGGATGCTCACCTTGTGAACTCTTGTATGCTGATCACCGACATTGTGGAAGAGGTAATGGGTAAATATACACAGTATTGAAGGAGGGTAGGGAGGCCAGAGGATTGAAAGTGAATACGGGGAAAACTAAAGTACTGATTCGTGGTGCGGGAGAAGGAAGTGTGGAAAGAAGAGGGAGGTGTCCCTGTGCTGTCTGTAAATGCAGCTTGCGTTAGAAGCATGATGTTGTATGGCAGTGAAACATGGGTGATCAAAAAGGAAGATGAATGGAGGTGTGAATGAAATGAAATGAGAACGACGAGGTGGATGTGTGATGTGACACTGAAGGATAGGAAATCAAATGTGGAATTAGGAGATAGGTTCGGTATAGAAAACATGCGTAGATGTCAGTTGAGATGATTCGGACATGTGGAAAGGATGTGGGTGGGTAGTTGTGTGAAAGTTAGGTCTGTCCTTGTTTTATTTTTTTCGGAAATTTCAAGGGGCTAACCCGAATTTAGGTTGATATTTATGAGAAAAAAGATATTAAAAAAATATGAATCCGAAAAAAAATATTTTAGGGGTTGCTCCCGTCCATCGAAATTTGAAAAACAAGAAATTCATTTTATATTTTTCTTTTTTTGAATCTTATGCCAAAATGACATTAACATGTAATGTATGATGTTTTCTGGTGCATTGGAATCTGAAATACTGCAGAAAAATATTGTTGAACTTGGCAAGATTTTTCCAGTCCGTTTCAGTGAAACTTGAAAAGTCTAAAAAAAAAAAAAATCAAGATTTTATGTATTTTTCGCGTTTTTCGAACTCCGCAGTTTGCAGACGGAGTCTTTGAACAGACGGGACAAGAGCTATAGTTCACTTGTTCAAAGTTGATTTGTTACAGTCCAGGAATCGTTTTCGGTGATCAGTTACCGCTTGTAATAGGTACTGATTTTGCTCCTCATCGTACGTAATAAGACTGATGTACTCAGTCGCCAGGGCTACACCACGCTCTGCAGAGTCATTCACAACTTTCAGCTTGCTGACGATAGTCCGGCTCTGTACGAAACCATCTTCAGGTCTTTGTGCAGAAAGTCAGAGTTCAAATGTCAGTACATCAAAAAAAACTTCTGCTTCTCGGAGATGCGAAATCGTCCAGTTTTCGGCGCATGATATCTTTCTGGGGAACAACAGCTCTTTTCGGTGCTTCATCATCGTCATCGTCTTGTTCTTTTAGAGTTTGAGATATTTTTATTTTTGTCTCAATTGACACGTTTCGGTCAAATAGACATCATGGTAACAGTTCTACCGATAAGTACCACAGCTGTCCCAGCAACTTTTCAACCGTTGCCTTAGATATATCAACGTTCACTTCGGAATATTTATCCATTCGCTTTAACAATGTCAGGTCTGAATTCAGTACATATTCTGAAACGACAGAATAGTTATCATTAGTTCACGAAAGGCAATTTCGCTAAATGCCTGAATGACCGGATACCAGACCTGAAATTGACGGCAGTCAGTCAGTCACTGACTGACGGACTCAGTGATTCAATGGAGTAATGAGCAGACAATACAACAGATCTAAACAATAAATATCTCATACATACAACAAGCCGTGTCACGGTGTCAGTACAAGAACAAAAGACATAATTTCATGTTGAGAATGGAAAATTTCCCCATTTTTGAGCCACGTTTCGGGACATATGTAACACTTTTTGGGGATCAAAAACATTTTTTTCGTGTTATTCACGTTCGAACCAACCAGTAAGCACGCAAAAATTTCATGACAAATATCACTGACATAAAAATACAAAAAAAAAACATTAAAATGCACATATTTTACAATTTTTGACAGCTGGTAGCAAACCCCGAGACAATTTTTTTTCGGGTTCATATTTTTTAAATATATATTTTTTTCTCATAAATATCAACCTAAATTCGGGTTAGCCCCTTGAAATTTCCGAAAAAAAAAATTAAATAAGGACCGACCTAGAACTGAAGGTGTGTCGAAATATGAATGTGAATGGAAGGAGAGCTCAAGGCCGTCCGAGGAAAACATGGGATGTGTTGCCAAGAGACGATCTGAGAGTGAAAGGCCTAACAAGAGAGCGAGCAAGGGACAGTGCAGCCTGGAAAGCAGCTATGAGGTGAAGCACGGCTTTCACATGCAAGCGTGGAAATGGCCACAAAACGATGATGATGTTATTGTTTTGGAAACGTATCCCAAGGGGAGAGCATACATGGACATGTAGGTGACTCGAGGATCAGTTAGTTCATTAGTCTTTGTGTCGATAGTCCTTGGTACCTTGTTGAAGGGTGGTTCGGGTGGGGTGAAGGGTGGGTGGTTTGAATATCCCTTGGAGCACAGTCAAGCCAATCATGAAGAAGTGGAAAGGATATGGTACCACCAAGGCCCTGCCTAACTCAGGCCGTCCCTCCAAACTGTATGACCAAGCAATGAGGAGACCGATTAGAGAGGCCACCAAGAGGCCAATGGCAACTTTGAAAGAGCTACACGCCTTTATTGCAAAGACTGGTCACTGTGTGCATGTGACAACAATATCCCAAGCACTCCACAAGTCTGGCCTGTACAGTTAGTGGGGCAACTTAGCGAAATATAGCATAACAATTGTGCATTTTGTGAGGAAAGCACCAAATTTGGCGCACGAGTAGCCTAACATATTGTTACGGCTGTGGAAATTCGCAGAGCACCATAAAGGATATCCCTTAGTTCAGTTATATCGGTAAGTGTGTGTTCAGATAGATTTCCCCACCGTTGTTTAATGGGGGTTATTCGTGTGGACAGGGCTGTGATCTTTGAGTTAGCCGTTATTATTTGCTATCGTTATTTTGGACCAACCGCTTCACACAACCACCCTGCAAGGGACAAAGAGAACTACCGCGGTGGCGCGCATCCCTAATTTCGCGGAAAAACGCTTCCTTCGAGAAGTTTCCCGCATGTTCTGGAAGGAGGGCGGGGCGAGAGCGGAGGGGCAGAGCATGGGTAATAAAAAGGGCGCACGGAGCGTGTTCTCTCTCTCTCTCTCGTTCTCTCTCTCTCTCTCGTTCTCTCTCTCTCTCTCGTTCTCTCTCTCTCTCTCGTTCTCTCTCTCTCTCTCGTTCTCTCTCTCTCTCTCGTTCTCTCTCTCTCTCGTTCTCTCTCTCTCTCTCTCTGTTTCTCTCTCTCTCTCTCTCTCTCTCTCTCTCTCTCTCTCTCTCTCTCTCTCTCTCTCTCTCTCTCTCTCTCTCTCTCTCTCTCTCTCTCTCTCTCTCTCTCTCTCTCTCTCTCTCTCTCTCTCTCTCTCTCTCTCTCTCTCTCTCTCTCTCTCTCTCTCTCTCTCTCTCTCTCTCTCTCTCTCTCTCTCTCTCTCTCTCTCTCTCTCTCTCTCTCTCTCTCTCTCTCTCTCTCTCTCTCGCTCTCTCTCGTTCTCTCTCTCTCTCTCTCTCTCTCTCGTTCTCTCTCTCTCCTTCTCTCTCTCTCTCTCTCTCGTTCTCTCTCGTTCTCTCTCGTTCTCTCTCTCTCTCTCTCGTTCTCTCTCTCTCTCTCTCTCTCTCTCTCTCTCTCTCTCTCTCTCTCTCTCTCTCTCTCTCTCTCTCTCTCTCTCTCTCTCTCTCTCTCTCTCTCTCTCTCTCTCTCTCTCTCTCTCTCTCTCTCTCTCTCTCTCTCTCTCTCTCTCTCTCTCTCTCTCTCTCTCTCTCTCTCTCTCTCTCTCTCTCTCTCTCTCTCTCTCTCTCTCTCTCTCTCTCTCTCTCTCTCTCTCTCTCTCTCTCTCTCTCTCTCTCTCTCTCTCTCTCTCTCTCTCTCTCTCTCTCTCTCTCTCTCTCTCTCTCTCTCTCTCTCTCTCTCTCTCTCTCTCTCTCTCTCTCTCTCTCTCTCTCTCTCTCTCTCTCGTTCTCTCTCTCTCTCTCGTTCTCTCTCTCTCTCTCTCTCTCTCTCTCTCTCTCTCTCTCTCTCTCTCTCTCTCTCTCTCTCTCTCTCTCTCTCTCTCTCTCTCTCTCTCTCTCTCTCTCTCGTTCTCTCTCTCTCTCTCTCTCTCTCTCTCTCTCTCTCTCTCTCTCTCTCTCTCTCTCTCTCTCTCTCTCTCTCTCTCTCTCTCTCTCTCTCTCTCTCTCTCTCTCTCTCTCTCTCTCTCTCTCTCTCTCTCTCTCTCTCTCTCTCTCTCTCTCTCTCTCTCTCTCTCTCTCTCTCTCTCTCTCTCTCTCTCTCTCTCTCTCTCTCTCTCTCTCTCTCTCTCTCTCTCTCTCTCTCTCTCTCTCTCTCTCTCTCTCTCTCTCTCTCTCTCTCTCTCTCTCTCTCTCTCTCTCTCTCTCTCTCTCTCTCTCTCTCTCTCTCTCTCTCTCTCTCTCTCTCTCTCTCTCTCTCTCTCTCTCTCTCTCTCTCTCTCTCTCTCTCTCTCTCTCTCTCTCTCTCTCTCTCTCTCTCTCTCTCTCTCTCTCTCTCTCTCTCGTTCTCTCTCTCGCTCTCTCTCTCTCTCATTGCTGGTGTTGTTGCTGCCGCTGGACGCAGCGTAAGGAGCTGTGCTGCTGCTGCCGGAGCTGCGTGGAGATCTGGGCTTGTGTCCGAGTCGGGAGCGGTCAGTCGGTGGAGGTCCGGGCGTCACGAAGGAGACGCGGGCTGGAGGCGCAGCCCTGCTGTGTCGCGCGAACCTGCACGTGCGTGTGGGGAGAGCTGAAGAGAGCTCGCCTGCCGCTTGGCAAGGCCCGAGCTCAACCGCGGCTACGCTAGCTGCCGTGGGGATGGGACGTCATGACTCGCCCTATCAAGGCACCACGAGGGTGCAGGTAACCTGCAACGGTCTCCTGGGGCCCTTTCGGTCACCAAAGCCCCACGTTAAAGGCCCACTGGCCCAGTGTGACTCCATTGTCTATGAGGTTGTCTATGTCCTGGGGTTTTGCTTTGAATGCATATTGTGGCACCGTGTCTGTCAAGTAGTAAGACTGTTAAGTGATTGTGGAGAACGGTTGTAGTTCTTTTTGCATTACTTTTGCTTTTGTTGATTGCATTATTGCATACGTGCATGCCTGTATACGTGCTGTGTAAATGTTAACCCGTTCGTCGTGTCCTTTTTCCCCCCCAATTGAAGTGCCATATTGTTTTTCGGAATACTAGTTGGTTTTTGAATACCGATAATAGAATCGGGTCCGGCAAGGTCTGGTGATAATACCCGCTCGGTTATCCCAGAACGGAACGGACCGCTTAAGCGGTTCATGTCCAAACAGGCCTTCACCAAGGTACGGTCCCTCGGTAGGTTACCCACGCGAATACTTAGGTATATTGATATTTGGCGATTGACCCTGTCACACGCGGGTAGAATATGGACTGGGCCGTGGTGTGCGTTAAAAGGCACACCCGTGACTGGTTCTCGGCGTTGTTCCGGGAAGTCACGACTGAATTGCTGAAGAGATTCGTAACAATATTATGAACAGATTGGATATTGGACCATCTCAAATTCAGCCGCTGATGGCTGTGGCAGCCATTTTCCACTGCCATCAAAAAATTTGAGATGGCCCGATATCCAAATCTGTTCATAATACGATAGGCTACTAGTGTGCCAAATTTGGTGCTTTCCTCACAAAATGCACAATTGTTATGCTCAGTTGCCCTACAAAGTAGGGTGGCAAGAAGGAAGCCATTACTCAAAAAAAGCCCACCTTGAATCCCGTTTGAGGTATGCAAAAAAAAAAAAAAAACACCAGAGATTCTAAAGCCATGTGGCAAAAATTTTGTTGTCCGACAAACAAAAGATGGAACTTTTTGGTTGACATGCAAAGCATTATGTTTGGCACAAACCGCAACACAGCACATCACCCAAAGAACACCATCCCTCCTGTGAAGCATGGTGGTGGCAGCATCATGTTATGGGGATGTTTCTCATCAGCAGGGACTGGGGCACTTGTCAAGATAGAAGGGACAATGGATGGGGCAAAATACAGAAAAATCAGAGAGGAAAACCTGCTGCCCTCTCCAAGAAAGATTAAATTGGGATGGAAGTTCACCTTTCAGCATGACAACGACCCAAAGCACACAGCCAACGCGACACTGGAGTGGCGAAGGAACAAAAATATAAATGTCCTTGAGTGGCCCAGTCAGAGCCCCGACCTAAAACCAATTAAAAAATCTGTGGCATGACTTGAAGATTTCTGACCATCGACACTCTCCACGCAACTTGACTGAGCTTGAACAGTTTTATACAGAATAATGGGAAAATTTTGCCCAATCAAGGTGTGCAAAGTTGGTAGAAACCTATCCCGGCAGACTTACAGGTTTAATTAATGTCAAAGGTGCTTCCACCAGGTATTAACTCAGGTAGGTGGACACTTATCCAACCAAGGTAATCTAGTTTTATAACTAATTTTCTGAAATTTGTATAATTTGTTTTTCACTTGGAAGTTGTGGGTCACGATGTGTAAATAAAAGGTGGGAAAAAGTCTGATTTAATGCAATTTAATTCCAGGCTATAGGGCAACAAAAGTTGAACGTTTTGAAAGGTGGATGCACACTTTCTATAGGATATTAATATATATATATATATATATATATATATATATATATATATATATATATATATATATATATATATATATATATATATATATATATATATATTCTAATTTCCAACATACATTGAACGTGATGACAAAAGGAGAAAGAGAAGGAAAAGTGTGATAATTATCATGATGAAGGTTTCTAATTGTTCATTGTGAGTCTCTGTTTTAAAAATAAATAAATAAATAATTTATAAACATCAAGTTCCAAAGTGCAAACTTTCCGTTTATTTATTTATTTTTTTGTAATCAGCGACGACATGAAGTTCGTGTTCCAGGTGGACCACAGGTGTGTTTACCACACGTTCGGACGTGAACACACACACACACCTCCTTCACACACCTCCCTGAACCTCCGACACTCACACATTCCACATCACAGTACGGGACGTACGTACCGACGTGCTGCAGACGTGTCCGAGGGGCGGCGGACAGTCCGGACCCCAAGCCCTCATGAGCACGTCCGTGAACAACAGGGTCCCACTACACACAAGGTACGAGCGCAGACTCGGCCACGGTAAGCGATCCAGGAGTGACACGGGCATCGTCACAAACGAACACGACGACAATTTTTAAACGATAGAACAACTGAACCCGTCGCCGTCGTCGTCGTCGTCAGCAATCTCCGCTCCTCGCCGGAAAAGGCCGTTGACGCAACAGCCCTCCGCAGCAGAATGGGCGGCGTATCGCGGTGAAAAAAAAGCGATAAATCATAACGTTTCTTTTAAACACAAAATGCATATAGATTATGATAGCAATTTTTGTTGGTAGTTCGAAAACAAAAATATTTCTTAAAATGTATTTCATTCGGGCCGCCCTGGTCGCCGCGCGTCCGCCATGACGCGCGCTGATGACGCGTCGGTGACGTCACTGCCGGAGTTCCGGAGCGGATGTCTCGAGCTCGTCGTGAGGAGGTTTTGACGTTCGCGCGGTCATGTCGAGCGGCTCGTACAGCGTCGCGTCTTCCGGCCACGTCCGGGAGAGTTACTTCAGCGTGGATGACATACTCATGTCCCACGACAAGGTTCCCTGCGTGGTTCACAAAGCGATACCGAAGCTTGGATTCCTGGATAAAGGTTCGGATGAGGAAAATATTCCTGAGGTAAATATGCTCTGATCCACGTCGGCTCAGCGGTCCCGCCTCACGAAGACCTTTCTTCCCGCCATTATGACACCTGATGTTGTTCCTTTTAAAATACTATATTTCTGTTTTTGTTGTGGACGGTTTTACGGAGTCGAGGCTCGTGTAGGAGTTGGAGCACAGAATGGATCAGGACGCGACGACAAAAGGAATAGCAGGGCCGAGGGAGAAAAATAAACGGGGTCAGACAAACGAGGGACGCGCAGGTAATGTTGAGGGGTAGGGGGTGGGGTGAGGAGGGTTAATGGGTGTAAAAAAGATCATGCTTTTCGATTGGAGATGATCTGAGATGGCGGTGAACAGCTGTCTTGAAGACCTGGAGGGAAGAATGGGATTGAAGAAGACATGGAAGTCGATTCCATGGGTGAGGAAAAAGAGGAACAAGCCAGTAGGCGGCGATGGGTCTCCAAGCATGGAAACTATAAGATATAGAGCAAAATGGATGTCCTATAGCAGATAGGGAATCACCTTAAGATTATGCATATCAAATCTCATCCAGTTCCATCTACTGATAATGACTCCATATCCATTTGAATGAAAAGTACCGAAAATGCGGTTTGAAATCGGAAATCCCCAAAGTTCGAGAGGGTGCTGTGGGTGAACAAAGATCTAAATCTAAAATCCGGCTCGATCATTTGTGCACAATGTATTCCAGACGATAAGTGTGAATTTTCATGACCATCCGACCATAACCCTAGGAGGAGTAACATTTGGCACGAAGGCACCTCCAGCTCTCGCATATTAGAATGTGAATTTTTTTTTTTTCGACAAGATCAACCACCCAACAAACATCCAAACAAGCAGTCATAGACTGGTACTTACGAAATCGTCAACTTGACCTCTGACCTTGTCTAATAAAAGCTGTCTCGAGAGAAGATAGCGACGCAAACCAGAAGTTTCTATGATGATTCTGTACCAAACCATCAAAAATCGCAACGTCGACCGAAGCAAAAATCTCCCTTTCTCGACGCAATTATTTAATATTATTTTATCAAAGTCACAAAACCGTAATATTCGGTCATCCACCAACAATCTTTACATAATCCGACGGCTTAGCGAGTCAGGCATGCGACGATAACCTTTATTGGGATAAAAAAATGACTTTTAAACACCATCTTTATCGAAAACACCGTCAGCGCGCACACGGAAAACCTTTACGTGATCAACGACGCCTCTGCTCGAGCACGCTGCACCACGTGACGAGCTGTGACGCGGCGAGTGAAATATTTTTTATACAATCTTAAAACGTCTCCAAAACATCCAATTTTTACCAGAATTTCGACAACCGAGTTTTAAGCGTCCTAAGCGATCGCAAAAACCGAAGACAAAATTAAAATCGAAGTTAAAACGAACTCCTAATGTCGATCGAAGGAAAAATACTCCATTTCTCCACGTGAATTTACGGACTTATTTTTGACCTCACTGTGGCCTTGACCTTTGACCGATTGACAAAGAACAGCGAATGAAACACAAACAGGAGATTAACCAAATGAAGAAAACCATGAAACTGGAGAAGGAAGGACAGGAGAGGAAACGAAGAAGAGTAATTAGACAGCAGCAAATGAAACACAAAAAGGAGATTAACCAAATGAAGCAAACCATGAAACTGGAGAAGGAAGGACAGGAGAGGAAACGAGGAAGAGTAGTGAGAGAACAGCGAATGAAACACAGGAAGGAAATGAGCCAATTGAAAGAAACGATGAGATTGGAAAACAAAGAGAAGGAGGAACAGTGGGAGAGAAAACAACAACTCTATGAGTGTGAAATTGAACAACTAAAACGGAGGGAGAACGAACAGCTAATGGGGCTCAGAGAGAAAGAACGACTTAGATGGGAAGGAAAAAGGAACCAGGAAGAGACAGAAAAAAGGAACCAGGAGAGAAAATGTATAGAGACACGGGAGACAGAAAAAATAGAGGGAAGACTACACGATGAAGACGGGGTAAGTGACGCGCACGCACACACGGAGGTAGTGGAGGACAATGGGGTTGAGCTCGCGGAGCGTGTTGGGACCCGGTGCGAGCACCTGGATGGCCTCCTCCAGGAACGAGGGGAGGGAGTATGCCCCCTTGAGGCGAGTCACGACCAGGTGAGTTCGGTCGTGCTTTGCGAGGTTGAGGGGACGAGTGCTGTGGACGGGTGCACGGAGAGCTTGGGGGGTATAGAGGCCCCGGAGACCCTTGTGGGGACACGAATCCCCAGTATGGTTGTCCCTGTGTGTGTGGTGCAAGGTGTGAGTGCGTCCCCGTGTGTGGAAGCGACCCCGTGTGTGAGTGGTGTGGTGGCGATGGAGCCAGAGTACGTGCTTCCCAGCACGCCGTGCGTGGGTGAGGCACCGTGTGTGAGTGAGGCCGTGTGTGTGAGTGAAACGGCCAGTATGAGTGAGGCACCACGTGTGAGTGGTGTGGTGGCGATGGTGCCGGAGTACGTGCTTCCCAGCACGCCGTGTGTGGATGAGGCACGGAGTGTGAGTGAGGCACCGCGGGTTAGTGCCCCCGCGTGTGTGGGTGAGGCACCGTGTGTGGAAGAGACCGCGTGTGTGAGTGTCGCCGTGTGTATGGGTGAGGTACCGCGGGTGAGTGCCCCCGTGTGTGTGGATGAGGCACGGAGTGTGAGTGAGGCACCGCGGGCGAGTGCCCTCGCGTGTGTGAATGAAACGGCCAGTGTGAGTGAGGCACCGCGGGTTAGTGCCCCCGCGTGTGTGGATGAAACGGCCAGTGTGAGTGAGGCACCGCGGGTTAGTGCCCCCGCGTGTGTGGGTGAGGCACCGTGTGTGGATGAGGCACCGCGGTTGAGTGCCCCCGCGTGTGTGGATGAGGAACGGAGTGCGAGTGAGGCACCGCGGGTGAGTGCCCCCGCACGCGTGAGTGAACGGCCGTGTGCAAGGTCGCTGTGTGCAAGGGAGACCGTGTGTGTGAGAGAGCGGTATGTGAGGGAGATGTCGGTTGGCATGCGGGAGCACGCAGCCGCGTCTCCCGGTGTGAATGTGATGGAGTGGACTGTGTGCGTCGTAACACGCAGGTGTGCGTGGGTTGAATGGAGACGTTGACGGCGACAGAGGAGAGAAAGCCGAGTAGCGGCTGTAGTTGTTTCGTGGACCGTGCCGGGTTCACCCAGCAGTGAGCACGCGGTTCGTGCTGTGCAACGCACGAGACCGCCACGTGCTCGCTTGCGAGAGTGAAGTCCCGGTCCGGAAACGCACGCGGTGGATTTGCCGATCCCGCGGACGGACAAAGTTTAGGCAGGTAAATGGATTTGGACCGGACGGGTTCTCCACGCGATCGTGTGTGTTCAGCTCCAACGGGCAAAGCACATGTGTTCGCGTGGGAAACCCCTCGAGACGTGGGGCTTGTTTTTTTTATGCGCACGGTGACGTCATGGCTGCACGTGGGGTTGGAATCCGGCAGGAGGGGTATCTCTGCCGGATGGTCCCGTCCAAGGAGGGACGAGGAACACGTGCAGCTGCATGACGTCACGGGCAGGTGCAAAGTGCGCGAGCTCTGAGTTGCCGCGCAGGTGCTGCGCATGGAAAAAAAAAAAAAAGCAAGCCTCACTTTCGGGTGTACAGGATTCCTGGGCAAGGGGTGAAAGACCCCCTTACCTGGGCACAGGATGAAAACTAGTTAGGGGGAAGGGTTAGCTTAGTTAGACCGACTTCATGGGGCAGGGGTAAGTCCTCATGGAGTCCGTGGAATGGATTAGTTAGAGGGATTGTAGCCAGATTTAGGTTAGGAAATAAAATGATTTATTTGGAGACAGAGACAGACTTTGGATGTGTAGCGGGGACGTAGCTTAGCTACGTAGTGTTAAAAGGAACGTGCTACTGGTTTAAGGGACGACGTGGGAGCACGAGTTAGTTAGGGGATGTAGTTAGAAGGATGGCAGAGTGCAGCGGTGTGTGTGTTGAAGAGTTGGTGAGTTGTGAGGTGAGTACATGGTGAGTGAGTGAGGCCAGCGGGTCTGTGTGTATGGAGTGAATGGGGAATGCATGGTGCGATGAGTGATTGGGGGGAGGAGTGACTCCCGCCCAAGGGACCCCGGGGTCAGAGTAAAGTGAGTTAGCTGGGTTAGTCAAATTGAAAAAATGGAGGTCGTTTTGTTGTTGGTGGGAAAGTAGGCTCGAGACCCATTTGGAGGGGTGCAGGAGCCCTGTTGACGGGCTTGGGAGCGTGGCTGCGAAAGGTGAGTATCGCTGAGTGGGTACCCCGGGCACCAGGCTAGTCGGCCGCGGTAGGCCAAGGGCCCATGGGGGGCCGGGATAGAGTAGTGGGCACGGGTGCGCCTGCTTGGTGCGGGGGCCCGGGGCGCCATTAGCCGCGTGGGCAGTGTTGTGGGCACGGGTGACCCTCGGAAAGGGGCCCGGGAGGCCGGCCTGCCACGTGTGCGTTTCAGGGGAGGTGCCATGGGGGGCACTCCCCGGTGTTAGGGAGCTGGTAGGCTCGGAGGCAGTGTAGTGCCCGGGGTGCCATAGCGGGAGATTCGGCAGAGGGTCGTGCCTGCTAAAGGGAGCCACGTGTCCTAGCCAGGAGACCGTGTGAGGGCACGGAGAGAAAATTGGGGGGCGAGGCCCGAAATTGTAAGGACACCAACACAGGCGACGGGAATCTGGGTTGTTAGAACCAATAGTTTAAGCGAGAGGCGCTTGTTGAAAGCCCCGGGGTAGTTTAACAGTTAAATGGTTAGGGTAGATTAGGAAGTGTACCCCTCCGCACCATCCATCCCCTCGCTCTCGTTGTGGGCCGCTGGACCCACTTTGGGTTAGATCGCCGAACTCTGGGGAGGCCATTCTGAGGCTTCGTTGGGCCTCGACACAGGACGCTAGCTCTCCCTTATTCCCCTCCGGGAAGGGAACGTAGGGGTTGGGAGTAGGCTAGGTGACAGAATAGGTTAGCCGAACAAGGACAATAAAGGGGGTTAGGGGACGATTTATAGAGGGGAAGTAAAAATAAAAGTAAAAATAAAAAATAAAGAAGTTGGGGCTAAATTGGGGTTTGACAAATTAAGGGAGTGGGTATGTACAGTGACAGGCAAAGGCGATAGGTTGGGAGGGAGACAGGTAGGTAGGTCCGAGCCCGCCTTCCAAGTGGCCAGCACCACCGCACTCCCTCCACCAACCTCCACTGAACGGCAAAGGCTGGCCAACTTCATCGGCTGGCCGTGTTTGTCTTCAAGGCGGAGGCCGGCCAACTTCATCGGCAGCTGTTGTTTTGCTGCAAGGCCTGTGCCATCGGCTGGCCGTGTTTTGCTTCAAGGCTTGTGCCGGCCACGTCGTCTGCAGCTGCTGTACTTCAAGGCCTGTGCCGGCCAGTTCATCTGCCCGCTATGTTTGCCTGCAGCGGCCTTCTTCTGCGGGCTGTGTTTGCCTGCTCACCTTTGCCATGCCATGCCCACTGCCCACGTTCACCAGCCCCGTTCAATTTTTGCTTTGCCCCCCCCCTGTTCATTTCCATGTGCGCCAGGATCCGCAAGGCAACAGTTTGCAAGCTGCGAGAACTGCCCTGTTGGCAGCTACAACACGGGCCTGCAGTGGCGGCCCGTGCACCGTGTTTGTGTCCATTCATGCATCCATTCGTTGTGCTCATTGCGTGTGCCACTTGAGCTGGCACGGAGACTGCGTTGTGCAGCCCAAGCACCGTTGTGGTTCACTGAGTTCAGTTCAAAAGGGAAGGCCTTGGACTGCGTGTGAGCAGCCAGCCACGTTCCCTGTCACCTGCATTGTTTTGAGCCAGAGACTGCATGCGGGCAGCCTGGCTCCCTGCTAACTGCTTTCTTTTGCAGAGTTCAATGATCCTGGGCCATGGTTTAGTGTAAGATTTGTAAGTTAAGGTAAGATGTACTGTACATATGAGTGCGCCCCCGGCATGTTTGTCTTAGCGCCGGCAATTTTATTTAAGTCGTCCGTATGAGTGAGTTTGTTTAGATAGTTACGCAGCCCTCAGGTTATTTATTTTGGGGACACGAATACCATGAATGTCGCACTCAGGGATCCGTAGGTAAAGTGTACTAGGGGAAAACTACACATGATGGCACACGAAAATTTGACGACTCGGGACGAGCCTGTAAAAAGGGAAGGGGGTAGTGTTGTGGTTACCAGATTCGCAAACCACCATTCAGGTCCCTTAGGTGAGGTATCTCGGTAAGTGCATGTGTAGTTAGGCCCAAACCCGTTGTCTAGTGGGAATACATGTCATTTATACGTGCTGCGACTCTTTAGGATAGCCGTTTTTCTTTTACTATCTTTATTTTGGACCAACCGCCATGATCACAACCACAACATCAACCACCGACCACAACCACCGCTTCACCACAACCGCCACGACCTTTACCGTCACAACTCGCCACCATCGCATCACCGTCATCTCGCGCCACTCATGGGCACCGATGCTGGACTCGTGTAGGGCGCACGTTGAACAGCGTGTACAAAATCACGGATTTTCTGCTTCAAAAACGGATCAAAAACGACACACGCCCACTTTTTGCCGTCCAATCGGTGAGCGAGGGGCGATTTGGCCCCGCCTCCAGAACGATCGATATATGCAAATTTGTGGATCAAAAAGCCTTCACGCCCACTTTTTCTCGGGCCAATGGGGAGCGAGGTGAAAGGTCAAAGGGAGGGGGTCAAAGGCGAAGTTACGGGGGGGATAAAAGGACGGTGTTCGTCAGTCAGAAGGCAGTCGCAAGAGGGTCGGAACGAGAGAGTCAGCAGAACGGGTCGGAGAGTCAAGAAGAGGAGAGTCGGAAGCAAAGGGTCAAGACTTCGCGGGCGGTGGAGCTGCTCGTCGTGTGCGTTGGAGTCGGAACGGAGGGGACGGAGCTGTGGAAAGGCGGCGACACCAGACGAGGGGGTGCTCGCGTCGTGCAGGAAGCTGCACCCGAGGGAGGCCGACAGCGCGACCTGGCCGAGGTGGAGACGCTCGTCGCACATAATAAAGATCCTCTATACCCCGAGCATCAGCAACCCCCTCCTGTTTCCCCCCGCGCTGAGATAGTGCGACCAAGGGGGCCCCTTTTCCCACCCCCCTGCCTGACACTGTCCGCGAGGCCCGCGGAGAGAAGCGCCATCGCCGCTCCGCGTCTCATCACCAGACGGGTAGGCCCGACCCGGTCTCGGCCTCAGGCCTGCCCCATTCTTGGGGGATTTCTTTTCCTTGGTTTTGGGTATGTGTTGTCGGCGCCGTCTGTGAAGTAGAATTGTATAAGTGTTGCCGTGTGCTCGGTAGTCGGTATTAGCTCTGCACTGTGTTTTCACTTTTATGTTTGCTTTTTGTGTAAATGGAATTGTGTTTTCTTTTTTTTTTGTGTGCATTTGGTGGAATTGTATTTGTGTGCTTTCCGTTCGTCGCGAATAAATGTGCTTTATTGTTGAACTGTTCTCCCGCTTCGCTTCGTCTTTTCCTCCATTGAATCCCCATCTTGCTTCACGTAAAGGGTTGGTAGTGGGCTGAATACGCCCGATAATTAATCGAACCGTCGAGGTCGACGATAACACCGCTCGGTTATTCTGATAGTACGGAACGGGTCGCTTAAGTGGCCCGTGTCCGAAGTCGACCTGCGGCGAGGTGCGATCGCCCGGTCTACCCTCCGCGTGGGTACTTAGGTAGTTCGAATTTGGCGAGCAACCCTATCCCACGCGGGGGCTGATTGGCTCGATCGCGGTGAGACCGAAAGGTCCACCCGTGACTGGTTCCCGGCGTTAGTCCGAGAGGGTCACGACTGGATTGTCCGTCCGGTGGGCGACGTGCCGCGATTCGAGTTACGTGGCCGTCGCACGCCGGCGGGCGCGAAGACCGCAACAATATTATACCTTAACGTAACTCAACGACCCGTCCGCTCGAGCGCACTGCATCATGGGACGACCCGTGACGCGTCGAGTGAAATATTTTTTATACAATCTTAAAACGTCTCCAAAACATTCGATTTTACCAGAATTTCGACAACCGAGTTTTAAGCGTCCTCAGCGATCGCAAAAACCGAAGACAAAATTAAAATCGAAGTTAAAACGAACTCGTAACGTCGAGCGAAGCAAAAATACTCCATTTCTCCACATGAATTTGCGGAATTATGTTTGACTTCACTGTGACCTTGACCTTTGACCGATTTGGACCAAAATCTAATCAGCACTAGCCATCACCCTCCTGAATCGCGTGGTGTAATTTGACATTGGTAGCTTCTTCCGTTCTCGAGTTATCATGCCTACAAACAAACAAACAAACAAACAGAAACGGAAGTCATCAATATACTTACGAAATCTATAGATTTTGTACATAACAAACAGAAACGGAAGGCATCAATATACTTACGAAGTCTTTAGATTTCGTAAGTAACTAACAGACAGAATTACTGACAATAAGGGTCACCTATTTCGGTGACCCAACAAATGAGTGGAGGTGAGCAGTGATCCTGGATTTAGGTAGTTTCACCAGAAGGGGGTTGATTGTGGGCTGTGTGCCGTGCAGATACAATACTCGGGGGGAACAGAGCACGGAGAGAGCAGAGGGTGCAAGACTACCGATAGACCACTGACGTAGGTCGGAGGTGGTATAGTGATCGGCTCATAGACTCAGCTTCAGCTTCAGCTTCAGCTCAACCATTCCTTCTCGACAATTTAATTGGAGTGCTTGCATGAGTGCTTAAGCCACTTGCCGAGCACCCATTGTCGATAGCGATACCGCACTACATCATTCTGAGTGAACCGTTCCCTCTTTGCGGACGCATTTGCCGTGCCACGTTATTCAGAGAGGGTGGTTCGTGCTCCGTCACCCTGAGCGAGTGGTTCGTGCTCCGTCACCCTGAGCGAGTGGTTCGTGCTCCGTCACCCTGAGCGAGTGGTTCGTGCTCCGTCACCCTGAGCGAGTGGTTCGTGCTCCGTCACCCTGAGCGAGTGGTTCGTGCTCCGTCACCCTGAGCGAGTGGTTCGTGCTCCGTCACCCTGAGCGAGTGGTTCGTGCTCCGTCACCCTGAGCGAGTGGTTCGTGCTCCGTCACCCTGAGCGAGTGGTTCGTGCTCCGTCACCCTGAGCGAGTGGTTCGTGCTCCGTCACCCTGAGCGAGTGGTTCGTGCTCCGTCACCCTGAGCGAGTGGTTCGTGCTCCGTCACCCTGAGCGAGTGGTTCGTGCTCCGTCACCCTGAGCGAGTGGTTCGTGCTCCGTCACCCTGAGCGAGTGGTTCGTGCTCCGTCACCCTGAGCGAGTGGTTCGTGCTCCGTCACCCTGAGCGAGTGGTTCGTGCTCCGTCACCCTGAGCGAGTGGTTCGTGCTCCGTCACGCTGAGCGAGTGGTTCGTGCTCCGTCACGCTGAGCGAGTGGTTCGTGCTCCGTCACCCTGAGCGAGTGGTTCGTGCTCCGTCACCCTGAGCGAGTGGTTCGTGCTCCGTCACCCTGAGCGAGTGGTTCGTGCTCCGTCACCCTGAGCGAGTGGTTCGTGCTCCGTCACCCTGAGCGAGTGGTTCGTGCTCCGTCACCCTGAGCGAGTGGTTCGTGCTCCGTCACCCTGAGCGAGTGGTTCGTGCTCCGTCACCCTGAGCGAGTGGTTCGTGCTCCGTCACCCTGAGCGAGTGGTTCGTGCTCCGTCACCCTGAGCGAGTGGTTCGTGCTCCGTCACCCTGAGCGAGTGGTTCGTGCTCCGTCACCCTGAGCGAGTGGTTCGTGCTCCGTCACCCTGAGCGAGTGGTTCGTGCTCCGTCACCCTGAGCGAGTGGTTCGTGCTCCGTCACCCTGAGCGAGTGGTTCGTGCTCCGTCACCCTGAGCGAGTGGTTCGTGCTCCGTCACCCTGAGCGAGTGGTTCGTGCTCCGTCACCCTGATCGAGTGGTTCGTGCTCCGTCACCCTGAGCGAGTGGTTCGTGCTCCGTCACCCTGAGCGAGTGGTTCGTGCTCCGTCACCCTGAGCGAGTGGTTCGTGCTCCGTCACCCTGAGCGAGTGGTTCGTGCTCCGTCACCCTGAGCGAGTGGTTCGTGCTCCGTCACCCTGAGCGAGTGGTTCGTGCTCCGTCACCCTGAGCGAGTGGTTCGTGCTCCGTCACCCTGAGCGAGTGGTTCGTGCTCCGTCACCCTGAGCGAGTGGTTCGTGCTCCGTCACCCTGAGCGAGTGGTTCGTGCTCCGTCACCCTGAGCGAGTGGTTCGTGCTCCGTCACCCTGAGCGAGTGGTTCGTGCTCCGTCACCCTGAGCGAGTGGTTCGTGCTCCGTCACCCTGAGCGAGTGGTTCGTGCTCCGTCACCCTGAGCGAGTGGTTCGTGCTCCGTCACCCTGAGCGAGTGGTTCGTGCTCCGTCACCCTGAGCGAGTGGTTCGTGCTCCGTCACCCTGAGCGAGTGGTTCGTGCTCCGTCACCCTGAGCGAGTGGTTCGTGCTCCGTCACCCTGAGCGAGTGGTTCGTGCTCCGTCACCCTGAGCGAGTGGTTCGTGCTCCGTCACCCTGAGCGAGTGGTTCGTGCTCCGTCACCCTGAGCGAGTGGTTCGTGCTCCGTCACCCTGAGCGAGTGGTTCGTGCTCCGTCACCCTGAGCGAGTGGTTCGTGCTCCGTCACCCTGAGCGAGTGGTTCGTGCTCCGTCACGCTGAGCGAGTGGTTCGTGCTCCGTCACGCTGAGCGAGTGGTTCGTGCTCCGTCACCCTGAGCGAGTGGTTCGTGGTTCGTGCTCCGTCACCGTGAGCGAGTGGTTCGTGCTCCGTCACCCTGAGCGAGTGGTTCGTGCTCCGTCACCCTGAGCGAGTGGTTCGTGCTCCGTCACCCTGAGCGAGTGGTTCGTGCTCCGTCACCCTGAGCGAGTGGTTCGTGCTCCGTCACCCTGAGCGAGTGGTTCGTGCTCCGTCACCCTGAGCGAGTGGTTCGTGCTCCGTCACCCTGAGCGAGTGGTTCGTGCTCCGTCACCCTGAGCGAGTGGTTCGTGCTCCGTCACCCTGAGCGAGTGGTTCGTGCTCCGTCACCCTGAGCGAGTGGTTCGTGCTCCGTCACCCTGAGCGAGTGGTTCGTGCTCCGTCACCCTGAGCGAGTGGTTCGTGCTCCGTCACCCTGAGCGAGTGGTTCGTGCTCCGTCACGCTGAGCGAGTGGTTCGTGCTCCGTCACGCTGAGCGAGTGGTTCGTGCTCCGTCACCCTGAGCGAGTGGTTCGTGCTCCGTCACCCTGAGCGAGTGGTTCGTGCTCCGTCACCCTGAGCGAGTGGTTCGTGCTCCGTCACCCTGAGCGAGTGGTTCGTGCTCCGTCACCCTGAGCGAGTGGTTCGTGCTCCGTCACCCTGAGCGAGTGGTTCGTGCTCCCTCACCCTGAGCGAGTGGTTCGTGCTCCGTCACCCTGAGCGAGTGGTTCGTGCTCCGTCACCCTGAGCGAGTGGTTCGTGCTCCGTCACCCTGAGCGAGTGGTTCGTGCTCCGTCACCCTGAGCGAGTGGTTCGTGCTCCGTCACCCTGAGCGAGCGGTTCGTGCTCCGTCACCCTGAGCGAGCGGTTCGTGCTCCGTCACGCTGAGCGAGCGGTTCGTGCTCCGTCACGCTGAGCGAGCGGTTCGTGCTCCGTCACGCTGAGCGAGCGGTTCGTGCTCCGTCACGCTGAGCGAGCGGTTCGTGCTCCGTCACGCTGAGCGAGCGGTTCGTGCTCCGTCACGCTGAGCGAGCGGTTCGTGCTCCGTCACGCTGAGCGAGCGGTTCGTGCTCCGTCACCCTGAGCGAGCGGTTCGTGCTCCGTCACCCTGAGCGAGCGGTTCGTGCTCCGTCACCCTGAGCGAGCGGTTCGTGCTCCGTCACCCTGAGCGAGTGGTTCGTGCTCCGTCACCCTGAGCGAGTGGTTCGTGCTCCGTCACCCTGAGCGAGTGGTTCGTGCTCCGTCACCCTGAGCGAGTGGTTCGTGCTCCGTCACCCTGAGCGAGTGGTTCGTGCTCCGTCACCCTGAGCGAGTGGTTCGTGCTCCGTCACCCTGAGCGAGTGGTTCGTGCTCCGTCACCCTGAGCGAGTGGTTCGTGCTCCGTCACCCTGAGCGAGTGGTTCGTGCTCCGTCACCCTGAGCGAGTGGTTCGTGCTCCGTCACCCTGAGCGAGAGGTTCGTGCTCCGTCACCCTGAGCGAGTTGTGAAATAACAACTGGTTTCTGAACCTTTGGCATATTTACGTGTTTTCTAAATTACCGAGCCAAATGTTTTTTTCCACACATCACCACAGCTGTTTATAAAGAATAATGTTTGTGACATATACCTGAAAAGTCTATATAAATGTAACGTTGTTTTTCAGTGAAAGCGACTCAAGGTTTCTGGGTTGTATACAGTAAGTTCTGTAGTTGATAATCACACACTGACCCCAACCTGCTGATTCCCGAAAAATTGCTGATATCGGCCGTGCGTGCGTGCGTGCGTGCGTGTTGTTCATTAAGCATAACATCCTTTCTGCTACCTGCCCTACCCCCATCTCTCTCTCCCATCCTTGCTCTACCCCCTCTCAATACAGTGCAGTACTCTCGCTCTCTCGCTCTCTCGCTCTCTCGCTCTCTCGCTCTCTCGCTCTCTCGCTCTCTCGCTCTCTCGCTCTCTCTGTTCCTGTCCGAACGCGTTTGGGAGGTGTTCGTCTCCGGAGAGCTTGGCTCTGGATGCATCCAGGCGGTATTTATGTCTGGACAGGAATTTGTCAGCGGACGGAATTTTGTCTCCGGGCTGTGTCTATAGAATGATCGGTAGAAAATGGATTTCAGACATTATTTTGTTTCCATCTTCACTGTTATTCCATGCAGAATCATTTTGATGAAACAGTATGAATCGTGATTAACGCTCCACCGCACATCTGCCTTCCCTTCCTCTTACCTCACACTGTCTTCCCTTCCCCCACCCCTCCTCTCTCTCTCCCTCCTCTCTCCTTTCCCCTCCACCTCTTCACTGTCCCTGCTCTTACTCCTCCACCCCTCTCTCCATCTTCCCCCCTTTAGTGTTACCGTGAGTGAAGCCACGGGTGGCATGTGCTAGTATGTAATAAACACATCTCTCATCCCATGTTCTTTGGTGTTACAGCCTTAAAATGCAGAATGCATCGCCATTCTTCCTACAGGGTAAACGACTGGAACTGCCACTGTGGCTTGCAAGAGAACTTCACGGCAGCCAAAACATCGTGTCTGTGAACATCCCAAAGGCTTACAAAGAAAGGTGGCGGACTATTCTGAATGCAGATCCTAATGTGGTCGATCTTCATAAACTTGGCCCACATTACTACTCCTTTGGTGTACAACTATGTCACTTCAGTATCCCCGGAAGTGATGACATCTTATCGACGTTGGTTCAGGTATTACGATTCATTCTGAAAGCGTCCTGCAAAAAACTGTTATGACTGTTCTTCTTTACAGATATCTCGGCTCATGGAGCACCAGAACAATGGAGAATGTATGTTTAACTCCCTTGCTGGACAACTGATTGAAGTAATTTGGAACAGATCAAGAGTTTGCAAACATCTACATATTACGTACGCAGACTTTCCTCCCCTGACACGAACCGTGTGCTTTCTACACAAAACTTGGCTATCATACAATCGTACATCCCTCCGTGGAAATTGTGCACTGGAATTTCATTGGAAGATAGACAAAAATAATGATAAAATTTACACATTAAAATATTATTTTGGGGGATTAAAGCAAATCTGGTAAAAAAACAGACGTTAAAAAAAAAGTTATATCTCATTCTACACACAATCTTTTCAATCTCATTCTACCCTCCAGGTCTTCAAGACAGTTGTTCACCACCATCTCAGATCATCCCCCATACAAAAGCATGATCTTTTCTGACCCCGTTAACCTCAACCCTGCCCCTTCCCCAAGTCCACCTCTTTCCAAATTTCCAGTTTTTCCTTCCTTAGAGTATCCATCTTGTCTACTACATCTTTCTGTATCCATCTTGTCCACCCTATGCTTCCTCCCCTACCCCTCTTTCCTCCCCATACCCATTGTTTGTCTGTCTCCCACCTATTTTGTCCTTAAACCTTGCTGTCCCCCTCTTTCTGCCGTTCTGTTTGTTCTGTTGTCCTGATCCATTCAGTGATCTAGCTTTTCGATGAGCCTTGACTTTGCATCCAAAAATTTTATGTAAAACCGGATGGAGACACACACATTGGTTTGTAATGCAATAGATATTTACTGATATTCACAAACTTTTCACATATCCTGTTTCACCACACTTTACACATTGGTGTTGTTACCACTATCATCCTGACAGTTTAAATCTCTCACACACACACACACACACACACACACACTCACACACACACACACACACACACACTCACACTCACACTCACACTCACACACTCACACACTCACACTCACACTCACACTCACACTCACACTCACACTCACACTCACACTCACACACACACACACACACACACACACACACACACACTCACACTCACACTCACACTCACACTCACACACACTTCCTGTGATGGAAGGAGAACAAGCACTGGGAAGACCAATAAGAATGTGGATGGATGATATAAAGTAATGGTATGACATCAACGAATATGTGAACTGAAAAGGAAAGTGGAAAACAGAAATGAGTGGAGATCCATGATTAGCAACCTTTGGATCGAAAACGCTACTTGTAAAGAAAGAAAGTATGTATTAAATGGATATTGATAATGAATGAGTGATTCGTATCAACCCCTTTCAATTAACATTCCCATCTGAAACCAATATTTGAAATGCTTGGAATCCCAGGTTCAAATACCATTTACCATATCAATTACGCTGGTTGCTTTGATCAGGGTTCTGGCAACAACTCGCCTCCTCTTCATGAAAGACATCGTGGGACCTTTAACGTCCACTGACTACCCGTGCTGGCAGATGGGACCTCCAGCTGAATGTGCAGCCATCCTGCCACGAACACCATGGCGGTTTAACATCTTAGCGGGGTTCTTGTATACAACTGTTCTTTGCAGTCCATCTACTTTCTGGAAGTAGCATTCTTTTCTGTCAATTTAGTTTGCCTATGTGGCTGGCAGGATGACCTCGAGGTACACAACGGTGTCCCGTCTGCTGGCATAATTAGGTGGATGTTAAAGATCCCACGGCGTTATTCGTGAAGAGTCGGTGAGCTGTCTCCGGCACTCTGAACAAATTACAAACTCCTGCCATAACCTTAGTTGATTGTGAGGTCTGGCCATTCCATTTGTGAAAGACTTGGGGCAAGCCTCCCCCGGCTGACCCCACAACAACGTAGCAACAACTGTGAGTGGTAAAGAAAAAGAAGCAGCTTGCCTCGATCTGCATCTGTAAGCAATTAATTTGTTTTTACCTTTCACCTTTTTGAAAGCTCACTCAAATACATCAAAATGTTATTTTCGTTTTCTCTTTCTTTCCTTGCAGGCATTTGTTGGCAGATTTCGTAAGATCATGGACTCATCACTCAATGCTTACAATGCTGACACCTCCACACTGGTCCAGGGACTGGATGAAATGGAACGAGTGCTGTTTGCAGCAGGCCAGAAAAGCCTCAATGATTTTCAACGCTGGGAAAATGGAGGTGCCATCCAGATTCGCCCATCTGCCTTGATTGAGAACATGAAAAAGAGAAAGTTCCATGAAATGGAAAATCCACCACCAGTTCAATAGTACATGACGTGACCGGCGATCGTCGATGGATTTTGTGAGAACTGTGAGTGGTGAATGTATATTTCGGTGTAAACAAGCTCGTAATCAGTGTGTACACATCATGATCATGACCATTAAATTCGTTTTGCCTTTTTATTCCACATTTGCTTTAATGGTGGTTTGGAGCCCCAATGCTCGATACAAAACTTTGGTTTTTCATTCCCACAAACAAAGGCTTTTAAAAGAGTGGTTAAACAAATGAAGATAAGACAGTGATTATTTTTTATTTCCACATTGATCGAAGATGCTTCATGGACTCTTCATGAACTTTGTATATACATCACATGTAAGACAGATGTTAATGTACTTTTACATTAACTACAAAGACATTAGTGCACATAATACAAACACATGGTACATGTGGTAAGCCTGATGTTGGCTTAGTGGTTAGGGTGGTGGAATAAATTGTATGGGGAAACAAATTGATGATGTCAACGGTCACGTGGTTCGGTCGCTGTAAGTTTTTTTTGTTTTTTTTACATAAAAACGTTTAAAAAAATCGTCTCTGAAAGGGCTTTAACAGATCGATGTGAAACTTTACAGGTATGATCGCTTATCCACGATGAACAAAAAGTTCACCTATGATGTCATAGGTCATAGTTGTTGGAGAGCTATTATATTTTTTGATGAATAAACCTTTAAAAACCCTCTTCTCCAGAACGGCTTGGCAGATCGAGGGGAAACTTCACCCACATGTTCCCCAAGCCTTGAAGATACAACGGTGTTCATAAATAATTAGTCACATGGGCTGGCAGCCATATTAGATTGAACCAAATTATTTCTCTTGAAGTGCTTCATCAATCGACGTGAAACGTCACAATTATGATCTAGTAGTTATGGGGAATATACAGTGCCAACAGAAAATCTACACCCCCTTTCAAAATTTTTCACTTTTTGTTGCCTTAATGCCTGGAATTAAATTTCATTAAATCAGACTTTTTCCACCTTTTATTTACACATTGTAACCCACAACTCCCAAGTGGAAAAACAAATTCTACAAATTTCAGAAAACGAATTAAAAATACACTGTAATATATTGGTTGGATAAGTGTCCACCCCCCTTATAATTGCAATTGCAAATTAGCTCAGGTGTAACCAATCACCTTCAAAATCACACTTTGTGCGTTTCCCCCCCAGTTTTCTGCAGGTCTCACATGGTCCACTATGAACCCTTTTCTCATAAAACTACCTAAATCCAGGATCACTTCTCACCTCCACTCATTTGTTCCTCTTTTTCCCCATCTGTGGAACCAACTTCCACATTCTCTAAAATATCTCATTCTTCCCTCCAGTTCTTCAAGACGGCTGTTCACCGCCATCTCAGAACATCCCCAATCCAAAACCATGATCTTTTCTACCCTCGTTAACACCACACAAATCCCTCCTAATTTTCCAGTTTTCCTCTGTGTAGTTTCCTTTTCCATGCATACGTGCTTTGTGTCCTGTTTTTGTTTGTTACGCCCTGATCCGTTCAATGTGCTCGCTCTTCCATGAGCCTCGAGTATGAATAAAAAAGTAATCAAGCCTCCCCCACCCACCACAACCGAAGTCCTACACCACCCCCCCCCAAGTGCTCAACCACTCCCTGCCCCTCTCCCCCAAGCACTCAACGTGCTCAGTTACCCCAACCCCAAGTCCTCAAGCCCCCTCCAAGCACTCAACTGCTCCCCCTCCCCACACCCCAAACGCCCCCCCCACAACACCCAAAGTGCTCAATTGCTCCCACCACAAACCTTAACCACCCCCACCACTCCGAGTGCTTAACGGCTCCCCCTCCCCACAATAAGTGCTCAACCGCTCCACCCAGCCCCCACCCACCAAAAGCGCTCAACTGCTGCTCCCCCCCTAACCCCACCACAAATACTCAGCTCCCCCCCTAACCCCCACTCAACTCCCACCCACTACCGCAATGCTTCAACATGCCTCCAAAGCCTCAACCCCCCTTTTTCAAATATCTGCTTTTCTTCCATTCTCAATGACGTCCTGTTTTTGTCTGTTACAAGGACATGCAGGGATACGCAATTAAGGAACTTTGGTGCAGGAGGCCATTCGACCTATCATTTCACTTCACTTCATTTCATTATTTATTTATTGTCCACGTGAAACATGGGAATTTTCCATCCAGGGTGCTTCACATCCTTTACACATTAACAATAAACATGTACATTGAATTAGGCACAGATCATGATACTTTAAAACCACAGGGGAATGCGGTTGTGGAATGGATAGCCTATGGTGTGTGGGTGTGTACTGTGTGTGGTGTATGGGTCAGATGGTTGGGAGTGCATGTGTGCAGGGCCGGATTTAGAGAAGGACCAACAGGACATTTGTCCAGGGTGCAAACTCCAGGGGCCCACAAAAAACATCTGATACATTTATTTATGTATATAGCTAGTATTATTTATTCCCTTGTTGACTCAAAGGTAGCAGAGCCAGGGAAGTGGTATATGGGGGTACATCTACTATGTAAGGCTGGCAATTCGACTTTCCCCATCAAGTTTTTGATAAATCTGTGTTAATGTTCCCTCAAAATCGCTTTATAAATTCGATACATCACTTTATTAAGCTCTAACTAATAATTACCTCCACCAACCGAAGATGGACGGAGGTTATGTTTTCACCCCCGTCTGTCTGTTTGTGAACAAAATATCTCAAAAAGTTGTGGACGGATTCGGACGAAATTTAGTGGACAGCTTGGGTATAGGACAAGGATGAAAGGATTAGATTTTGGTGAAGATCCGAATCCAGATCCGAGAATTTTTTAAAAGTGATTCTTCACCATTGCGAGATCGGGTCAAAAACGATATATAGCACGATATCTCAAAAAGTTGTCGACAGATTCAGATGGAACTTGGTGGACATGTTAGGTGTGTGACAAGGACGAATTGATTCGATTTTGGTGAAGATCTGGATACGTGAATTTTTATTTATTTTTTAAAGTGATTCTTCACCATTAAGAGATAGGGCGAAAAACGATATGTAGCATGATATTTCATAAATGTATTGGATGCGATACGTTCTCATGGATCAGGCATTGCGAGGCGGAGGTGTGCTCTCTTCCGAGTGTCCTTGTTATTGTTGAAATCGAATGAACGTTTAGTTTAGAAAATAAATGGAATCATTAAATGGATTACATGTAACACACACACACACCTGCATTAGGTCTGTCCTTATTTTATTTTTTTCGGAAATTTCAAGGGGCTAACCCGAATTGAGGTTGATATTTATGAGAAAAAATATGAACCCGAAAAAAAAATTTGTCTAGGATTTGCTACCAGCTGTCAAAGATTGTAAAAAAAATGTGTATTTTTATGGTTTTTTTTGTATTTTCATGTCAGATATTTGTCATGAAATTTTTGCGTGCTTACTGGTTGCCTCGAACGTGAATAACACGAAAAAAATGTTTTTGATCCCAAAAAAGTGTTACATATGTCCTGAAACGTGGCTCAAAAATGGGGAAATTTTCCATTTTCAACATGAAATTATGTCTTTTGTTCTTGTACTGACACCGTGACACGGCTTGTTGTACGTATGAGATATTTATTGTTTAGATCTGTTGTATTGTCTGCTCATTACTCCATTGAATCACTGAGTCCGTCAGTCAGTGACTCACTGACTGCTGTCAATTTCAGGTCTGGTATCCGGTCATTCACTCTCAAGTCCCGAATAAGCGTGCATGCACGCTTATATTTTTCGAGGTGAAAATCCCCCCCTACACGGACTCTATTCGGGTCTACACGCTTATTAAAAATCGTACTTGCCTCCCCACCCTCAGGTCATATTTACACCGGCGAGCATGTAGGGTGACAATGTTGTCCCGTCGAGAGATGTGTCGTCTTTACTCCCGAAATTCCTTCATCTGCCAACAATCTCCGCCATGGGTCTGGGTACTGTACCGCGTTAATGCGGGTCCCGCCGATTGATTTCTTCGGCTGCCTTAGTGTGGCACCACTGACTCTTCCATACTGGAGAAGTACTGTACTTACGTCGTGGTTTACTTGTATTTCAATCGTTTCGTGTCATTGAGTCAAGATGGAAGAAGAGTCTGTCTTGACGGATATTGAAATGGAAGGAGGTGAAGAATTATTCGGACCAGCATGCTTATTAGACTTTTTTGGATTTTCTACCCTACATGCTTATTCCACCCTCTACTCTTATTAAAATTTGGAAAATGTTCCACCCCACATGCTTATTCAGACCCCCACGCTTATTCGGGATTTGAGAGCAGGCATTTAGCGAAATTGCCTTTCATGAACTAATGATAACTATTCTGACGTTTCAGAATATATACTGAATTCAGACCTGACATTGTTAAAGCGAATGGATAAATATTCCGAAGTGAACGTTGATATATCTAAGGCAACGGTGAAAAGTTGCTGGGACAGCTGTGGTATTTATCGGTAGAACTGTTACCATGATGTCTATTTGACCGAAACGTGTCAATTGAGTCAAAAATAAAAATATCTCAAACTCTAAAAGAACAAGATGATGACGATGATGAAGCACCGAAAAGAGCTGTTGTTCACCAGAAAGATATCATGCGCCGAAAACTGGAAGATTTCGCATCTCCGAGAAGCAGAAGTTTTTTTGATGTACTGCATTTGAACTCTGACTTTCTGCACAAAGACCCGGATCAACGGGAAACTGAAGGTAGTTTCGTGCAGAGCCGGACTATCGTCAGCAAGCTGAAAGTTGTGAATGACTGTGCAGAGCGCAGTGTAGCCCTGGCGACTGAGTACAACAGTCTTATTACGTACGATGAGGAGCAAAAGCAGTACCTATTACAAGCGGTAACTGATCACCGAAAACAATTCCTGGACTGTAAGAAATCAACTTTGAACAAGTGAACTATAGCTCTTGTCCCGTCTGTTCAAAGACTCCGTCTGAAAACTGCGGAGTTCGAAAAACGCGAAAAAATATAAAATCTTGATTTTTTAGACTTTTCAAGTTTCACTGAAACGGACTGGAAAAATCTTGCCAAGTTCAACAATATTTTTCTGCAGTTTTTCATCTTGTAATGCACCAGAAAACATCATACATTACATGTTAATGTCATTTTGGCATAAGATTCAAAAAAAGAAAAATATAATATGAATTTCTTTTTTTCAAATTTCCATGAAAGGTAGCAACCCCTAAAAAAAAAAAATTTCGGGTTCATATTTTTTTCATATATTTTTTCTCATGAATATTAACCTAAATTCGGGTTAGCCCCTTGAAATTTCCGAAAAAAAAATAAAATAAGGACAGCCCTCACCTGCATAGTACACACACACACACACACACACACACACCCAAACTGGACAGACTTGATGTTTGTAATTTTCATGAAAATGGGCCTCGCTCTTCAGACTCCTAAATGTACACTGTTTGTTCTGGAACTTTATTCTGATGATGAATTAGCACATAATAAGGGAAAATGTCAGTTATGATGATAGGTTTCCCCTTGAAAAATGATGGCACAAACGGTGAAGAAATAAGGTAGTTTACGTCACTTTAAATAACACGCAACACACATGATTGAATCGCAGCTTCGCCTGCGGTATGCTCCTTTCCCAATCAGCTCGCCAAGCGGCTTGCCTGATCTTAGGCACTCAAGCAACAACTCCAACAAAACGGTTGATAAAGAACGGCTGGCTTAGCAAGCTGATTGGGAATGGAACACACCCCTGAGTTTCTGTGCTAATCAACCAACATGGTGGCCAAGTGGCGACACCGCGGTCTGTGTGTTGTGAATGGCTATGCTCCGTCTATGTCTTTTAAAATTCAATGGTTAAAACCATTGAACGGGATATAAGACTGGAAGCATGATGGCGATTCACGTTGCACATGCCATTGTGTCGCCACCACACTGCCTCTTCTCCCCACACACGCCGCCATGTTGCTAGGCCCAGTGAATGACTCACCTCAGTCACGCTGCGTTGTTTATGTGAGAAAGTGTTCACATCGACTTTTCTGTTTCTGATGTATATTCCCCCTCCATCCACTCCCTTACCTCAAATGGCCACACTGCTGATACCGCACGTGAAAAGGCTGAATGCCTAAACTCGGTGTTTGCATCTAAATCTTGTGTCCGAAACCCATCGCTTTCTGTACCCACCTGGCCCAGTCACACCCAGCTGTCCCAGGACTCTGTGTCATTTTCTGCTGTCAAAGTGGAGAGCTTGCTGTCAAACCTCCACTCAAATTCTGCAACCGGTCGAGCCGGCATCAGCCCACGTGTCCTAAAAACCTGATCCTCTGCTCTTGCTCACCCTCTCTCTGTTCTATTCACCCTCTCATTTGCTCAAGGTCATTTTCCATATGCTTGGAAATCAGCAAACATTACTGCTGTGCATAAAAAGGTGCAAAAACAGATCCCTTCAACTACAGACCAATCAGCCTTCTCCGTATCATCAGCAAGGTTATGGAATCCATCATCGCTTCAGACATTAAATCCTTCCTCTTCTCCAATGGCTTGATTTCCGATCATCAATTTGGTTTCAGACCAGGTCACTTTACCCTGGATATGCTGCTTCTGCTCTCCCAACAATGGATGGAGGTCCTCAATGCTGGACATGAAATCAGAGCTATATTACGTGCTTTTGACACGGTATTGCACCCTGCCCTGCTCACCAAACTCTTCTTGTGGAATGCAAGTCCATCTCCACTCATGGCTCGCAGACTTCCGCTCCTGTCGCAGTCAACGTGTGGCCCTAAATGGAGGTCCTTCATTCCCTCTTCCTGTCCAGGCTGGAGTTCCTCAAGGCAGCGTTTTGAGCGCTGTTCTTTTTCTGGTTTTCATCAATGATCTCTCCATCTCTCTGGAAAATCCTCTTTATCTCTTTGCTGATGACTCCACCCTCTGTCGTACCATCTGTCATCCCTCAGACTGGCGAGCCGCATCTTCTTCACTCACTGTAGATCTGGATAAAATCACAAACTGGTCCAACACGTGGAACATGTCTTTCAATCCAGACAAATCTCACACTCTCACACTGTCTCTCCGAAAGGACCGTTTCGAACCCCCCCCCCCCCATCTCCTTTCTCAACAATCCTCTGGAAGAAATCCTTTCTTTCAAGCTTCTGGGTCTCACTATCTGCCATGATCTTTCCTGGGAAAGCCACATTTCCAACCTGGCCTCCAGAGCGAGATGCCGACTGTGAATCCTCCGTCGTGCAAATTCCTTTCTCGGCCAACCTGAGCTCCTGACCACATACAAAGCTTTCGTCTGCAGCCTGATGGAGTACTGCTCTCCCCTCTGGGCGGATGCTCCTTCTTCCGACCTTTCTCGGCTTCACGTTTGGAAACCAAGGCATTTTGGATCATTGGCATCTCCCGCGATGAGGCTGAGTCTTTGGCCTCTCACTCTCTCATCGCAGGCAGGTCGGTGGTCTTTCTGTCTTCTCCTCTCCGGTCTCGCCCCCCCCCCTTGCTCTATCTGCGATATGTCCCCACCATGTTTCCGCAGGGCGCTCAAGGTCCGCCAACAACCCCCTTCTGGTAAAACTACCAAAATCACGAATCACTGCTCACCTTCACTCTTTCATTCCTCTTTTTTCCTGCTTTTGGAATAAACTCCCTCACTCTGTTCAATCCCATTCTTCCTTCCAGGCCTTCAAAACAGCTGTTCACCACCACCTCTTATCATCCCCCATCTAAAACCTCGATTTTTTTTTTTCCTACCCCCGTTAATCCACCCCAAACCCACCTCCCTCAAATTCCCTGCTTTCCTTCCTGAAAGTCCCTGTAATGTCCATCTTGTATACACCATGTTCCCCGCCCCATCCCTCTCCCTTCCGCAGATCTAATGTCTCTGTTCCCCACTGCTTTGTCCTTCCCTCTCTCGCACCTCTTGTCTCAAGCCCCCCTTGCTGTACGTTGTGTGTTAGCTCTCATACGAGCCTCAACAAGGTATACAAAAATAAAAACACCGCACCACCCCCTGTGTGTTGAAACGTAACACTTAAGCTCACAGTCTCCCCACTTAATTACATTGAGATGTCTCCTACACGTCCCGGGACCAAACAACTCTATTCAATCCTAACTTTTCTATTAAATTCCTCCATCTTCCCCCACAACCGTAACAGTATATTTAAGAATCTCATCGAGGACCAGCTGTGTGAAGCCAGAGGCAGGATGAATGCGGATGACAGCAGGTGGTCCATCCAATATCCGGAGCTCTATGCATAAGCGGACCAAGTTAAAGTATCGTTACGAATTTCGGTCCGCCCGACGTGCGATCGGCCATGTAACTCGAATCATCGAATTTTGGTTTCAGACCAGGTCACTCTACCCTGGATATGCTGCTTCTGCCCTCCCATCAATGGATGGAGGTCCTCAATGCCAGACAGGAAATCCGAGCCGTATCCCTGGACATATCATGTGCTTTTGACACAGTCTGGCACCCTGCCCTACTCACCAAACTCTCTTCCCATGGTATTCAAGGCCATCTCCACTCATGGCTTGCAGACTTCCTCTCCTGTCGCAGTCAACGTGTGGCCCTAAATGGAGTTCTTTCATCCCCTCTTCCTGTGCAGGCTGGAGTACCTCAAGGTAGCGTTCTGGGCCCTGTTGTTTTTCTGGTTTTCATCAATGATCTCTCAGACTCTCTGGAAAATCCTCTATTTCTCTTTGCCGACGACTCCACCCTCTGCCGTACCATCTGTCATCCCTCAGACCGGCAAGCAGCAGCTTCTTCACTCACTGCAGATCTGGATAAAATCACAAACTGGTCCAACACGTGGAACATGTCTTTCAATCCAGACAAATCTCACACTCTCACTATGTCTCTTCGAAAGGACCGTTTACAAAACCCCCCCATCCACCTTCTCAACAATCCTCTGGAAGAAGTCTTTTCTTTCAAGCTTCTAGGTCTCACTATCTGCCATGAGCTTTCCTGGGAAAGTCACATTTCCAACCTCGCCTCAAAAGCCAGTCGCCGACTGGGAATCCTCCGTCGTGCTAAGTCCTTCCTCGGCCCTCTTGAGCTCCTGACCACTTACAAAGCTTTTGTCCGTAGCCTGATGGAGTACTGCTCTCCCCTCTGGGCTGATGCTCCTGCCTCCCACCTTTCTCGGCTTCACGCTGTCGAAACCAGGGCATTTAAGATCATCGGCATCTCTCGCAATGAAGCTGAGTCTTTGGGCCTCTCACTCAATCACCGCAGGTTGGTCGGTGGTCTTTCTGTCTTCTACCGACTCCTCTCCAGCCTTGCCCCCTGCTCTCTCTGCGTTTGGTCCCCACCACATTTCCACAGGGCGCTCAAGGCCCGCCAGCAGCCCCCTTCTGGAGAATCTACCAGAATCACGAATCACTGCTCATCTTCACTCTTTCATTCCTCTTTTTCCCGCCTTTGGAATAAACTTCCTCACTCTATTCTTTCCCATTCTTCCCTCCAGGCTTTCAAAACAGCTGTTCACCACCACCTCTTATCTTCCCCCATCCAAATCCTCGATCTTTTCTACCCCCGATAATCCACCCAAGCCCACTTCCTTCATTTCTCCTACTTTCCTTCCTGAAAGTCCCTGAAATGTCCATCTTCTCTTCGCCATGTTCCCCGTCCCATCCCCATCCCTCTCCCTTCCACAGTTCACCTAATGTGTCTGTTCCCCACTGTTTTGTCCCTTCCACTCCCACCCCTCTTGTCTCATGCCTCCTTGCTGTGAGTTGTGTGTTAGCTCTCATACGAGCCTTGACCAAGGTATACAAAAAAAAAAAAATCACAACCGCGTTGCTACCGGAACGGACAATTCAGTCGTGTCCCTCCTTGGAACTACCGCCAGGAGCTAGTCACAGGTGGGTCTTTCGACCACACCACAATCGTGCCAATCGGCCACCCGCGCAGGATAGGGTTGTTCGCCAAACTCGACCTACCTAAGTACCTGTGCGAGTCGTTAACCGGGTGATCGTGCCTCGCCGCTGGTCGGCCGAGGACACGAACCGCTTCAGCGGTCTGTTCCGTGCTTCAGTGATAACCGAGCGGTGTTATCGCCAACCCCAACGGATGTGATTCTATTTACTGGGTGCTTACACCCTTCTACCAATTCCATCCGTGATGCAAGATGGAACTTTCAAACAAGGGAAAGGACGCAACGAAACGGGGAACAGTTCAACAAGCACATTTATTGCACACTCAGACAAGCACGTATTAACAGCCATACAGAAAATCATGCACGTATAACAGTGAAAGCAATGAAAGCAAGCAAAGGCAGAGTTACAACCAAATAAAGTGTCATTTCACACGCAATTACTTAAACAGTTTTACTTACAAGACGGCGCCACCACATGCAGTTACACAAAAAGCAAAGAAAAAGCCACCCTCCAAGACAAGGGTGGCAGACAGGTCCGTGGACCAAATGTACGTGGAACCTGGATGAGCGGCCAGGTTCACGAGACCGAAGGGTCTTACCTGCGCCCTCGTGGCACAATGGCGGGAAAGCCGCGATGTCAGCGTAGCTGTGCCTGGCTTCGTGCCCCTGGCGTAGCCGGTGAGCTCTCTCTGGCGTTCTCCGCACAGGCACGTGTTTCACCGTCGGCACCACGGTTGGGGAGGGGAACGGACAGGGTTACCGGCGCTTTCTTAGCGCGGAGCTCGGTAAAGGAGAGGGGAATTGTTGACGCTCCCAGCTCCTTCCTCTCCGTCTCCCGACTCCCGTCTGCCTTTCCGCGTCTGCTTCGAGCTCCATCTCCTGACTCTGCCCCACTGACACTGCCGCCATCTGCCTCTTCGAGCTCCGTCCTGTTCTCCGACCCCTCCAGACTGCCGTGAGCTCCGTTCTGTTCTCCGACCCTCCAGACTGCCACTCTCCAGACCCGACTTGACTGCCGTGAGCTCCATTCTGTTCTCTGACCCCTCCAGACTGCCACTCTCCAGACCCGACTTGACTGCCTCGAGCTGCGTTGTGATCATGCTTATATAGGCCGGGGGAGGAGTGCATATGTAAATTTGTGGATCACAGCGGGTTTGGAGGTGGGGCTACACCACCTGATGCTCAGCCAATGGATGGAAGAAAAGTGGGTGTGAATTATTCCTGATCCGATTTCTTCTTCGAAGGGATCCCATTCACGACCCATGGCACGACGTTTGGTAGAAAGGCGAAGGTGGTGGGAGTTTGCTGTGGTGGTTTGGGAAGGGTGTTGGTGGTGGCGATTTGGTTGTTGGCGGGCGCCGTTTGAGAGTGGGGGTGAGGCGATGTTTGCGGGGTGGGGTTGTGGAGGTGAAGGGGCGAAGGTGGTGGTGGTTTGGTGTAGTTGTTTGGGGCCGTTGTTGCTGGTGGCAATTTGGTTGTTGGGGGATGATTGGTCCAAAATAACGACAGCAAAAGAAAAATGGCTATCTCAAAGGATCGCAGCCCGGTGAACACGGAAATGCCCTCTAAACAACGGTGGGGAAATTTAACTACACATATACTTATCGTCATAAATGATCTAAGGTCCTTTATGGTGGTCTGCGAATTTCCACAGCCGTAACAGTATAAACAAGAAAATGTGAAATTTTCAGTCAACATCAAACTATGAAACATAAAATGTCATTACATGTAATCAGTGAAACTTCAATGACAGGTTGACTGCCTCATACGAGTTCCGTCTAAAAAGTAACGGGACTGAGCCTGCTGTGTGCTCCACTTCCCCAACTTGAATGAACAGGTTGTGTCACAGTCTTTCACAACATTCCAGCAATATATATGATTGGTGACTGTTGACTGCACTCATTGTGTGATTTTTATTTTTTACAGGTCGTGCTTTACACGTCTTGTCTGAGTCATCGCGCTATGAGTCGTGAGCAGAGAGCCAATCTGAAGTTTCTTGTCAAGCTTGGCAAAACACCTTCCGCATCCTTCACAATGCTGCAGCAAGTCTACAGGGAAGAAACGATGTCACGTACACATGTGCATTTGAATGGCACAAGAGGTTCAAAGAGGGACAGGAGGAGGTTGAAGATGATCCACGGTCTGGAAGACCTTCAACGAGCAGAATGGCGGACAACATTGAGCGTGTGAAGCAGATGGTGCGCGCAGATTTTTATTTTTTTATTATTTTTTTTTTTGTATACCTTGGTCGAGGCTCGTATGAGAGCTAACACACAACTCACAGCAAGGAGGCATGAGACAAGAGGGGCGGGAGTGGAAGGGACAAAACATTGGGGAACAGACACAGGTGAACTGTGGAAGGGAGAGGGATGGGGATGGGACGGGGAACATGGCGAGGGGAAGATGGACATTAAAGGGACTTTCAGGAAGGAAAGCAGGAGAATTGAAGGAAGTGGGCTTGGGTGGATTATCGGGGGTAGAAAAGATCGAGGATTTGGATGGGGGAAGATAAGAGGTGGTGGTGAACTGCTGTTTTGAAAGCCTGGAGGGAAGAATGGGAAAGAATAGAGTGAGGAAGTTTATTCCAAAGGCGGGAAAAAAGAGGAATGAAAGAGTGAAGATGAGCAGTGATTCGTGATTTTGGTAGTTTTACCAGAAGGGGGTTGTTGACGGACCTTGAGCGCCCTGTGGAAATGTGGTTGGGACAAATCGCAGAGAGAGCAGGGGGGGCAAGGCTGGAGAGGAGTCGGTAGAAGACAGAAAGACCACCGACCAACCTGCGGTGATTGAGTGAGAGGCCCAAAGACTCAGCTTCATTGCGGGAGATGCCCATGATCTTAAAAGCCCTGGTTTCGACAGCGTGAAGTCGAGAAAGGTGGGAGGCAGGAGCACCAGCCCAGAGGGGAGAGCAGTACTCCATCAGGCTACGGACAAAAGCTTTGTAAGTGGTCAGGAGCTCAAGAGGGCCGAGGAAGGACTTTGCACGACGGAGGATTCCCAGTCGGCGACTGGCTTTTGAGGCAAGGTTGGAAATGTGACTTTCCCAGGAAAGGTCATGGCAGATAGTGAGACCCAGAAGCTTGAAAGAAAAGACTTCTTCCAGAGGATTGTTGAGAAAGTGGATGGGGGGGTTTTGTAAACGGTCCTTTCGAAGAGACATAGTGAGAGTGTGAGATTTGTCTGGATTGAAAGACATGTTCCACGTGTTGGACCAGTTTGTGATTTTATCCAGATCTGCAGTGAGCGAAGAAGCTGCTGCTTGCCGGTCTGAGGGATGACAGATGGTACGGCAGAGGGTGGAGTCATCGGCAAAGAGAAATAGAGGATTTTCCAGAGAGTCCGAGAGATCATTGATGAAAACCAGAAAAAGAACAGGGCCCAGAACGCTACCTTGAGGAACTCCAGCCTGCACAGGAAGAGGGGATGAAAGAACTCCATTTAGGGCCACACGTTGACTGCGACAGGAGAGGAAGTCTGCGAGCCATGAGTGGAGATGGCCTTGAATCAGATCATCAACTCACAGTGCGGATGATTGCTGAGGAACTTTCCATCAACAAGGACACTGTCTGGAGCATCATCACTGAAAATCTCAAAATGTGCAAGGTGTGCGCAAAGATGGTCCCCAAGCTGTTGTCCGAGGACCAGCAACAGCAAAGAGTCACTGTCTGTCAAGACATTATCGAGCGCCTCGAGGACGATCCAGACCTGCTTGGGAGAGTCATTACTGGCGATGAATCATGGATATTCGAATACGATCCCGAGACCAAAGGGCAGAGTCGTCAGTGAAAAAGTCCGGCATCACCAAGACCAAAGAAAGCAAGGATGTCGAAGTCGAAGGTCAAGGTGATGCTCATCGCGTTTTTTGACATCAAGGGCATCATCCACTTCGACTTTCTACCACAGGGTCAAACAGTGAATCAATACGTGTACAAGGAGATCCTCCGGCGTCTCATGAGATCAGTCCGGGACAAGAGGAGGGATCTGTGGGAGAACAACGCCTGGGTGCTCCACCATGACAACGCCCCTGCTCACAATGCCCTGAGCATCTGACAATTTCTGGCGGAGAGGAACGTACCAACTCTGGAGCAACCCCCGTATTCGCCAGACTTGGCCCCTTGTGATTTTTTTTCGATTCCCCAAGCTCAAGGGGGTGATCAAGGGGACCCGATTTCCTGATGTGGAGGCCATCAAAAGTGCCGTGATGACCGAGCTCCGGAGGATTCCAGAAGAAGCCTTCCGGGGGTGCATCGAAGCGTGGAAGAAGAGGATGGACAAGTGTGTGAGACTGGAGGGAAACTATTTTGAAGGGGACAAGTGATTTCAATATATATTTTGGAATAAAATTTCTGTGAAGTCAGTCCCGTTACTTTTTAGACAGACCTTGTATGCATGTAATTCGCCTTATATGAGCCTTGACTTTGTATAACAAGAAATGAAATGTTAATGATACTGTCACTGGGAACATAAATTGAGGTAAGCAAGGTAGCAAAGAGGTGCCATCCTGGATAGACTGTCCTCCGGAACTTAAGGATTATTCTGCCTCATTGTGAGCACAGGAGACATTCAATTCAAAGTGAAATCACTCGGATGCTTGGCAACGGAGCGCCGATGCTCAGATCTGCGTAAGGAGGGAGGTGGACTGCTGCTCTCAGCATATGCACCGCAAACAATATCGTTCATCGGATGTAGTTGCACTTCATGATGAAAAGTTGGCATAGGACAGGGTCATCTCAGTGAAGAAGGCATCTCAGCAGGGGTATATAGAATGGATGGGATGAGGGGTGGGGTTTGGAGGTTTGGAGGCGCTGGAGATGGATCATCTTCTTCGTCTGAAGAAGCAGTCAAAGAGCCTTTCAGGGGATAGGGAGTGGGCTGGGGATCCCATGTAGGGACCTTGTAGCTATCAGATTTTTTGGTGTGGTCCGAAGCAACCCCAAGTCAGGATCCAGTAAATCTCCTCAAATTGCATCATATCCCTTCGACGGCGACCACTAGATATCTGTCACGTGCCTGAGATTTGTTGCCATCAGTATGCAAGTCCACAAGATCACTGACATCTACCGATGGAACTTCATGAAATGTGCTTGACAGAGCCTTGGATTTCTCATGATAAGGATGGTTGCATTTCCGCCGAAAATGCTCGTCAATAATCAGGTCCCAGTCAATCATGGATAATTGGCTATTGGAGAACTGGTCTCATGTGCAGACAGGCCTCCGGCTCGAAGTAGAGAGTTCAAACGAGCAGTGGCAATTGACAGCTGCAGGGATCATGTCTCCAAATGGGTCTTGGTGCAATAACTCGGACTCCAGTTCTTGGATTGCTCTTTCAGCTACAGGGTTTGAGTTGGGGTTCTTGACTCTACCCATTTCTATTGAAAGCCTATACTAGTGGAGAAGTTCATCTTTGACAAGAGCCTGGAAGTCTGGAGCATTGTCAGTACAAATGACTGCAGGTGGACCATCCAACGGTCAGCTCAATGCATAAACACAGTAGGGCATCGCGTAAGGTCTCCTGACGTTCATTTTCCAGCAACGTGGTACAGGTAAGGGAAGTCACACATTCCCTTAAGACAAGTATGACGTGTCGTTCCCATTTTAGGACATCAGCAGCGAAGGAAAGGCCAACCTTCTCCGGAGGCCGGCTCTGCTGTGGACTGTGGAATCCAAACCAAATTGTGAGGCACCTTCTTCAAAGACGCACAATGATGACAGCTTGATGAGACGTGTTCGATGGACATGCCCCTGTCAAGAGCGTAGAAGTGGCGGTGCATTACAAGCTTCAGCTGATGGCAGGATGGGTGATCTAAAAGAATGTGAATAGCGGATACAGTCCGTTTAGAACCTGCCGGGGAACGATGAAACGAGAGGGTCATGGCAGCGAACAACCAACAAACCATCTTTTGCGATGGTTGCCGAGTTAAGGTACTTTTTCACATCCTTGATATTGGTAAGCTTTTTGGACGGACATGTCCCTTGTTTTATATGGGTATGGGTGCGGCATAAATCAGAATACTCAGACTGAATAGCTAACGATGCTGAACGATTCGTGAAGGGCAGTTTTGACACGCCTGCACTGATGTCCTTAGTAGAGGATAGATGGCCAACACAGATTTCCATTTGGTGCACGAAAGAGCAAACTTTGTAACCAGGATCGTGACAGTCAGGGGCATTACGCCTCACAAAGTCGGATGGCATATTCAGAGAGCCTGCTAAGTGGCAGACGGAAGCCTGATAGCGACTTACGGTCGACAAGAATGTAGACACTCTTGGAATAGCTGAAAATTCACAACAAAGCTTCTCGAATGCTTGAACATTCGGTCCCAATAAACATCCCAATATGCTTGAACATCCCAATAAAGGAACGTAGACCAGAAACGTTCACAGGTGCTGGGCACGAAGCCAATGTGGCAATGTGATGAGGACTAGCATGAATGCTGCCTTGGTTCTAGATCAAACCTAAGATTGAGCTTGTAGTCGGTCCAATTACTGTCTTTGTGGCAGAAAGGTTTAAACGATTTTTGTGAAGGGCTTGCAGAAGACATTTGTAATTGTTGAGCAATGCCTCAGGAGTTTCTCCACCCCAGTGCAGGTCATCTGCAAGTTTGGCCACCATGCCTTCTTCGAGTAGGTCTCTAAGTACCCTACACATTAACTCTTCCAAAGCAGTCTCCGATCCAGGCATAGCCATGGTAGATTGTGCGATTAACCACAACGCCACAGAAGGGGGTGGTCACACCGCATTACTTCATGGAGGCTTTTGATAACGGGATCTGATAGAATACATTGGTAAGGTCAGTCGTGATGATATACAGTAAGTCGTCAACTTACGACCGCGATCGGTTCCGACTGACCAGTCGTAAGTTTTTTTTTCGGCCACGTCGTAAGAACGCCAGAGTCGTAAGTCGATTCGGCCGACCTTTATTTTTACCTTTATTTATAGTGTATCGGCCAATGCAAAAATTAAAGTATGTATATTATACTGTATAATGATAAAATAATCATCTGTAAGTCATATTTTATTAACATTTTCTTTGTTCATTATTGTTATAAAAACCATTTTTATTGTTACTGTATAACGTTTTTACATCCATCAGGTTTAAGTCAAACACTGCATATAGACAGGTCTCTGCCAGGCAAAAACTGCCCTTTTTTTTCCAGTCAAGGTTTTCTCTGCTGATTTATGTACTTTGGAACATACTCTTTCAAATAAGCTTCTGGCCAACCCTGAATTTTGCTGCAAATCCAATATGGCAGCCAAAATCCAATATGGCTGCCCCAGATATTTCAATGCACAGCAAACTTTTTTCTGGTGCATTTTACACCCCATAAATGTATTACCAACAGATAGAAACATGATGACAATCTACACAAATATCATATTGGAATTGCTCTATGACGTTGAAATGACGTCATAGTCGACCGATCGATATCAGAAATTCAATGTACTGCAAACTTTTTTCTGGTGCATTTTACACCCCATAAATGTATTACCAACAGATAGAAACATGTCACTAAACTACCAAAATAACCCTTTATTTCTATTCTGTGACGTCTCCTTGACGTCGAAATGATGTCATAGCAATGTGATAGCCCCCATAATTTCAAATTTTATCAAACTTTTTATTCTATAACCAATAATATCAAATCACCAGTCTAAGTCACTTTGGATTTACTATTTTCTACTGTATAAATAGGTTTCAAGTGATTTTATGTATTTCCCTCTCTCCATGGTCATATTTCCTCAGCTTCCTTTTTATTTTTGAACCCTTAACATCAGGACAGGCAGTAAAGATTCCAGGATTCCTGAGAAGATTCAGCGAATCCACATTTGACTACAGATGAAGACAATGTCAGCTTTTGAACAGGTGTAAACTGTTGCACAATGGCATCTACACCAATTTTGTGTTTAGAGAGTGATGAATTTCATTTGTGTTGTCTGTGTAATGAACGTATCGACGAAGGTGAGCCATCTTCAAAGTTAACTCAGGATGGATTGCAGTCTATTCGAGCACTGGCAGAAAGATGGGTAAAAATTGACCAGAGTTTATGTACTCAGGCACCCTATGTTGAATTCCTGTCTGCTGCACAGCATCTTTCTAGTGCAGGCCAGGATGTCTATGTTCATGAGAACTGCAGAATCACATTTCGAAACAGAATCACCCGAAAGGAAGCCCAGTCCAAAAAACTACTGCCGTCGAGTTCAGGGACAAGTGGTTCGCATGAGTCCAATGAAGATGTTGCTAATCCCCCGTACAGGATACGTAGAGGGTCCCTTCCAACGAAGAAAATATGTTTTATCTGCCATATGCAAACAGCAGATGACAGCAAACCCTTCAATAGTGGTGGTCCAGGCCGATGTTCTGAGAAAAATGCAGTATCAAAAATGCTGCCACAAAAAGAATTGATGTAATTCTTAGTGGTGCGTCCTATGACGGTTTTGCAGCGGATGTGTATTATCATAAGACTTGCTATGATAAGTTTACTTGCACTTATGAGCGGAAGCTTCCAGCAGAGGATGGATTAGTTTCAGAGGTCATGGATGGCTTTTTCAAACTGTTCTAACGCATGGTCATCAAGGATCTGAATGCCTATTTTCTGACAGAGTTAATTGATGATATAAAGGAGATGAGTGAAGAATATGACGTTAGGGACCCTCCGATTTCAAAAACCTATACTTTGAAAAAATGCCTGACTGAGAGATTTGGAGATGCCATTGACTTTCACTTGCTGGGAAACCGGCTGGTCGTCCACTCTTGTGCGGTCAATCCACTTTCGTACTCCACGGCTACATTACAAGGAAATGGACATCGTGAATCTGATCTGACCAAGGCATTTGCTCGGCTAATTCGTCAAAAACTTTCACAGAGGGAGGCTGCAAAATGGCCGTTAGAACCAGACGAACTGTTTACTCTGCTTGATAGTCACAGACCACTCCACTGTATTTGCAATGCCATTGCTTGGTCAATCAATCCCAAGAGGTCAACAAACACATTTGGATATGCCACTGCCTCTAGGGTTGAAGCCGAGAAAATTTCGGCCATAGCTGAAAGTTGGGAGAAACTGGTCAGTGGTGAGCGTTCTCCAATCGGAGTTGCTATGAGTTTAACCATTCACAGGATAACAGGCAGCAAGGAAGCCACTCAACTCCTAAACCGATGTGGCATCTTGGAGTATCGTACACGGATGTTCGTGATATCAATAACATCTGGGCAAAGTTCATCTCGATGGAGCATAAGAGGATGCTTCCTCCAGGTTTTACCGCAGGGCAAAGTGTGCATATAACTTTTGATAACTCTGACGGGAAACAACAGACTCTAACAGGAGCTCAAACCACCCACTATACAACTGGTACAATATTCCAGGCTGTCTGAGCAGATGATACCCAACCAGTACTACCTCCAAACAGGAACAGTCCAGTCTAATTGACCAAGAGGAGCCAGACTATGGAACATTCAAAATCCCAAAGAAGAGAGCACCCCCTCCGTCATGGAGCACCCTGAAGCATGTTCTTCAGATAACTGCGGACTTGATTCTGACTTCGAGAGTGAAGACAGCGATATAGACCTTAGTGACTGAGAATTGAAAAGCTTCTGTGCTTTTAGAACTGTGACTTTTTAAAACAATAACTAAGCATCTGGGATCATTGAGAGGGGATAGAAATACATTTCAATCCGTGTATTTTGTTGTACTAATCCCAAATAGCTTCTCTAACATTGAAATCTAGTAAGGCACAGCGAGGAGTGGTCGCTGTACCGAATACGACATCATTTTGCTGTCATTGAAAATGTATGGACCAGTGATTAAAATACCACATTTCTATCCGATTTTAATTCATTCAAAATAAAAAGTTTGATAAAATTTGAAATTATGGGGGTGATCGCATTGCTATGACGTCATTTCGACATCAAGGAGACGTCACAGAATAGAAATAAAAGGTTATTCTGGTAGTTTAGTGACATGTTTCTATCTGTTGGTAATACATTTATGGGGTGTAAAATGCACCAGAAAAAAGTTTGCAGTACATTGAATTTCTGATATCGATCGGTCGACTATGACGTCATTTCACCGTCAAGGAGACGTCATAGAACAATTCCAATATGATATTTGTGTAGTTTGTCATCATGTTTCTATCTGTTGGTAATACATTTATGGGGTGTAAAATGCACCAGAAAAAAGTTTGCTGTGCATTGAAATATCTGGGGCAGCCATATTGGATTTTGGCTGCCATATTGGATTTGCGGCAAAATTCAGTGGCCCAGAAGCTTATTTGAAAGAGTATGTTCCAAAGTACATAAATCAGCAGAGAAAACATTGACTGTAAAAAAAGGGCAGTTTTTGCCTGGCAGAGACCTGTCTAATACTACAGTACAATTGGTTTAATATTTGCAAAAACATACAAAAAATAGAAAACATTTTCCAGTCGTTACAAAACATACTACATTAAAAAAATACAAAACATGTTATTGGTCACTCGTGCTTGGCTGTGGATCATCGATGTTATCAGCTGGGGCCGCGCTGCGCTACGGATAAACTGCGCTATACCGAGACCACGCGAACACGCTAGCACTGGCGGGTGCTGGGGCGGAAACTGTCGTACGCCCAGCTGGGCAACACTTGCACTTCCAATGTGTCGAAGAGTCGAATCAATGTCAGGCATTAGAGAAGGTTGAGGTTTACTATACCGACCGACTTCGGCAAATGCTGTCACTAGTCGAAACCCACCACTGGGTTTCTTGACAACAAATTATGGGTTGAGGTAGTCTACAGACACACCCACACCTTCAGAGCGGAAGAGAACCCCCATTTTCTCAAAATCATCAAATTTTTGTTGTAACCCTACAAGGATGCTGTGAGAATAAAGAGGAAGACGACCATTCCTTCGTGGTGGTTGGGCCGGTTCCATATTCACAACAGTCTGAAATGGGCCAGGTGCGCCATTGTAACCTTTCAGACGGGGGTCGAACCCTTCATCGTATGTGAGGAGTAGGACTTGGAATTTTTCTTTAATGTCGATGGGGAAGGTATTGTCAGGGTCGAGGTGAACAGGTCTAGAGAATTTGGGCTGATTCACTCCAGAATGTGTGCGGGGTGCGAGAGGAGGGTATTCAAACGTGTCATCAGACGGAGTGAATACCTGACGTACTGGACAGAATTGCTCATACCGTTTAATACTCTGTGGTTCCTTGGTCAAATTGGGGAGAGGGATTTTGCTGGACACACTTGAAAGGAGAAGTGGAGGGGCCAACTATAGTGTGAGTTATTATTTAGAGGGATATCTAAACGAGGTTCCAGAGCATATGTGTTGTCTGGAGGTAGGCTTTCTGGGAGTTCCTACTCAACATAATAACCAACATATTAATACTGGCTCATGATGTAATGCAAGAGGTGGTACATTCTCGGAATATAATAATTAATTGGTGATTGTGTTTGGTGGTATTGTTGTGGGCCGGGGGTTGGTGGCGAGGAACGACCGCTAGATGGAACAGTAGGGCCGTCTCCCACCGAACACCCGGAATTGAAGGTCGTAACTTTTGGATACCTTCGAAGGTCACGGGCCCCTTAGTGGACCGTGGACACCAATATTTTGACCGCGTGGCGTAGGGTTAATTGTCTAGATCTCCAATATACTTAAATAACCATGCAGTCTAGCACCGGGGAAATCATACCCTCGGCCGGCTTTGTCCGAACCGAGTCGTTGTTACCGACTCGAATCCAGCGTAACCAAGCGGAAATTACCAAAGCCGCGCCGGCCCAAATGACAACTTATGGCACAATCGGCCTTCCTAACTCTCAAGCCCGAACCATACTGGGTCAATGATAGAAATGACAGGCAACGAACTGGAACATTTAACAGTTATTTATTTACAATAATGAGACAGAGTGTAGACTTATTCCGAATATACAGGCAATGTACAATGAGCAATCAACACTTCTACAATTTCTACTTATAAGACGGCGCCACCACAGACGCACACACCAAAAGAAAATGGACCCGGATTATCTTTATTTCGACCCTCGCAGCCAAGGGGATAGACAGGCTGGAGGTCAGAGTTTGGTCGGTACCTGGCCGACTCGTGCGGTTTGGCCCGCGACTGCAGGTGTGAAATTTGGGATCGTCGGCGAGCCCAGACACAGTGTAGCGGGGTCCAGGCGGGGGCCAGGGTCGCTCCTCACAGAGGGCCAGCGGAGATTCCCAGCTCGGACTCCAGGTTATTGCTCGACAAAATGAGAGATGGAAGTCGACAGTTGTGGAATAGCCAGAGGACCAGCTTGAGACACGGCAACGACAACCACCAACGACGCACACCAAGAGCGATGGCGACCCCTTTCTTCTCTGACAATTCCAACCCAACTTTAGCGAGCACTAAGGGGAGCCCGGCGATTCTTATCCCTCCCCCGGGCGGGGTGGGGTCATCAGTCCTCTGAGGTAATCTTTGCCATGATTGGACAGGGTTTCGTGTGGTGATATCTGTCCTCTGATTGGACAGGGGAAAAACACTGCCTTTCTGGGGCGGAGTCGGAGCTCTGAGGTAATCTTTGCCCTGATTGGACAGGGTTTCATGGGGTGATGTGCTGGCCATCCGTGATTGGACAGGGGGGAACCCCCTCCTTTCCTGGGCGGAGTCGGTGTTCTGAGGGGAGGAAACCTCCGCCCACGTCCGTGGTCGAACACACGTGGGCAATGGCGTCGATGGTGCGAAGAAGTGAAGGATTGATTTGTTGGCGTTGGGTATTGCAAAAATCTAACAAGTGAAATCCTTCAATACAGCGCGTGTGGTGAAGCAAATGAGTACACTAATGTTAAAATATGCAATTTATGCTTTTTCAGTCGAAAAACAATTAAAAAGCGTACTTAATAGTTGAAATGTAAAAATCTTGTTATTATTGTGATAAGCACCTTTATATATAACAGAAGGAATTAAATCGTTCGATACAGCGTGGCAGGGGGCTGCAAAGGAATGATGGCATAAGAAGAACTTAGCTTTCAGCGTTCGGCGTAAAATGCGATGGTGGGCGGAAATGACGTCTTTCGTTCGTTCGTACATGAGAGGGGCGCGTTTCTTGGTTTTTTTCCGTCAAGTAAAAAATTCAATGGTTTTCACGTATATAACAAATTAGTTTCACAAATTTCCATTGAAATACTCAGGTATTTCCGTCAATTGTTGCCATTTCCGTCTCAGTTTCGCACTGCCATCTACTGGACAGCCGTCATTGGCTGTCTTGAGGCACGTGGGGGAGGGGGGGGACACACCGGAGATGTGGTAGACGCCGAGGACATTTCAAATTGTATTTGACATTTCACTGACAAAATGACATTTCATTTTGACATTTCAAACTGCAATTGTATACAGCGCACACGCTGTAACTAGAAAGAAACTTCATAGCGCACACATGTAATTCCCTTTAGACATAGGGAGGAATCTAACTATACACATACTTATTGAAATAACTAAGTTTAGGGACTGCTGTCTGTTTGTGTGCAAATGGCTTCCAGATTCATAGCAATATCTTCTGCAAAGAATTGTACAAAACAAACAACAAACAATTTTTATTTTATTTAACATACATTGATGTGGTGTTAATGCAGTGCAGGCATGATGGGCCGAATTTCCACCACCTGCATCTAATTTCCTCGTGTGCGTATTTTACAAAACACAGACTGTCAGGCTAACCGGCCTGCAGTTATCAGTTACACCGCTTCCCTGTTTTTTGAAGGGTGGTACCACTGTGACTTGTTTCCAATTTGAAGAAATGAAATGCCACGATGAGCTATTTTTACAAGTAAACACAGCGTTTGTCCAAGGAAGAAAAACCCTTTGGTGAGGAGGGATATTACTATAATTAATATTGTTTTGTAATGACATTAATATTATGCGATTATAATTAGTGTTGTTCTTACTTTTGTTATGAGAAGCTGCCTTGGAAAAACGCCATGACTAGCTATTATTAAGACGGATATACACCTTAACACAATGTTTTCCCAAGGAGGAAAACGTTCTTTGGGAGGAAGGCAAATGAAGTCTCTGCAACCTCGGTTGTGTGACCCTTCGTCCTCCTGTCAAGTTTGGTTGAGATTGGATAAGTTTATGACTGAATGTATCACGGTCAGACACACAGACAGACAGCAAATTGCATATCTTAGTATGATTACAAACTTCCCCAAATGAGTTTATTGTGCTACCACTTACCAGCAGCTACAGAGTACGAGTCAGAGGGAAACCAAAGATAAAGAAATATGGAGTCAAAAGGAGGAGCCCCCTGCCAAACTTATCTATGGACCATATACACACTATAGACCAGTGGTTCTTAACCTTTTTACCACCACGTCCCCCTCTAGTATTTAGTCCTTCCCTCCACGCCCCCCCCCCCCATCTTCAACCAAATGATTAAAAGTCCCTCCTGAATAAAAAGGAAAAACTGAAAAAATGTGTTTTTTGTCTTTTTATTGAACAAATAATTCTGGAAAAGCAACGTTCATATACACAGCATATTTAATGAGATGACATTTAATGAGATACTTGGCATTGCTGCTTAGCTACCAGATCTTGAATGCGTGGTCAAATGCCAGAGAGAGCACAACACAAGTCCCCTTCAACGTTCAGCTTGTTTCTGTACTTGGTCTTGTCAGCAACGAGCATGCAAAATGCAGCTTCACAAAGATACGTTGATCCAAACATTGTCAGAATCCGAAGAGCTTGATGTGAGATCAAAGGGTAAACAGGAAGGTATGTGAACCAGAACGTCTCTAGATACAGTTTTTTGAAGTATTCTTCAGTCGAGGAGTTGAACTTTAACTCAAGAAACTCCTCTTGCACTTCGTCTGAAATATTAGCAACTTCACATTGAAATGGGTTCCTAATAGTGGGGCAACTTAGCTAAATATAGCATAACAATTGTGCATTTTGTGAGGAAAGCACCAAATTTGGCACACGAGTAGCCTATCATATTATGAACAGATTTGGATATTGGGCCATCTCAAATTCAGCCGCTGATGGCTGTGGCAGCCATTTTCCACTGCCATCAAAAATTTTGAGATGGCCCAATATCCAAATCTGTTCATAATATTGTTACGGCTGTGGAAATTCGCAAAACACCATAAAGGGTCCTTAGATCAGTTATGATGATAAGTAATTGTGTCGTTAGATTTCCCCACCATTGTTTAGAGGGAATTTCCGTGTTCACCGGGCTGCGATCCTTTGAGATAGCCGTTTTTCTTTTCTCTATCATTATTTTAGACCAATCATACCCCAACAACCAAATCGCCAAAACCAACAACGCACCCCAGCAACCAAATCGCCACCACCTCCTTCGCCTCTTTCCGTCCACAACTCCAACCCGCAAACATCGCTTCACCGCCATTCTCAAACGACGCCCGCCAACAACCAAACTCCCACCACCTCCGCCTTTCTACCACACGCCGGGCCATGGGTTGTGAATGCATTCCTTTCGACTCAAAAATCGGATCAGGAATACTTCACGCCCCCTTTTCTTCCGTCCAATGACTGAGCATCGGGTGGCATAGCCCCGCCTCCGAACCCGCTGTGATCCAGAAATTTACATAGACGCCCCTCCCCCGAGCTATATAAGCGCGAGCTCGCGGAAGAAAAAAAGGTGCAGTACGTCGGCAGAGAACCAAGTGGGAGCAGTGGAGCGCCGGCAGCGGTCAAGTGTCGGGAAAAGAAGTCAAGGCTGCAGTGTCGGCGGGGCAGTCGAGTCGGGAGACGGAGCTCGAAGCCGACGGGAAAGGCAGACGGGGAGCGCCGGAGAGAGCTCGCCGACCACGCCAGGGGCACGAAGCCAGGCGCAGCTATGCTGACATTGCGGCTTGCCCACCATCGCGCCACGAGGGCGCGGATAAGACCCTTCGGTCTCATGGACCTGGCCGCTCCTCCAGGTTCCACGCGCATTAGGCCCACGGGCCCAGTCTGACTCCCTTGCCTTCGAGGGGGTCTTTCCTTTGCTTTTGTGTGAATGCGTGTTGTGGCACCGTGTCTTGTTAAGTAGAAACTGTTTAAGTGCATGAAAATAAACATTGCTTTATTCGGTTGTAATTCTTATTTTCATTGCCTTGCTTGTAAATTGCATTCTTACTGTATGGCTGTGAATACGTGCTTGCCTTGTCTGAGTGTGGAATAAATGTACTTGTTGAACTGTTCCCCGTTTCGTTGCGTCCTTTTCTTTGTTTGAAAGTTCCATCTTGCATCACGGAAGGAATTGGTAGAAGGGTGTAAGCACCTAGTAACTAATCACGTCCGTCGGGGCCGGCGATAACACCGCTCGGTTATCACTGAAGCACGGAACGGACCGCTTAAGCGGTTCGTGTCCTAGGCCGGCCAGCGGCGAGGTACAATCACCCAGTTAACTACCCGCGCAGGTACTTAGCTAGGTCGAGTTTGGCGAACAACCCTATCCTGCGCGGGTGGCCGATTGGCACGATTGTGGTGGGGTCGAAAGACCCACCTGTGACTAGCTCCTGTCGATAGTTCCAAGGAGGGTCACGAGTGAATTGTCCGTTCCAGTGGGCGACGCGGTCGCGATTCGAGTTACGTGGCCGATCGCACGCCGGGCGGACCGAAATTCGTAACAATATGATAGGCTACTCGTGTGCCAAATTTGGTGCTTTCCTCACAAAATGCACAATTGTTATGCTAAGTTGCCCCACTATAATGAATTTCCAGGCTTCGCGCTTCTCATCTATATCTGGAAAGCATCAGATGAATTCTGCTTTCAATTCAGTCAGATGAGTAATTATTTGTTTCTTTAACTCAGAATCAAGGTAACTGTGAATGAGAGCAGAATCCAAGTTAGTAAAACTGGCTGTATTTCCATCCTGAATTCGACATTTCCAGAGGTCGACTTTGGCCGTGAAGGCTCGAATGACGTCATGGTGCATGATTATGTTGATGTTTTCCCCTTAGAGTTTGAGGTTGCTGGCATTCAGCGCTTCAAAGATGTCCACCAGGAAAGCTGGAGATAGCAAAAATCCTTCAGACTGGAACTTGTCATGGAGATCTGCTTTCTGCTGCGAATCTAGAAATGTTACTTCTTGTCTTAGTTCATAAAGCCATCCAAGCATGTTTCCCTTCGAAAGCCATCGTATGTTTGTGTGGAAAAGCAAGGCCTGATGTTCAGAATCCATATCCACACACAGCTGTTTGGAGAGACGACTGTTTAAGGCTCCAGCTTTGATGAAGTTGACGACCTTGATAGCCAGGTTCATGACATTCCTCATTTCAGCAGGTAGAGTTCTGGATGTTAAGGCTTCATGATGAAGGATGCAGTGCGTACCTATAGCAGATGGACTCTTTTCTTTCACTCTTGTTATAAAACCAAATTGGAAGCCAAGCATGACCGGAGGTCCATCAGTACACACCCCTACCAGCGAGTCCCACGAAAGTTGATTTTCCTGGACCAAGTTTGATACCACTTGAAAAATATGTTGCTGTTGTTTAACTTTCCATGGGATGGCAGAAGAGCATTTCCTCTTTTACACAATTTCCTGACACGAAACGAGCATACATCAGTAGCTGAGAACACTGAGCAAGATCAGTCGTTTCGTCCAGCTGGATGGCACATACAGGAGAAGATGGCATCTTACTTGGTCGAGAACTTCATCTTTGATGTCTTGAGACATTTCATCAATCCTTCCCTTGACGGTATCGTTTGATAGAGAGATTTGGGAAAGCTTGTTTGCACTATCCTTCCACAGAACGAGCTCTGCTGCTCACAGTACACTTGGTTTTATGAGAGTCTCTCCGATGTTTTTGCTCTTTGCAATCAACATGGCGATCTCATAGGAAGCCTCAACAACCTTTGAAGTCTGTTGCCGAAATGCTCCACTGCTGTCCATCTTAGCTTGCTTCAAGGACTGCCTTTTTGTTTCAAAGAATTCCTTGGGTTTGGCAGCTAGAGCAGGATGCATCGTCTTCAAGTGGCGTTCCAAGCGTGTGGGCCACACGACATCATTGGTCAGAGTCTTATTGCATATTACACACTGGGGGACCTCTGTGTCACCCTTTTGGAGGGAAACAAATCCAAATCGAATATATGTGAAGATACCTCCACTTTTTGCACTCATTGCGAATGATTTAGTTTGAAATGGGAACTGCAAATCTGTGAAAAAAATATTTAATATTAAAATAAAAATAAAATGTAGATTTTAATATTAAATTTAAATAAACGAGTGCGGGCCCGTACGTGTGTGCCTGTACGTGCGTAGCCGTACGTGCAAAAAAAATCTTTCAAACCGTGTGCCAGAAACAACAACCATACAGGTCGTTCCTTCGCTCTCGCGTGCCTGTACGTGCGTGCCCGTATGTGCGAGTAGTCCAAGAACGATATCGAACCTTGAAAAAGCACATACTAAGGTCCCCAGTGTCAATTGTGACGTCATATCAAACGAAGAATAAGAAGAATTGTGACATCAATTGTGCAAAAAAAAAGAAGAATTGTGACGTCAATCGTGATGTCATAGCACCGTGTCCTGTCATTGGTTGGTAAATAAATGGCCATAACTTCGGAACCGCTTGTACGATTAATATCAAACCTTGAAAAGACACATCCTCAGGTCCCCAGCAATATTCCTGGCAAGTTTCAATTAGATCGGACCAGTGGTTGTCGAGAAACAGCGGTCGCAGACAGACAGACACAGACAGACAGACACACACAGAGATTGCTGGAATTTTCGATACATGTTAAATTTTAAAATCAATTTTAATATTAAAATTAAAATAAAATGTAAATTTTAACATTAAATTTAAATAAATGTTAAATTTAAAAATTAATTTTAATATTAAAATTGAAATAAAATATAAGTTTTTATATTAAATTTAAATAAATGTTAAATTTTTAAATTAATTTTAATATTAAAATAAAAATAAAATGTAAATTTAAATAAACTAGTACGGGCCCGTAGAAGCGGGCCCGTAGGTGCGTGCCCGCAGGTGAGTGCCAGTAGGTGAGTGCCAGTATGTGCAGTCTCTCTCTCTCTCTCTCTCTCTCTCTCTCTCTCTCTCTCTCTCTCTCTCTCTCTCTCTCTCTCTCTCTCTCTCTCTCTCTCTCTCTCTCTCTCTCTCTCTCTCTCTCTCTCTCTCTCTCTCTCTCTCTCTCTCTCTCTCTCTCTCTCACACACACACCTCGAAAAGGCACATCCGCGGGTCCCCAGCAATATTCCTGGAAAGTTTCAATCGTGCAAAAGAAATAATGAAAAATAAATAAATAAACATTAATTGTGATGTCATAGCACCGTGTCTTGTCATTAGTCGACAGATAAATGGCCGTAACTTGGGAACCGTTCGTCCGATTAATATCAAACCTTGAAAAGGCACATCCGCGGGGCCCCGGCAATATTCCTGGCAAGTTTCAATCAGATCGGCCCTCAATCGTGAATAAATAAATAAACATTAATTGTGAGGTCGTTCGTGACGTCATATCACCGTGTCTTGTCATTGGTCGACAGATAAATGGCCGTAACTTGGGAACCGTTCGTCCGATTAATATCAAACCTTGAAAAGGCACATCCGCGGGGCCCCGGCAATATTCCTGGCAAGTTTCAATCAGATCGGACCGTCAATCGTGAAAAAATAAATAAATAAACATTAATTGTGACGTCGTTCGTGACGTCATAGCACCGTGTCTTGTCATTGGTCGACAGATAAATGGCCGTAACTTGGGAACCGCTCGTCCGATCGATATCAAACTGCGAAAAGGCACATCCGCGGGTCCCCGGCAATATTTCTAGCAAGTTTCAATGAGATCGGACCGGCAGTCGTCGAGAAACGGCGGTCGCAGACAAACAGACAGACACACACACAGAGATTGCTGGAATTATAGATACATGTTATATTTTAAAAATAATTTTAATATTGAAATAAAATGTAAATTTCAATATTAAATTTAAATGTTAAATTTTAAAATCAATTTTAATATTGAAATAAAAATAAAGTGTAAATTTTAATATATTAAACTTAAATAAATGTTAAATTTTAAAAATAATTTTAATATTGAAATAAAAATAAAATGTAAATTTTAATATTAAATTTAAATAAATGTTAAATTTTAAAATTCATTTTAATATTGAAATAAAAATAAAATGTAAATTTTAATATTTAATTTAAATAAATGTTAAATTTTAAAATTAATTTTAATATTAAAATTAAAATAAAATGTAAATTTTAATATTAAATTTAAATAAATGTTAAATTTTAAAAATAATTTTAATATTGAAATAAAAATAAAATGTAAATTTTAATATTAAATTTAAATAAATGTTAAATTTTAAAATTCATTTTAATATTAAAATTAAATGTAAATTTTAATATTAAATTTAAATAAATGTTAAATTTTTAAATTAATTTTAATATAAAAACAAAATGTAAATTTTAATATTAACTTTAAATAAATGTTAAATTTTAAAAATAATTTTAATATTGAAATAAAAACAAAATGTAAATTTTAATATTAACTTTAAATAAATGTTAAATTTTAAAAATAATTTTAATATTGAAATAAAAAGAAAATGTAAATTTTAATATTAAATTTAAATAAATGTTAAATTTTAAAATTAATTTTAATACAGAAAATGGAAGGCCGAGAAGCGAATAGAAAACGAAAATTATTAAAGGCGATACTTTTGTTTTTTTTATGTTCATCACGATATTATGCAAATACTTGTTAAGAGAATTCTCGAAATAATAATTGGAGAAATTCCTACTATTTTCTCCGGGCTCGCGTCCCCTCTGGTTATTACGTCCCCCCCAGGTTAAGGAACCAATGCTTTAGACTACACAGTGTAATACCACTGCACATTTTGTGGGAGGGGGGTTTGCATATCCGTGGATGTTGAAGAATTAAGATGATTTTTAATGAGGTAACGATCAAGCATCTCTCTCATCGATTTCTCCACTTGCCGAGCGGCTTGCGCAGCGGTTGATACGGAACGACTAGCTTGAAAGCAATAGCAAGTCGCTTGCTTATGGAACACACGCTTCGGACCGGGTTGGTGACGCGACATCCGGACAGCCAGCTCGTAGGCGGAGTAGTGATCAGTGAAATCCTTGACTTTCTTGTTCTCCTTAAATAAACGGCCGTTTTCGTTTTGTGTTGTCGTATGTGTGTAGGATGTTGTTGGGTTTTTAATCCCTCTTGTTTCACATTGTTCGTTGGTGATTGTTCGGTCGGCTTCGACTCCACCGATTGGATTTTCTTTCTCATTTTGTTTTTCGTCGAGACGTGCGTCACTTCCGGTATTTCTGTTTTTCATTTTGATTTTTTTTTCTGGATATTTATAATTATATAACTATTGGAATCTAAAAGGGGCAACAACGAAGCGAGCGAAGAAATAAATGAGTCATCAACGATTTAAAAAAACGGATGATGAAAGAAACGCGAATGAATTATCCGTGACCACGTGACGCGGCGGTGATGACGCGTTGACTTGACAAGATGGCGCTGGTAAAGCGCTGTCCTTGCACGCAGCCTTGCAGATTCACTCACATCTGGCTGTTATCTCTCTTCGTGGCGTTTTGTCTGCTGGTTCAAGCGACGGGAGGAAAGGTCGAGCCGAAACAACTTACCCTTCATGGAGTCCGTGAGAAACCTCCTCAGGTCGTCAATGCGAACGTGGCGGCGAGACCGGAGATCACGAGGGCCTCTGGCCGCACCAACGGGTGGCGCATCTCGGACGACGTCGCCTGCTCGGCGGACGTTCACCGGCTGTGTCCGAGCACTTCGTGGCAAAACAACTTCGTCGTTCTGGAATGTCTGCAGGACGAACGGGAGGTGGGTCAGAGGTTCTTGGTGTTCGGCCTCGGGTTATGATGTGCACTGTGTGGTCGTGTTAAAATGGTGATCTGGTCAACGGTAACCGGTCACTAAGTTAAATATTCATAAAACTCCAAAAGGTTATTTTTTTTTATTATTTTTTTTTTATATTTGCCGAGGACGCACGCACGCACGCACGCACGTACGTCCTTTTTAAGTTTCACCGAATTGTCGAGATGAGGCCGCTCGAGGTGGTTATGTGGTGTACACTCTTGGTGGTCGAGGTGGTTATGTGGTGTACACTCATGGTGCTCGAGGTGGTTATGTGGTGTACACTCTTGGTGGTCGAGGTGGTTATGTGGTGTACACTCATGGTGGTCGAGGTGGTTATGTGGTGTACACTCATGGTGCTCGAGGTGGTTATGTGTTGTACACTCATGGTGCTCGAGGTGGTTATGTGTTGTACACTCATGGTGGTCGAGGTGGTTATGTGGTGTACACTCATGGTAGTCGAGGTGGTTATGTGGTGTACACTCATGGTGGTTATGTGGTGTACTCTCATGGTGGTCGAGGTGGTTATGTGGTGTACGCTCATGCTGCCCGAGGTGGTTATGTGGTGTACGCTCACGGTGGTCGAGGTGGTTATGTGGTGTACACACTCATGGTGGTCGAGGTGGTTATGTGGTGTATGCTCATGCTGCCCGAGGTGGTGGTTATGTGGTGAATGCTCTCGTTCTACCCGAGGTGGTGGTTATGTGGTGAATGCTCTCGTTCTACCCGAGGTGGTGGTTATGTGGTGAATGCTCTCGTTCTACCCGAGGTGGTGGTTATGTGGTGAATGCTCTTGTTCTACCCGAGGTGGTGGTTATGTGGTGAATGCTCTCGTTCTACCCGAGGTGGTGGTTATGTGGTGAATGCTCTCGTTCTACCCGAGGTGGTGGTTATGTGGTGAATGCTCTCGTTCTACCCGAGGTGGTGGTTATGTGGTGAATGCTCTCGTTCTACCCGAGGTGGTGGTTATGTGGTGAATGCTCTCGTTCTACCTGAGGTGGTGGTTATGTGGTGAATGCTCTCGTTCTACCCGAGGTGGTGGTTATGTGGTGAATGCTCTCGTTCTACCCGAGGTGGTGGTTATGTGGTGAATGCTCTCGTTCTACCCGAGGTGGTGGTTATGTGGTGAATGCTCTCGTTCTACCCGAGGTGGTGGTTATGTGGTGAATGCTCTCGTTCTACCCGAGGTGGTGGTTATGTGGTGAATGCTCTCGTTCTACCCGAGGTGGTGGTTATGTGGTGAATGCTCTCGTTCTACCCGAGGTGGTTATGTGGTGCACACACTCATGCTGATGAACTAAATCTCACGATTTTCGTGGTTTCTGGTTTTGCTGCTCGTGCCGTTTTGCTGGTTATTATCGATGATTTGGGTCTCAAATGTGAACATCGTTGCCTGCACATTCTATTGTACATGCCAATTGCAGAGAATGTTCATCAAAAATTGTCTTTACCAGCATTTCTTCGGACGACCTTTCATACACGCTGAGGGACACGATGGATGAGACCTGAGAAAAGCAATTAATTGGCCTGTCCCATGCCCATCTCTACTCCGGCATTAACATCCTGTGCCCAAGGCCAAACCATCTCCAATGTGGCATCCGTCGCGTTACATCGACACGAGACATTTATAAAGAACCTTGTCTGCATTTCTAGTTTGCTTGGTCCACCGTACCTTTCTTGTGTCCCCATCACATTTTCTTGCACACTTGATATAAACACCTATTCCACGCTTTACTTCCGTCCCTAGGTTTAATCTAAATAATAGGCTTTGGAATGTCGTAGATAGAGGTACGCAACATCCCGACCCAGCTATGAACTGTTTCAAAGGCGGGGTGATTTGTCGATGTGTTTGTGTGCGTCGTCCCTCGGATGTACGTGAACCCCCCCCCCCCCCACGGAATCCTTCACGAAGGTTCGATGAACTACCACCGGCATCATGAACAGATTCTAAATTCCTGGTGGGAAGGCAATGGCAAACCGCCCAGTATTTTTGCCAGGAATCCCCTCCCCCGGTAACAGTATGGTGCATGATCAACTTATCAGTAGGTTGCGGGTTATTTTGTATTCGGAGGAATGCACAGGGGTGACTCGAAACGCACCGATCTTGAACTCGGCCAGTTCTCACCATTCCTCTCCACCACCTGCTCGGTTGGTTTCATTTTGTTCTCTTTTGGTGAAAAATGTCTGTCGTGCAACAGTTTGCCTTTTCCAGAAACTACAGGAGTTGGGACTTTTGGCAAAGGTGACTTCTCGGTGCACTCTGGGTGTCGGCGACGCCATCTCGTGACGTGCCTTTTCGATCCCCCCCCCTTCCCTCCAACCTCCAGACTCCAAGTAGCTACTCTTAGCATTATGCCACCAAGTCTGGTCATGTAACGTCGTGTTCACTAAATATTTACATTTTGTCTGTCACGGGTTCTTGTGCGGACGTTGATGAATGATATTTTGCTTTTCAGGCCAACGATGACATTTCTTCTGATTGTCACCACGTACGTATGCACCCATTGCTGATTTTTTTTTTTTGAATTTTCACGCAACCTGCTGCCGAGCAAGTGAATGAGCGTTCAGATTGAAACTTTGGAACATTGTCACTTTCACTGCGTGATTTTTCCTTTTTTTTTTTTTTTATTTTTATTTTTATTTTTTTTTTTCGAATCCTCTTGTTTTTGTTCGCCCTTTTTTTGCAGTTGTTGTGGAATTATAAGCACAATCTGACGATGGACGAGCGCTTTGAAGTCGCCGCTGCCGAAGTTTGTAAGACCGCACTGCGAGAGGTAAGGCCGGACGTGCTCGTGCGATCGTTCCACGGAGCGGCGACGTATTTCGGACGAGGAGCTAATTGGTTAATGGTGCCTGTCCTCTCCAATCGGCATTAAATGTTGCATTGTACCTTTAGGCCATTTGCGATGATACCTTCGTACTCAGGTTCAAGTCACGACCCGGATATAAACTGTCACCCTGGAGTTTCACATTGCAGGGCGATGCATCGGAAGGACGTTGAGCCGGAGGACCTGTCTGTTGGCAGTGGTTGTTTGTGGATGTTAAAGAACCCGCGGTGTCCTTTGCGAAGAGTAGGCAAGTTATCGCCAGCACTGTGAATAAATCTCAAATTCTTACCGAAGAGGATTTTGTTAGCACGGACGTTCTATAAATTTGTCAGCGTGGCACACTGATGATGATGATGATGATGATGATGATGATGATGATGATTGTTCACATTTTGTTGTCGGTGTCCCTGCTTCTTTGTATGAACACCATTTCACACTTTACTCTTTAACATCCACCGACGACTGGTGCCACGCCAGACAGGTCCTCCAGCTTAACATTCTTCCGAGGCAAGCGCCTGTGATGATCTCCATTGTCTGTTTCTTTCAACATTCCACCTTTTTAAACAATACAAACGATGTGATTGTATTGTGTGAACCTTTTACAGCTGAAGGAATGCCACAATCATGAGCGAGGTAAAGGCTACATCATCTCGTGCCTTGTGGACAACCGGGTGAACATTTCAGATTACGAATGCCACCAGTTCATCACACGGATGGCAAGCATCATCTTCAGTGACTACCGTCTCATCTGTGGCTTTGTGGACAATTGTAAAGCTGACATAAATCGTTTGCGTTGTGGCCGAATCAGCAACGATCCCAAGGTGGGCCCTGCCAACACGAGGTCGTATTGAGGTGTTTTGTTGACGCACCATGTCGCAACGTCTCCATCCTTTCACTCGACTCAGATGGTTGTTTGCAGGCTTGAGAGATTTGCGATTTTTTTTTTTTTTTTTTTTTTTTCTGAACGTTGTCATTGCCGAGGTTCATATAAATGACTCGTAATATTACACGTATCGTGATGTGGCCTTTTACTTTTGATTTGGGAAACGAGTTCTGCTCAATGAAACGGAGGTGTTTCCGAAGCTTTTACCTATTGATGCCGTTAACTGTTTTTCGGTGTTTTTTTTGGGTTTTTTTTCACACCTCTCGGAAGATGAGATTGTAAATGGCACATTTTGCCCAGTGTTGGTGAGGGTGATTGCATCCTCCTTCACGGTGTTGTAATGCTTTAGTTTCTGTGGTTGCTTGACTTGCCGAATCGATGGTGTCCAGTGCGCGCTCAACTTCTCCTTTCTGAAGTGCTTTTTAACACGAGCACTGCAATTGGCAAAAATATTCATCTTTGTTGCACAGAATCGTAATTTTCTGATAGTAGTGGATGCTTCGTTTGCGTGACGAGCCGATAAGTCTGAGTCGGTCTAACGGTGGAAGCCGCAGAAAACTGCACCAGCCATCGCTTCAAGTTACTGAGACATAAAAAAAATCCATCCATGGGACCATACTCTGCAGAGCGTTGGTGCTGCCTCAGCAGTCTCCCTGGCCATTGGGCACAATCCTGGACAGGTCACCACTCCGACACAGGATACCAGCAAGCTGGCACTCATTTTGCCGACCTCAGAAGGATGACGGGCAAAGTCAACCCCACCTGGTATTGATTCAACAGCCAAGTGGGATTTGAACTCGGGATCCTAGGAATCCCAAGCCCACCACCCTAACCATTAAGCCATTAAGAATGGAGGATAGAAAAGGCACTTTTTATTTATTATTTTGCTGCCAGAGTGACCAAGAGGTATTCGCACTCGCCTCTGAGCGATGTTGCCTGCGTTTGAATCCTGACCCAGCTATAAACTGGCATCCCGGTGTTTTACAGGCAGGTCCCTCGGATGAATGTTAAACTGGCGTCCCGTCTGCCAGCATCAGTTGGTGGATGTTAAATATCCCACGGTGTCCTTTTGTGAAGAGTAGGCGAGCTATCGCCAGGACTGAACAAATTGATAATTCCTCCCATAACTACTGCTGTCAAGACAATGGCAAACCACCCAGTAAAACCCTTGTAAATGAACTGCTTTAGCAACACTGACTCTCTGTAAAGGCGCTATCACACCTTGAAAATTTAGCCAGCGTATGCCGACTTATGAAAAATTTGTCAAACGCTGGCACACGTCGAATACGTTGTGGGTAAATTTTTTTTTGTATACGTTAAGAGCACGCTGAAAAACACTGCCGTACGTCGTAGTACGCTGGCTTTCATCGTTGTACTTTGCGGTTGTCCTCAAATTTTAGCATGCTTGAAATTTTACGATGTATGCCAGCGTATGACTCGCACATTCCGCTACGCTGGCCATAAGTTGTAGGCACGTTATGCGATCGTTAACACACGTTACTTGTAAGTTACTCATAAGTCGAAACACGTCTTGGTAATGATTAGCATACCCGAAACTTATTTATAACCTGAGTAACGTGATGTAGCCACGTTACACGATCGTTGACACACGTCGAGGCACGTTATGCGATCGTTGACACACGTCGAGGCACGTTACTTTTAAGTTACTCATAAGTCGAAACGCATCGAGGTAATGCTTAGTGTACCCAAAACTTATTTCTAACCTATGAGTAACGTGCTTTGAATCTATGTGTAACGTACCTCCAACACATATTGACGTATGTAGACGTATTTGATTGACGTCTTCTGGACGACCACAGAACTTACTGAACGTGTTTCTAATTTACAGCTACCGTATAATAGCGTATTGGCAGCATTAAAGAAAAAAACAATAACTTCTGATATTTCGTCACGTGCCGTTATGTCACGTCCGATTTCCTCTTCAGTTTGTTCATGTCTTATTCTTAGTTCCTCCTCTGTGAATATTTTCTGTTTCAGGATATTGTCTCGTCGACGTCGAAACTTAAAAGCAAATTTCCGAATATATTTTAAAATTCGTGATAGACTAAAAAAAAACAACAACTTCAGATATTTCGTCACGTGCTTTCACGGAGCCAAGGAGGAAAAAAGAAAATGTGCCTTGACTTGTAAAATAAATTTCGGGAATGCTAAACATTACCTCGACGTGTTTCGACTTGTGAGTAACTTACAAGGAACTTGTGTCGACGTGTGTCAACGATCGCATATCGTGCCTACAACTTATTCCCAGCGTAGTGGAACATGTGAGCCGTACGTCGTAAAATTTTCAGCATGCTTGAAATTTCACGACGTACTCGGCGTACTTCATCGTTTTTCAGCGTGCTCTTAACGTATACACAACTTACCCATACCGTATTCGACGTGTGCCAGCGTTTTAGACACATTTTTCATCGGTCGGCATACGCCGGCTAAATCGTCAAGGTGTGACTGCGTGGTTGACACTTCCAATTCTCGGGTGGTTATGATTTAAATCGGCGTGCGGCAGGTTTTTAACAGGCTATGCCACTAATTTGTCGGCGATACGTGCAGCACGCTATGCCCAAGTTAAACTATCGTTGGGCATAGGTTGTGAACGCCGACAACAGGTTAAGCATTCGTTGGTATAAGTTATCGATAAGACAATGAAACGTTCTGTGCCCGTTACTAATATGTTATTCATACGACCAAAAATTAAAAAAAACATCAATTTCAGTGTTCGCCAACGTTTTGCATACATTTTTATACGTTGCCATTTCTGGCTAAAACATCAAGGTGTGACAGCGCCTTAACATAGTTTGGTCAATCAGAATTTATTTATTTATTTTATTGAAGCTGAGACGCTCATACTTGTTTGCATGTGTCACAATACCCTCTGAATCAGCAGCACCTTTAGCATTTTGACCTCAATATGGGTAGCATGTGTTGATGTTGAATTTTTCTCCTCCCTCTCCCTCTCCCTCTCCCTCTCCCTCTCCCTCAGGTTGTGCATTCTCAAGGTGAAGTCGTGGCTTGTCTTGAGCATGCCTTGACCGATCAGGAGGAGCATAGAGATGGGGAGCAGTTGCAAGATGTCTGCAGGAAAGCGATTCTCCGCGTGGCTGAGCTTTCGTCTGATGACTTTCATCTGGACCGGCATCTGTACTTTGCCTGCCGAGATGACCGCGAGAGGTTCTGTGAGAAGGTGGGGCTACGGTTGAAACAGCATACTGTGTTGTACTGATAATGTGATGGCAGGAGGAGAGACAGGAAGCTGGATATGGAAGGGGTGGTGTGGGTTAGTGGTGGTTGGGGGGGGGGGGGTGGATTGCATGTACTTGTTGTGCAAAGAAGTTTTAACTCATTCCTTACTGCTGAAGGTGGTCTGGCTTTTGATAAACTGAACGTTTTCATCTTGCTTGTAGGTGACTGCTGGAGATGGGCGTGTTTACAAGTGTTTGTTTAATCACAAGTTTGAAGACGACATGAGTGAGAAGGTGTGTTTTTTTTTAAGTTGTTTTGAGCAATAATTGAACTTTCATGAGCCTTCAGTGCACCAGAGCAATTTGTTGAAGCTCGTTGATTGGTTAATTGTACTCATTGGTGTTTGTGTGATTTTGTTTTGAGGAGATTGTGAACAATACACCGTATCTACTATGTTTTTGGGCCAAATCTTTCGAGAACCAACTCGCATTTTCCTGGAGATCATTTGGGCATGAACTTGGAATTTGTTCATCGTGCCGGCGGTAACTCGCCTCTTTGTGAAGGACACCATGGGATCCTTGATGTCCACAAACTAAGGAGAGCAGTCGGGACATTAACTGAACGTCCATCTGAAGGACGGCATGCTCGTGACTCAATTATCTTCCTGCAAAGGCAGCATCCAGCTGGGTCGGGATTCAAACCCAGCACATGGAAACTGCTTTGATGCCGACTTGTTTTTGACATGCCAACTGTTTCTCAAAACATTCTTCGCACCACAAATGTCTAACATATATATAATATATAGTAACTTTGTCTTAACATGGTTGTTGTACTAATACGGTGAATGATTAACACGATGGTCGTCGTCGTAATTTGCTGACGTATATCAATGCGTGTAAGTATGAACCTTCTGAGCCATGATCCCGAGACTCTCGGAATATCGCCTGACCTTTAAATGGGATGTGATATTCTTGGCCATGCGGATGAACATTCCTGAAACAATTATTTTGTCCACAGTGACCTCAACTGTTTGCATGATGTATTGGGAGTCCAGGGATTTGAGGTTTCCTCTTTCTACGATATGGTTAATCCTTTTTTGGACAAGCTTGTATTTCTCTTTTATGACTCATTTACCTGATTTTTTTTTTCAAGGTTCTTGCAAACCTCTGGCTGTTCATGATTCATTAGTAATCGCTGTCATCAAAGCTAATTTTTTTTTTTTCCCCTCGAGGGTAGCATTGCAGGTGGTGTTTGTTTCTGGTAAATTGTATCCGTTTGAATAATGACTTCGCAGCCTGTTTGCATATTCAATGTGGCATTTGTAAGCTCACTCCTGCTGTGTTGTTGTTTTTTTTTTTTTTCTGTCTGTGTGTGTGTTCACAGTGCAAAAATGTTCTGACCATCCGCCAGAAGCTCATTGCCCAGGATTATAAAACGAGCTATTTGCTTGCCAAGGCATGTCGCTTGGATCTGAAGTACAACCACTGCACTGCCGAGGTGGTACCCCATTTGCGCGAGGTGCGCCTGTCACATCTGCTGATCTGTCTGGAGAACGCGATGCATAACGGTGAGCTCGTATTCGATGCTTTCTTCATCTTCTTCATCCTTCGTCGCTGTCATGCCAAGTACATATTGCTTGAGGTTTATTCTTCGGTTGCACTCAAACCGATTGTTATACGCGTGCTACTTCAAGGTTGTCCTTCAGCAAAGCCACCAGGCTCATGGAGGCACGAGGTGTCCTCGTCTGTCTACTTTAACACCAACTACAAGGACAGTAGTAAACCTTTATTGTGGGGGATTCGAGCTTGGGATCACATCGCGATGGGAGCGTCAAACAGGCCCAACGATAATCGGTCACCTGAGGACTTCCAGTGGAATGTATCGTTCTTTGTGCATTGGTTGATCTTTTGTCCTCATTCCCTCTCACCCCCAAAGGAAAGTCAATAAGCAGCGATTGCCAGGGAGAGATGCTGGATTTCAGACACATCCTCATGGAAGATTATTCCCTGAGCCCCGAGATTGTGCTCAATTGCCACAGTGAGATAAGTAGCATGTGTTTTGGCCTGAACAAGAAAGGCCGGACGCTGCACTGCCTCATGAGGGTGGAGCGTGGTGAGGGTGGAAAGGGGAATTTGGGCAACGAATGTCGGCGAGCGGTGAGTTCACCGCGATCGTGGTCTTTGTGGTTAATAGTGAAAGCATTGTGGCTGTGTGGTATTTTGCTTCATCGCTGCAAAACAAAGTACAAGTTCTTGATTTCTTTTCAGCACCGTATCCATTGCAACAACAAATGGATATTTTTTTTTAATTGACTTATCAACATTATCTCGCCACCAAACATTGCATATTCCAACATTTCACCTCGAGCCTGTCTGAAACTAATTTGGGTAGTTTTGAGTCTTAACCATTGAAGATTTGACAGGGAACTCCCTTATCTCTCAGTATGTTGTCCATTGTGTTGTAATGTCATTATTCTTCCTGTTTATAATTGAACACGTTTTTGTTGTTGAATGACAATAATATACAAATTCCTGGTGGCACCCATTATCGTACGCTTGACCTCGTTGAGCTTTAGAATTGCGACGGAATGTAGACATGTTGGTGATATTTGAACCCTTCGGGTTTGTGCTCTGGTTGTTAATCTTTTGCAAAATGGCCGTTCAACTTTTAGCTCCTCACTCTGGTTCAAGAGGCTGACCTCGGTTCAGACTATCGTGTTGACCGGGCACTCAACGAAGCCTGCGAGTCCGTAATCCAAACCGCTTGTCATGGCATCCGCAGCGGGGATCCCATGTGAGTGGCTGTGTGGCAGAGCCGTGTCATGGAAATCTCTGTTGTTGAACGTCCGCGTGCGGAAGAGTGAACTCCGTGTGCTTCGCAGGGTCCTGTCTTGCTTGATGGAGCACCTTTACACGGATCACATGGTGGATGAATGCGAGCATGCCCTCCTGGAGCTGCAGTACTTTATATCGCGTGATTGGAAGTGAGTTCCCCTCTTGTGCTTGACGAATGTTCGGCGTCGTAATGTATTTGCATGTTAAAACGGTCTTTCACAAGGCACTACGCAAGATATTGTCATCTCAGACAAAAGGGCAGTGGGTTCTTTGGTGCACTGTCAAACAGGATTAAGGGCTTTTGAGGCCAGGAACTTGTAAAAACTGGAACTCGTTTGTATAAAAGCTGAAAATTTCAAGATTACTTGGGCATGGTATGAGTATTGATATGCTAAAAGTCCTGGAATATCTGGCGTGTGCTTTATGTCAAACTGCAGGGGACCCTTCGGGGTCCCGGATATCTGAGACCGGCATTTCAAGAAGAACGGTGGATCACATTGGAGTTGAACTCTGTTGAAATTCAGGTGCAACGATTTTGTGTTGGAGACGTTCAGGAGTCTCGCTGTGTACACAGAGATACCTTCTCGAGATAATCGGCTTCAATTATTTGTGAAGAGTTTATTCGTTTTGAGAGTACAACACTAATATAGGATCGGCTTCAACATCTTTGATTACACATCTAAGTTGTCACAGCCTTCTAAAATGACGGCAACGTCATTCATACATTTTCATCTTCTAAGTCCACTGTTTCCACTTCCTGGGTGTTCAAGAATGTCATTTAGGCAGTTTTTATCTCACCTGGACTTTAGTCAGGTGAGCTTATGCCATCGAGCAGTGTCAGTCAGTCGGTCTGTAAACACTTCAGAGATTATCGCTTGAACTTGAACCAAATTATCAAGAACTTGTCGACAGGCCCTTTCTAAATACTAATCGTCATATTTTGTAAGAATAGCATTTGTTTTTTTTTGCCTTGCTAACCGCCGTTATGCTTGATATTCTGATGGAGTCCATGACCCCAGGGACCCCAAAGGATACCTGTGCCATACCGAACTTACCCTGAAAATTTCAGCTTTGTACGAATTGGTTCCGGGTATAATGCTGAAGTTCCTCGTCGTCTTGCCATTTACAAATTTTCACTTTGTTAATTTAATTATTAAATTATGCCTCTGCTGATGAAGTTGCCGGAGGCGTAGTTTTCGTGTTTTCCGTACGTACGTATGTCCGTCCATTCTAATTCTCTCTATCTACAAAACGCTACATGGAAAAACATTGAAACCTGGCACATGCGAAAGAAATGGGAAATATGGGATTTCATTTATTTATTTTTAATGTCATCGGTGGTTTTGTCATGACTTTGTGATTGCGCACGTCAAACGCTTTACCCGATCAGTATGAACATATTTCAGGGTCATCTTGGGATAAATTGGAGAATGAAAACAAAAATTGATGATGTCGGTCATGTGTTTCGGCAGCCAAATACTTTCTTCTTTTTTTTTAAACACAAGTACGTGCCCGTACGTGCAAACCAAAAAAAACCTTTCAAACCGCGAGCCAGAAACAACAACCACACAGGCCGTTCCTTCGCTCTCGTGTGCCCGTGCGTGCGTGGCTGTCCGTGCAAACCAAAAAAAAACAAAAAACTTTCAAACAACCACACAGGCCGTTCCTTCGCTCTCGTAAACGACGACTGGATTGGGGCATTGTGTTTATCAATAAATGCGCATAAGAAATCGAGAAATTATTAGAATACAGTGAGTCATCACTATTCGGAAGTGGTGCGTGCCCGTACGGAATGTTCACATGCATTCCACAAATTATCACTTGCATTGAAGTAACAACTGCTGTGATACTTCCACACACAGAGTTAATTAAAATCAAGTTTACTTCCCTGTCTTTGCTTGCCATGACATTCGCTGCCATTGACCATTGCCACTCCTACGCCACGGTAACTAAGGCACCGATCCCCATCGTAACCGGCACGGCACGTGACTTCATCGTCGGCCGGCCACGCACGGGCCTACGCAGCAACGTGTCCTTTCATTGGTTGGTAAATAAATGACCATAACTTGGGAAGCATTTGTCCGATTCATATCAAAGCTTGAAAAGGCACATCCACAGGGCCCCAGCAATATACCTGGCACGTTTCAATTAGATCGGACCAGTGGTTGTCGAGAAACAGTGGACACACACACACACACTGCTGGAATTATAGATCGATAAAAATCTTCTTCCCCGAAACGGCTGAACAGATCGAGGTGAAACGACAGGTGTGATCGCCTCTCCATAAGGAAGAAAAAGTTCTCCACCTATGATGTCATTGGTCACATGCTTTGACAGCTATCATTTTTTTTTTTTTTTTTTTTTTTTTTTTTTAAGAATAAACCTTTAAAAATCTTCTCCGAAAGAGCTTGACAGATCGAGGGGAAACTTCACCCACATGATACCAGGGTGTTTACAAATAATTAATATGTCACATGGTCTGGCAGCAATATTGGATTCAACCAAAATCTTTTAAAATTCCTCTCTTGAACCGCTTCATCAATCGACATAAAGCTTCACAATTATGATCTCGTTGCAGGGTCTGGCGATGTATCGATATCGCGGCATTGGAATTCTGAATAAAGCGGTATACCGACAAAAATGGTTTATCACCGACAAATTGAGGAAAGGTGTTTACAATCTTTAAATACCGTACATGGTTTTAAAAAGCTTTGATGCACTCGGTGTCTCGGTTACCCTGGAACAGTGAAACTTGTGACATCAAGACGTACCAGGAAGTAAGTATAGTAGGTTTTAGCTTTTAAGTTGAACCTTCAGCATACAAGTTCCATGCAAGGAATCATGTTTTTCTTTGTCCAATTCGTTATTTATATGAATCGGGTGTGCTTCGGAAAGCCTGTGCCGATTACCGACATGTCGTTCTGCAATACTTTCAACCCTTCTTTAACTCCAGCTCCCCATCCATCGCCGGGCCCTTGCCCTTTTGCTTCCAAGCAGTAACTCCTCAGTCTTCACGATCCTGCCCTATTTTGCCTTTCAAACCCCGTAATTCCCATGGGAAACTTCTCGCACCTGAATCCGCCCGTTCTTTCTTCCATCTCAAACACCTCGAGTCGTCCTTTCGCCTCACAACCCCCGTTACAATGTTTTAAATTTCAACCTGATTGGACTCATGGTCTGGCAGCCAGAGTTGTTTAATAATTTGAATCTGGGTTCAGGGATTTAAATCAAACTTGGTACAAGTATGTATTATGTAATAATGTAGATGGAGGGATATCTGGTGACGTCGTGGTATCGAAGAGTGTCCTTCTAGTTATTCCTCTGGTTTATTTGACTTGGTTTCAGTTTTTATCGTCAGTCCCCACTGTTGTTTCCCTTGCCTTTGGAAAAATACAAGGTTTTAAACCTCCATACGAGGTCATCATGTACTGTTCCTCCCTCCTCCAACTCCCCTGTTCCACTTGTGCACCTGCTCTGCAGACTGGACCCTATGCTCTATAAACGCTGTAATGGCGATGCAAATCGTCTTTGCCATTCACAAATGATGAACGAGTCGACTCCAGGAGCCATAATATCCTGCCTATACCGCCATGCATACCGCACCGAGGCACAGGGGAGCAGGGTGAGTCGTGAACGGCCCTGCGGGAAAAGGGGTCGTGTTTTTTGTAGATGTTTACATTTGGTTGGTTTTCCGGTTTCAAGGTGATATGTTTGACGTGTTGAATCTCCTTCATTGTTTTTGGAGGAACTTTTAAATTCAGAAACAAATTAACAGCATATGGTGTTTGATTTTGGGTTTTGTTTTTATGTGCCACTCGTTCCTTCACAGTTGTCACGGAACTGTAAGCATGAGGTGTGGAGAATACTGCATCAGCGTGCTCTTGATATGCGGCTCAACCCAGAACTTCAGGAGCAGTGTCTCAAAGATCTTGGCAAGTGGTGCTCAGATAAACCTGAGTTTGGCACGGTGAGCTTGTGTTGTCCAGAAAAGTTATCTTACCCTTCAGTTCAAGGTTGAATTCCATTTTTATTACCCTTTTATTGAACACTATTTATTGTTTATAAATGTTCTCTGATTACCTCTGCCACCGAGGGTGAAGGACATTATGTTTTCATCTCCAGCTCTCTCTCTCTCTGTGTCTCTCTCTGTCTCTCTCTGTCTCTGTCTGTAAGGTATCTCAAAAAGTTGTGGACGGATCCGGATGAAATTTTGTGGACAGGTTCAGTGTGTGACAAGGACGAACTGATTACATTTTGGTGAGGATCCAAATCCGACGACTAGAATTTGTTAAGTGATTGTTCACCATTGAGAGATCGGGCCAAAAATGATATATAGCACGATATCTCAAAGTTTGGATGGATTCGGATGAAACTTGGTGAACATGTTGGATATGTGACCATGACAAATTGATTCAATTTTGGTGAAGATCCGTATCCCGATCCGATATTTTTTTTGTTGTTGTTAAGTGATTCATCGCCATTGAGTGATTGGGCTAAACGAACATATAGCACGATATCTCAAAAATGTAATGGGCCCGATATGTTCTCATGGATCAGGCATTACGTGGCGGAGGTATGCGCTCCACCGAGTGCCCTTCTTTCACCAAAGGTGATGGAGGTTTTAATTTTCACTCCTTTCTGTTTGTTTGTTTGTTTGTTTGTTACTTGGAAAATCGAAGATTTTTCAAGTATATTGGTCAGTCGATTTTGTTATTCTGTCTATCTGTTTGTCTGCTGTATCGCCTACAGGTCATAATTTTAAACCAATCTTCACGAAAGTTCACCACATGGTAGAGTTTTGTCATACGGAAGAAGCCTATTGTTTTTGAAGTCAAGTGGTCAACATAAGCGAAAGGTCAACAACTAAGGTGGTGTTTCTAAAATCCTCAATTTTCATCTAATTGACATGAAATTTGAAGAGGATTTATATTTCATGTCGATGAATTAAACTGGCCAATTATTTTTGAGGTCAAAATAGGCCCAAGGTCAACAACTAAGGTGAGATTTCTAAATTCCTCAATTTCCATCCAATTGACTTGAAATTTGAAAAGGATTCATATTTCAGTTCACTGAATTCAACCAGCCAATTATTTTTGAGGTCAACATAGGCCCAAGATCAACAACTAAGGTGTGGTACAGGGTATGTCAATAAAAGGTTAACCACTTCAAAACTTTATGAACCAAAACATTGAGTAAAAAATAATAGAATTAACTTGGAAATTGAAAACCAAATCGTGGAGAAATGAAACTCATTATATGCGTTGATGTGTTTATAGTTGAGGTGTTCGATGTGAGCACCCCAAGCACACAACTTGCATTCACATGAATTGCGAAGTTTTCAATGATGTTTCTGCAAGTTTTAATGGTTACTGTCCTCGTACAAGCTTCAACTGCTGCCTTCATATCTGGTTCAGATCTCAGGTGTTCCTTGTGGACGTTTTCCTTACAAGCTCCCCAGAGGGAACAATCAGCAGATTGAGGTCGGGGCCGTGTGGAGACCATTCATTTTCCATACGCAAACTGAGAATCGTCCAAATTTTTGATGCAGAAAGGCAATTGTTTCATTGGCCGTATGCGGGGTAGCACCGTCTTGCATGAACCACTGTCGCCGGAGGCTGCAGCGCTCATCGATTGCTTCAAGTCTCCGTAAAATACGTTGACAATCAACCAGTATCGTTCCTGATTGATGGTAACCGTTCTTCCGTTTTTATCTTCAAACCAAAACGGCCCAAACACACCTCTGTAGCTGAAAGCCACAAAAGCGGTGACTTTCCGACCCTGAAGCAACTTCTCTTCAACCTCATCTGGGCGTTGACTTCCCCAGAAAATGTTGTGTGAATTGACAGCACCGTTGACGTGAAAGTGTGCCTCGTCACTTCACCACACATCGCGAATCCAGTTTGGGTTTGCCTCCATCTTCTGCTGCAGCATCTCACACATAACGACTCGTGCTGCTTTATCCCCATCAGTCAATTTATGGGCTGTTGTGATGTGGTAAGGAAAGAGGTTTAAATCTTGTTTCATTGTTCTTCTGATACTGCCGGAAGTGAGACCCAGTTCAGCCGATCTTTGTCGATGCAATTTCTTCAGACTTTGCATGACTGACTCACAAACTCGTTCCATGTTTCCTTCACACCGTACACTTCTTGTGCGACCGGACTTTCCCTTGTTCATGTTGAGAATCGTCCCTTCACTTTTGAACTTTTTCACAAGTTTCCAAATGACTGGCTTGCTTGGCTTGTTTCTGGTATGCACTCCGTATTCAGTATCGAGACGGAAGCAGAAGATTTGGTTTCAAAATACCACTTGACAACGTTTACTCTTTGCTCTGTAGAAAACGTCATTGTTTTTTTCCATAGAATACTTTGGTTATGTTTGAATGAACTTCTCCAAAGATCATTGATCACTCCTGCAAAACAAATTTTTTTTTAAGGTAATGACTTAAAGGACAAAGGTCATTTGAAGTGGTTAACCTTTTAATTGACACACCATGTATTTCTAAAGTCCTCAATTTTCATCCGATCCACTTGAAATTCGAAGCGGAGTTGCATATTTGGTCATTGAATTCAACCACCAATTAATTTTGAGGTCAACTTTGCTTTATGGATTTTGCAAGTATCATGCTCTGCTCCACGTCGTCGTCTTGTTTGTTTGTTTCTGTGCAGGATATCTCAAAAAGTTGTCGACGGATTCGGATGAAATTTTGTGGACAGGTTGGGTGTGTGACGAGGACGAACTGATTGGATTTTGGTGAAGATCCGGATCCGGAACCGGATAATTTTTTTTACATGATTCTTCACCATTGAGAGATGGGGCGAAACTGATGTATAGCACGATATCTCAAAAAGTTGTGGATTGATTCGGATGAAACGTGGTGGACAGGTTGGGTGTGTGACGAGGACTAATTGATTTGATTTTTTTTGTGAAGATCCGGATATGGATACGAGAGTTATCTAATTTCTTGGTTTTTCTTCACCATTGAGAAATTGGGCCCGATGTGTTCTCGTGGATCAGGCATTACGTGGCTGAGGTGTGCGCTCTACCGAGTGCCCTTCTCGTTCATTATGGTTTGGAACACTGGCACGGTTCCACCGTTAGGAATGTTCCACCTTTTTAAATGCTCAATGTCAAAGAAGGAAGCGGCACGTACCATTTTGTCTTTGGTATTACTCAGCCGTGGTTTGAATCACCAACCTCCCAGACTCTAACCATTATGCTGAGCCTTAGGGGTTTTTGTTTTTTTCAGTTCATCATGTCCACCAGGAATGTTTACTCGAACTTGTTTCATTTAATCGTGCCTGCTCAACAATAAAAATGAAATTGCGTCCAACCAAATTCTTGCTGTCAAATGATCTCTCGGTCATGTGAAAGTGGCGACATTCCCTTTCCCTACCTTCTTGTGCCCTCCCCTCTTCCCCTACCCTTCTACTCCCCTCCTCTCTCTCCCCCCATTGATAAATTCTTATTACTTTTTCTGTTTTTTTTGTTTTTTTTCTTCCTTTTTCTTTTTTTAAAGCTGCACTAAGTTTAGCTTGAATTGTATGCAATTATGGAACTTAAATTGGCCTTTCTGCTGCACAGGAGCTGGAATGTCTACAGGAACACATGGATGAACTCTGGGATCCTTGCAAGCAGCTGGTGTCAAATTTTACCATGCTTGAGGGTCAGGTGGGTGAGTCGACGACATGTTGCAGTGCTGGGGTTGCTACTGTCAGGGTTTATTCTGATACTCTTGCACTTTAACCACCTTCTCACTTTCCTGGTCATTCTGTCTGCAGGACATCGAGATTGAGGTGCTGCTCATGCGGGCCTGTGATGCTGTTGTCCAAACCTATTGTCATGTAAGCTGGCATTGTTTTTTTTTTTTTTAATTCTTAAATTTTTTTTGTTTGTTTTTTTTCAGCATTGTAGGCTATCAAATGTTAAGTTGTTTTATGGTCTTGGTTTTGAAACTTACAAATTGTTCATCTTTAAAAGCTTGAAAGAGAAAAATTCCAAAGATTGAAGGAATAGAAACTGGGGGGGGGGGGGGAGGAATCATAAAAGCGAGGCATAAACAGATGCGGCAACAGATCCAAGGAGCCTGCAGCAGATCTGAGATGGATGACGGTTGCGGTAGTTTTGACACAACTTGCCGGATTCAAACCAGGCAACCAGAATGGTCTGGCGATTGTATAAATACCTTTCCAAGTTTGAGTTGAGATGCATTTTATATTCTTACATGCTTGCTTTGTTCCACGAACTTTACTTCAAGTATCAGTATATGCCTCATTTATTATCCTACATGCTTCAATTACTCCAAAGTCAATCCAATTGCTTTCTTCTAAAACTGAAAATGTTTTGCATTTCCATTGTATCGTATTGTCTTGTCTTGGATGGCTTTGTCCTTGAATTTATCACTATCAATTTATTTCCCCTTTGTGCGAGTGTCCCTGCCTCATTGAGTTTGAGATTCCAAATGTGCAACGAGCAAATGGTCGTCGCGAAAGACGTCGGCACCCCTGTGAACCATCACGTCAGTCAGTCAAACCATCTCCACATTCTTCTTGTCACGAAATGATCTAGCTGGTTCTTGGTTATTCCATCCGGTGATGTCCATGTGTGGAAAGTGTCCCTCCGACACAAAGCCAATTCATTTCTCGAATCGCATAATCTTTTCCCGTTATCATTTTGTAGACCCATCCCACGTTTTCCCATGCAGCATTCATACTCTATATTGTCAACTCCCAATTTTATATTAAAAACTGTGAAGTATACGTGGTACGTCCTCCACAGGTGTCACGTCTCATAGAAAGAGTCTTTGCATCCTTCCCTGGAATAATTTGCTGGCACATAACATCGGACAATTGTAAATTTGGAATGTTTTGAACAGAACCTTGCTTTTATGATCGGCTTAGATCCAAAGCCGCATTACCGTGCAGATTGAGATTCTTGAAAGGAGTGAGTGTCGAGCTAATCGGCGTCCACGTGGGCGATCTTATGAGGCCAGGCGAACCATGACCACGTGACGTGAGATTCTGGAAGCATGGGACACGCTACCAATTTACCATTAACAGGATTTACTGAACCACCAGATGAAACATTCAGCCACCCGGAGACCATGTCAGGTTTGTAAATTGTATCGATTCTATTACAGGGTCGGGAATGTACATGAAGCAAACGATAACAAAATGGATCATATTTCTATGAAACGAACCCCAAGTTACCCATCACCCACATCCATGCCCACAAACGGATCAAGTGCTGGACTGCAGATACTTGATCAACCTATGCTCTCGGCCTTCGTTTCTGTAACACGATAGACCGAGGGAATTCACAAGACAAAATATGATCTTGGGCCAAACCCGGTAAAATTTATCTTCAGGATCAGTTTCCCATATCTACTACCCCTGATGCCAACTCGACCAGGGAATTCTTCCACAGAAATCTTTCTCTCACTCTCACTCTCTTGCATAGATTCAATTATCCTCCCCTTCTTCACATCCATATACAGTGAATCCTTTGGTGAGGCAGTTGCTTTGAAAGAACTTGCCTTCTCTTCCCGGAAGGCAAATCCGACAATGCAATCGCACTCTTAGGAGGGTCACAAAATGTCTGTCCAACCTCAAGAATGAAGTTTCAAACTTGTCTCCCCCCTCTTAAACATCGTGGTGCTTTGACAAGTCTATCTGGAGTATGCTCCCCTTCCATCCCTTCCCTCTCTTTAAATGGCACAACAGCTGACTCAGCTCGTGAGAAGGCCGAATGCCTCAATTCTGCGTTTGCTTCCAAATATTGTTCCCCAACCTCTCACTCTTTCCACGTACCCAGCTGCTCCTTTACTCTATTTTTTTGCACGTGAGCAGGTAAAGTTTTTGGCAACCCTTGACTGATTCTGCAACTGCACCAGACAGCATCAGCTCGCGTGTCTTAAAAACTGTTCTGCTCTTGCACATCCTCTCTGCCATTTTCACCCCATCATCTGCGGTAGGTCGTCATTCCAGCTGCTTGGAAATCCGCCAACATCACTGCATTACATAAAAAGGTGCTGAAACAGATTCCCTTGACGACAGACCGATCAGCTTGCTTCCAATCATCAGTTAGGTCATGTAATCCATCATCCCAGTTGATATAAAATCCTTTCTTTTCTCCAACAGCCGAATCTCAGTTGCCCAATTGGTTTTAGACCAGGTCACTCCATCATGGACATGCTTCTACTCACCCAACAATGAATGGAGGTCCCCATTGTCAGACGTGAGATCAGGTTCGTCTCTCTGGACATATGTTGTGCTTTTGATGCAGTCTAGCATCCTGCTTTTCTCTCGAAACTCTTTGCCTATGGCATCCAAGGCCAACTCCACACATGTCTTACTGACTTCCTCAACTCTTGTAGCCAATATGTGGCACTCAACAGAATCCTTTCATCTCCTCTCCCTGTCAAGGCTAGAGTGCCTCAAGGCAGTGTTCTGGGTCCAGTCCAATTCCTGATCTTCATAAACCTTCTCTCTGACTGACTGGAAAACCCCGTTCATCCTTTTGCTGATGATTCTACCCTCTGCTGTGACAGCCCTCATCCTTCAGACAGGCAGGCTGCAGCCTGTTCCCTCTCTTCAGGCCTCGACAAATTCACAAGCTGGTCAAACACTTGTAATATCCTTCAATCCTGAGAAATGTCACTTTCTACCTCACTTTTTTCCTCCTTGGAGACTTTCTTACCAATCATCTTGAGGAAGTTCAGTTAAACTCCTGGGTCTTACAATCGGCCATGATCTTTTTCTCGGCAAACCGTATTTTAAAGTTGGCCTCCAAACCCAGCCGCTCACTGGGAATTCTCCAAGGTCCTAGTCCTTTCTTGACACACCTGAGCTCCTATCCACTTACAAGGTCTTCATCTGCAGCTTGATGGAGTACTGCTCTCTCCTCTGGGCTGGCACCCCTGCCTCACATCTTGCTCAGCTTGACGCCATGGAAACCAAGGCCTTAACGATTATTGGAACCTCCCACCATGAAGCTGTTTCCATGATACAATCACTTTCCCATCGCAGACAGTTCAGTGGTCTGTCTTGTATGTTTCCTTTCTGATCTTGCACTCTCTGTGTTTCCACTCCCCCCCCCACCCACCCAGTTTCTGCAGAGTGCATGTGATCTATCAGCAACGCCCTTCTGATGAAACCCCCAAAATCCAAAATCGCTGCTCACCTCCACTCATTTGTTCCTCTTATTTATTTATTTTTTTCTTCCTGCATGTGGAATCAACTTCCACGTGCTCTTCAATGTCATTCTTCCCTCCAGATCTTCAAGACAGCTATTTACCACCATCTCAGGTCATCCCTCATCCAGAAGTATGGTCGTTTCTACCCCCCCCCCCCCTGTCTGCTGTTGCTTTTGCTCTGTTGCATCCTGATCTGTTCAATGTATTTCCAAGAGCATTGACCTTGCATTGTAAAACAAAAGAAAGTATCAAACGGTTCACACAAATTAATTGGCAGTTTAACGAGCAGTCCAAATTTCACCAAAGAAAGGAGCTGTTGGTGAATGTGGGAACTGAAGAGGTGTAACTCTTCTGTGTATTGCAAGCAAGGTGCTCTGTAAGTTATTCCTCGATAGTGCAGCAGTCTCTCGAGGATCTTTTCATCAGCTGTGCAATGCTCACAGAAATGATTAAATGCAGCTGAAGCTCTTCATAACCCCCCCACCCCCGCCCCTTCACCCCCTCCTTCTCCTCTCTCCACCCAAATGAGCTTCAAGGTATTCTCTGAGAGTACTACCCAGAAAACCCAACTCGTGTCATTTAGGCCTCATGAAGAACAGCCATGAAATGATCCCTACCATCTATAATGTATTTATAACATTCCAAGCAATGTAATGCATTGTTGTCTTTTACAGGATGTAAGCGACACCCAAAGTGGAACTGGTGAGCTCATGCAATGTCTCATTAAGAACAAGCATCAACATGAGATGAATGAGAAATGCGCAGTTGGAGTGATGCATTTCCAACTGGTAAGGCTGTGCTTGTGCACACCACCTTCTGTTTTCTCATCAACAGTCATGCATTGAGGCCTACAGTGATGTTTCTGCTTTGGCAGTTATCACCCTCGCCAACGGAGAGGGTATTGCATTTGGGTCTGTTTGTTTGGCCGCACAGAACGTTCGTGTTTTTCTGCGCAACCGCTTGTCGGTTTGAGACAATTTTCACCATTGGTGCGACTACTCATGTATAATGTTTTAATGATAATATAATTATGACATGATTGGTCACATGGTGTGCCAGCCATATTGGAAAAGTGGAAAAAAACTTTGGACCTCTCTATCTCTGAAACAGCGCCAAGGAGAAAAATTGAAACTTGGTACATGGCAAGTACTCCTCATGGGGAATGAGTGATTTTTTTTATGCCTCTGCACTAAGGGTGCTGGAGGCATTATTTTTCCAGGTTGTCCGTCCGTCCGGATTTTCGTTTACGCTATAACTCAAGAAGCAAATTGTAGAATTTCATCAAACTTGGTAAAAAGGTAAAGTAAGACAGGGCAATTAACTGTTTAGATTTTGGGCCAGATATGATAAAGATCGAGGGTCAAATATGTCAATACTCAAGTGTTTGTGCGGGAGAGCGGAGGCATACCCGTCGACTGCGTGTAGTCAAATTGCTGTAGTTTTTCATGACATCATAGGTGCCTTCGTTATGACGTCATAATTGCACACGCAGAGCACCACATCTCAAAAAAAAAAAGTGGAACTGGTGAGCTCATGCAATATGAACACTTTTGAGTGTCATCTCAGAATAAAATCGTCCACAGAAAAAAAAATTGATAATGTCATCGGTCACGTGATTTGGCAGCCATATTGTTTTTTTAGTTAAAAAAAAAACTTCAAAAATCTTCTGAAATGGCTGAACAGATCGAGACGAAACTTTACACGTATGACCGCCTGTCCATGAGGAAAAAAAGGTTCACGCATACGATATCACAGGTCACATGGTTTGGCAGCCGTATTGGATTTACCCTAAAACATATAAAAATACACCACTCAAAAGAAGTCCTGGTGAAGGTTTGCTATCTCTGATTGCTCTTTTTCTTGTTCAATCCTCTTTGGTAAGCCGTTGTGGCTCACTTCATCAGCATGTGGATGAACGGGCATAATTGACGATCCACCAATCGGGACGGGTTTTGCAGGTGGTTTTGTCGATAAATGAAATGGCTAAAAAGAGTCAAGTGGATCATAAATAGACCGTTTTACCTGGAGTTCCACATCGTTTGGATGTGTCGGCATCATGTGGGACCTACCAAACTCAGAGCCAGTGGTGTGCAGCAGCAGTACTGTAAATAAGTCGATAGGAGTGAAGCACCTCCTTGTTGGTTCACGAAAAAAATAAGTGACCACTATATTTGTTATTGTCTTTGTCTGTCTGTCTGTCCTGAGCATAGCTCCGTGGGTTTTGATCCGATCCTGACAAAATTTTGGTGGGAGGTTTATATCATGATTTAGTTGTGTTTTCCTGAGAATGGGCATGGTGCGCCCATTATGGGCAGAGCCACGCCCAAAAAACGTGTTTTTAGGGGGTAGCCGATTTCAATTTGCATCTTCTCCTAGGGGGTTTGTCGAATCTGGCGGGTTTCGGTATTTGGTTAGCCCCATGGAGCTCTTTGTTTTTTTTTTTTTTTCATTTTCGTCCCAAGGTCAAGGTCGCAAGGTCACGAACTTAGAAAATTGTGAATTTTGACGTAAAAAAATTTCTTCTCCGAGGGGTTTGTCGAATCCGGCAGGGGTTTCGGTAGTTGGTTAGCCCAATGGCACCTGCATAGCCCCACAGAGCTCCATTTTTCATTTTCGTGTCAAGGTCACGAACTTAAATTTCGAATTTTGACAATCATACGACCGCCCAAACTTTGAGAGCTGGGATGACAATATTTTTTTTTAAGCATAATCTTGAGGTCATTCCCCACCTCAAGTCTTGAAACCATTTTGCTCTATCTCGAACACCTTGCCCGTGGCGCCCCCTTCAAGTTTGTTTTTACGCTGATTTCATCAAAATATGGATAATCTGAGGAGTGCGAAGTGCCATATAGCCTATATGACGTTATATTGTTCCTGGAATGTTCCAGAGGAAGTTTTGCACCAAAGGTCATAATCCTTGACCTTTGACTTTTAAAGTTCACAAAGGTCAAATTTTCAAAGTTGTGGGAATCAAACCGGGTTTTCGACCTTCTTCGACGAACTAACTCCAATAAGCTATAGCACGTATCCTGTTTCCTTATTTTAATGTCCACAACATTGTTTTGTGACCTTTAAAGGTTATGCAAAGGTCAAATTTTGAAAGTTGTTGAACGAAACCGGGTTTTCGACATTTTGCAGCTAATAACCTGTCACCCATACCAGATCATGTTGATCATTTTTATAACTTGGTCAAACATTATCACATTGTCTCATCCTTGACTTCTGAAACAATCTACATCGTCAAATACCGCTCGTGAATCATCGTCGTCTTCAGACTTGTTGATATTAAAATCGTTACCCAATTGATTCTCACACATAATAGAGAGTGAAACAAAGAACTCTATTTTAACTCGCTTGTTTTCTGCACCTGATATTTGGTACAAAGGAGTTTTTCTTCACCAAACCACAGGAATAGAAATCCAATCGTGTGTTACATTTGATTGGGCATTGCATTTGAGAGCCATCGAGGTCTTTACATCTCTGAATAACTCAGAGCATTGTTGCACATCGTATACAGTCATGATGATGACGACTTTTTATTTATTTTTACAAGGTTTAACTCTCGTGCAGGAGATTCAACACAAATTACATGCACATGAAGACTCACATGTACATGAGACAACAGCGCACTTGGAGGAAATGACTTTGCAAATCCTTTACAAGCCTCCTTCCTAGTGTGTGTGTGTGTGTGTGTGTGTGTGTGTGTGTGTGTGTGTGTGTGTGTGTGTGTGTGTGTGTGTGTGTGTGTGTGTGTGTGTGTGTGTGTGTGTGTGTGTGTGTGTGTGTGTGTGTGTGTGTGTGTGTCTGCTGCTCCTTCAGTTCTGGCCCGATTACATCCAGAATTGCTTTGTAGGATCAGAATGACCCCAATTAATGTATCGGGGTTTTTTTTTCCTGCGGTCTTGGGGGTGGTGGAGGAGAGGGGACACAAATTCTTTATGTAAATGTGTATCGTGTAGCGCCGCTTCCAGGTGGAAGAGGTTATTGCAAGTCCCCACCCTTTACAGTACAGTATTCCTGTCCCCATGTTTTCACTTGCAGTGAGGTGTTTTGAATTATGCATTGAGAAATTTTGAATTTCATATTTGAATAAGGATAACATAACCCCCCTGGCCGCTCCCGGAGGGAGCAGGTCCTTTTAGCACTTTTACTGCCTCATAAATGTGTTTTTGAGGCCCTCAAACGAAATTCTCTGTGTTCACACGCTGGGACAAATGTATGACGGGGGTGAAGCACGCAGGGCATTCATTCAGCCTGTGAAAGGGCTGAATCGTTCCCTTTTTAAGTAACTGCCTTGAATGGGATCAAAAGTATAAATCCTGGAAACTTTGTGGCGTCTTATCTGGTTATAAACCAATTATTTAAATTTAAGAGCATTAGTTCACAATACTCACCTTCAGTGAGGCTGTGTGATGTCTGAGCTTTGTGTGTGCGTGTATTTGTGTTAATCATTTTCAATATGATACCAGTATAAAAATCAAAATACGTCTTGTGAATCCAACTTTAAATGTAAAAAAAAAAAATACTAATAATAATTTCTGCAATGATGTATTCCAGATTGGTGTTTTGTGAAAAACAACTGTTGGACATTCCCTTTGAGGTTTTGTGCTTCATCATATAAACATGCTTGAACCAAAAGATATTTGTATAAGCACTGACATCTTTCCTTTCTGTTTCAGATCCAAATGAAGGATTTTCGCTTTTCTTTCAAGTTCAAGACGGCATGTAAAGAAGATGTTTTGAAACTCTGCCCAAACATCCGCAAGAAGTAAGTTTTTCTTTTAAAAAAAATAAAATAAAAAAACCTAATTCCATCATATTGTGCTTTTTCTTTCAATCTTTCATTCATTCATTCATTTATTCATTTCGGTTTTACTTTGGAAAACTCGCAGAAAGGCCTGTCGCTGACGGGCAACCCTGCTGTATTTTCACACCATTCAGCCTTGAACTCGTGCTGTTAGGATGATGATGACCAAATGGTGTCTTGTTTCCAATTCACCTCCCTCATTATCTGGAATATGTATGACCTTTTTTCATTCAATGGCGGGGGATTCTCCATCTCTGATGGTATATTTTTTTTTTTATTCTTCTTTCTTTCTCCACGTCATGACTGGTGTGCTATATCCCTCACCACTTCAGCCTAAGAATTCTTCCACAGAAACCTGTTGTCTTATGTACCGATTCATCCCACTTCGTCTTAATTATCTCACCCATCTGCCTGCTCTTTGTACTCCTGAATCCTGTGGTGAGGCAGTTGCTTTAAAACAACTTCCATTCTCCTCCTGAAAGGCGAATCAGACCAAAGGCAACCTCAGATCATTCCACAAAGCCTGCAACAAGTGTGTCTCCTCTCAGGAGAGCCACAAAACAACATCTGTCCATTCTCAAGAATGAGCTTCCAAACTTGTCTCTCCCTTCTAAAATCTGGTGGTGCCTTGTTAAGTCCGTCTCTCGTGTATGCTTCCCTTTCAGAGGGTAAAATAGCAACAGGTGGGCTCGAGTTAATGACTGAACGGACACGAAAATTGTATGTGTATATATGTATATATGTATATATATATATATATGTGTATATGTATGTATATATATATATATATATATATATATATATATATATATATATATATATATATATATATATATATATATATATATATACACATATGCGATACACAGACAAGGATGCTTGCCCAGTAACCTGCAAATAAGAGGGATGGGTTTGCTTGGGGATATAAAGGACTCGCTTGAAACTCTGCAGGGAAGAGTGCGTTTGAATCTGGAAGGCAGTTCCACAGATGGGAGTAAAGAAAATATGAGTTGAACTATGTCGTGAACCTGAATTTTAGGAGTTTAACCAGGAGGGAGTTCCTGGAAAAACACGTGCGTCATGTCGGAGCTGCCAAAGATTGAGATTGCAGATTGAGCTCTTTCAGGTCAATCTACAAAAATTAAAGGCAGGCGGTTAAAGAAAGAAACTGGAAGGGCACTCGCCAGAGCACATACCTCCCCCACGTAATGCCTGATCCACGAGAACATATCGGGCCCAATCAATACATTTTTTGAAATATCATGTTATATATATATATATATATATATATATATATATATATATATATATATATATATATATATATATATATATATATATATATATATATATATATATATATATATATATATATATATATATATATATATATATATATATATATGTATCATTTTTGGCCCTATCTCTCAATGAAGAATCACTTTAAAAATTAAATGATTCTCGTATCTGGATTTGGATCTTCACCAAAATTGAATCAATTTGTCGTGGTCACACACCCAAACTGTCCACCAAGCTTCATCTGAAAACTTCCACAACTTTTTGAGATATGCTATATATTAGTTTTGCCTGATCTCTCAATGGTGAAGAATCACTTTAGATTTTGGTGAAGATCCAGATCCGGATCTGATACTTTTTTAATTAGTTCATCCTTGTCACACATTGTCAATATAGAGACAATGTGTCTGCCAACCGAACCTGCCCACCAAATTTCATCATCCATAACTTTTTGAGATCCTGCAGACAGATAGACAGACACAGTGAGGGCTGAAAACATAGCCTCCTTCACCTTCGGTGCTGGAGTTAACAAGAAAAAAAGCAATCGGACATTGCAGACCCTCACCAGGACTTTTGTGTGGCCTTTGTGTACTGGTGTGTGATGTAATTGGAGACATAATTAGAACTGCCACTTTATAACTGCTGGCAGTGATGACCGGGTACCAAGATGTCCCGCTTTGATCAGACACTTGACCATGACCCATGACATTATTATTCAATGGAATTTAGAATGCGATTAAAATAAAGTCGATTCAAATCAAATGGAAGACTAAATTGGTACAGTCCTGCATTGGAATAGTCAGAAGGAACCCAAACAAGCAAAACTCAAAGATGAAGTCATCAGGAAGAACTAGGATAGGGTTTGCATTTCAGCTTCTGCTACTCTACACCCAAAATGTTACTCATCTAGGCACAGCCAAGTGAGCCTCATTAGAAAAAATAATAATAAATCAAAAAACCAAAAAGAACCCTAATTAAATCATTCTGGCTGCCAGACAATGCGTCTGATGAAGTTGAAGTTTAAAACATTAATTCCCCATCACTACTAGATTATAATTTTGAAGTTTCACATCGATTGATTCAGCAGTTCTAGAGAAAACATTTAATATTTTTCTGCATTCCAATATGGATGCCAAACCATGTGACCCATCAATTATTCCCTCAACTTACACCCATAGCTTGGGGAGCATGTGTGTGAAGTTTTCCCTCTATGTCCAGCCATTCTGGAGAAAAGATTTTTTATAGATTTTAGGTTAAATCCAATATGGCTACCAAACCATGTGACCTATGATGTCATATGTGTGAACCTTTTGTTCCTCATGGATAGGCAGTCATACGTGTAAAGTTTTGCCTCAATCTGTTCAGCCACTCCAGAGAAGATTTTTGAAGGTTTTTTTTTTTTTTTTAATTATTTTTTAAAATATGGCTACTGAATCACGTGATTGACATCAAAAAAAAAATTCTGTGGACTATTTTATCCCAAGATGACCCTCAATTTTCATACCGATCAGATGTAGTGTTCTCCACATGCAATTATGACGTCATAACGAAGGCATCTATGACTTGGTCAAAAATCATTCCCTATGAGGAGTACTGGCCGTGCGCCAAGTTTAATTTTTTTTCCTTGGTGTGGTTTCAGAGATGGAGGTCCAAATTATTTATTTATTTTTAGTTTTTCCAACATGGCTGCCACACCACGTGACCTACGACGTCATAATTATCCTTAAAACTTTCCACATGAGTTGTCACTCCATCTCGGTGAAAAACACCCACGTGATGATCTGAAAAAAAAATTGGAGTAGTTGGTGAAAATTTCGTCTCGATCCGACAAACGGTTGTGGAGAAAAACACAAAAGTTCTGTGTAGACAAAACTTACAAACAAACAAATGAGCAAACAGACTCAAATGCAATACCCTCTCCATTGGTGAGGGTAAAAACGGTCTTCTGCCATCTGCAATATGAGAACATAGCATCAGCCTCATTATGGGAGAATCCATTGATGTTGAACTTTCGAGTCTACAGAATTAAGAAGAAGAGACTGATGTGATGTTGGGGTTCTGACCCATAGAGGAGCGTAGTACTGTATTGAACTAAGCAACTAGGCCTTGTAGCTTGTGTTGCGCAGATTTTTCGTGGAATGACTTGGAAGTGGCCTGTGTCTTCCTTTATCGAGCAACTTTGATTTTATGGATATAGATATGTCTATACATATAATGTGTGTGTATAGTCAGTCTGGGTGATGTTATGGCTGATTGTGAGATGGAGTTGTTCTCGAGACTGCACCTGTTCTTGTGGCTAACTATATAAATAGATTGGTGTGTTAATTTAATCATCCCTCCGAGGTGATACCATGAGATTTTTTGGGGGGGGATTGTAGGACGTGTTCCATTTAGTAGACCAGCGTCAAATCTATACCAGAACAGCAGATAGTGATTTAGCTGCTTTATGCCCGTCAGTGTGATGGGATAGTGTACGGTACAATGTGGAGTTTATAAAGAGGAAGAGGGTTGTACACAATATTGTAGACGTTTTGTGGATGAAAGAAATATATATGTATATACTGTGTCGAAGATGCTGCCTTTCGGTCACTCCAGCCTCAATTGTAAGTGAGACATCGTGCCAAAAAAACAATATATAGCCCATCTCAAAACGTTATGGACAGATTTTGACGAAACTTGGTGGACAGGTTGGGTGTGTGACGAAGACAACTTGATTCGACTTTCATGAAGATGTCGATCCAGATTCAATGATTTTTAAAGTGATTCTTCACCATTAAGACGTGGCGCCAAAAACCATATGTGGCACAATATTTCAAAACGTTGTGTACGGATTACAACAAAACTTGGTGGGTAAGTTGGGAAGGTGACAAGCCTATTAGATTTTGGTTAAGGTACGGATGTAGTTATGGCTTATCATTGGGATACAAAACGTAAACTGTTCAGCCTGGCGGAGGTATGCGCTCGACCTGTTGCCGTTCAAATTATAATATATCATTGTCCTGTCACTGACCAGCCTGAACACCCACATGATTATCCAGCTCTCAAAACAAATATACAAAAGAAAATACTTCGAATATAGCATAAGGTAGTATGATTAAAATCAGGGTTTAGGATTTGATGCAAATCACACCAGCGAAAATTGCTTGTCGGTAATAGCACTGCAACAGGTGCCATTGTTTTGTTGTTTGTTTGTTTTGTATTTACTCTAATGGACACCTCATCCCATTGCATCTTGCTTTGTTAGAATGTCAGGCTGGAATTTGTAAATAAACATTGCTGGCCGAGCTTGATGTTTGTATGTACAGGGCTGACGTGGTTATCTGCTTGAGCACAATGGTACGCAATGACACGCTCCAGGAAGTGAAGGAGCCACGCGTGTCACTTAAGTGTCAACGGCAGCTTCGAGTGGATGAGCTCGAGATGGTCAGTTCACGATCTCTTGATTCAAGGAATACCTTGGCTGTTGTGCTTGTATATTGTCGATGCTAAACTGCTTAGTAATATGCACCGTGTCTCGAGACTTGACCGTGTCGTCATTTTTCTCTCTGGTACTGTTTTTGTTTGCAGTGTCAAGGCTCATGGAAGAGCTATGACACCGAACGGACCCACATGTATGTGTGAGAGAAAGGGAAAGAGAAAAACACACCAATAGTGAGGTTGAGGAACACAGTAGAGGGAGACTTGGAGAAATGAAGGCCGTGAGGAAGAATGAGAGCAAGGCATGGACGTGGGGTGATTGATTCAGCCGCAAACTCTCAACCACTTGATTGCAGGGAAAACATGTAAACCCAGAAGGAGGTAGAGGGTTTATGTGGGGGGGGGGGGTAGTAAATATCATGACTGGATGGGGATGCTGTCTTGAAGCCCGAAAAACCGGGAAATGTGGGGGGAGGGGTGAGGAATGATTGAGTTTAGGTGAGCAGTGATTCTTGATTTTGGTAGTTTTACCAGAAGGGGGTGCTGATGGACCTTGAGTGCCCTGCGGAAATATGGGGGGACATTTCTCGAACAGAGCAAGGAGGGGGGCAGGCTGGAGAGGAGACTGTAGAAGACAGAAAGACCAACGTGTGGTGAGAGGGTGAGAGGCCCAAAGACTCAGTCTTATCGTGGGAGATACCAATGATCCTAAATGCCTTGGTTTCCACAGGGTGAAGGTGAGAGGCAGGAGCACCAGCCCAGAGGGGAGAGCAGTACTCCATCAAGCTGCAGATGAAGACCTTGTAGGTGGATAGGAGCTCAGGTGTGCCAAGGAAGGACTTTGCATGATGGAGGATGCCCAATCGGCGACTGACTGGAGGCCAGGTTGGAAATGTGGCTTTACCAAGAAAGATCATGGCAGATCGTGAGGCCCAAAAGTTTGAATGAAAGGACTTCTTCAAGAGGATTGTTGAGAAAGTTGATGGGGTGGGGTTCCAGATGCTCCTTTCGGAGAGACATAGTGAGGGAGTGAGATTTGCAGGATTGAAAGACATGTTCCACGTGTTGGACCAGTTTGTGATTTTTATCCAGATCTGTAAAGAGTGAAGAAGCTGCTGAACAGCTCAGCTCTGCCATTTAGCCTGGCCCTGCGACTGGTCAATGGTATCCAGTGTCCCTTGAGAGACAACGCTACGGTAAGTTCCCAGACATCCACCGGCAACATCAAGGATGGTGGCCTTGAAGGCATTCAACAAATCTTCAGGATTCCCCAAAGCATTCAGATCCCCCCTCCCCCCCCTCCAAATCCACATTCAGCTTGTTTGCAAACTCCTCAGCTACCCTCTCACCCTTGAGCTTGCCAACATCTAGCCTATGCTAGGATGGTACCATTCTCCTGGATTTAATCTGCAACTTCAGAGTTGTTACCACAAGCCTGTGGTCAATATTGAGCAACTGAGCATTCCAGTATACACTGCAGTTCTGGATAATCCTCCATCAACGAGCACACGGTCAATCTCATTATCCTTGTTAATGAGCTCAGATGATAACAGAGAGGTGATTGTCCTTTCTTTGGGATAGGGCATTCCAGGCACCCACCCGAAGGGACCGCCTCAGGTTAACCCATGGAGACCGTCGTCTGGTGGACGACACCTCAGCATCACACCAAACACACACTACTGCAATTTGACCCAGGAAGGTTACCCAGTGTTTTTCCTCCGATCAAAGAGTGCGGTTTCCAAAGGCTTTGCCCCAATCCTGTCACTCAGTGAGCTGTCACAATCCTGTCACTCACTCAGGATGCTGCTGAAGTAGAGCCAGCATGTTACTGAGGTGAACTGGTATCTACCGTGTGTGGTTGAAGTGGTCGAGAGCAAAGAACCAGTTCACAAGCTTTGTCAGCGATTGGATATCCAAATGGAAATCAGCACTCTGGAGAGATCGTACAAACACTAGGATGGTGAGCTCGAGCTGAAGCACCATGTACCAGTTTGAACATAGGTCGACTTCCCATCTGGACAGTACACCATTCCTCAAGACTTTTCGTCTCACTTGATCCTGCAGACTTCACACATGCCTGGTTTGCCTCTTCCAGAGTTTGGTCGATGGCACATGGTGTTACCTGGTGGGCCCGCCATGTGCGGGTGATGTGAGCTTTAAGGAATGATTTTGCTGTGCCAGCTGTTGCAACCCTTGCATGTACAATTGCAGATGTCAACCACTGCTTTCAAGAATATATCCAATTGTCTTCAAAGCAGCAGCCTCGATGTGGAGTCCTCCAAACATGACGACCACCTTCGACTCCCCATAGACCAAGGGCCGCTTCCACTGAATGTTCTTAACTATCGCAAAAAGTGCTGGTCTCCAGCCACAACAGGGGTTTGTCCAGGGTTGATGTGGTCTGTGAGCTTTTTGATGATATCCAGGGAGTGATGCATCATGGAAACTTTTGCAGCGTCTTCTTTGAACAACTTGAGCTGACACGAAGTTGCGCTTTGTGGATCCTCCGGATTGGCATGGAAAGCTGACCATGATACATTTGCAGCACAAGTACATGTTGTGGTCTGAAGAATAGAATAGACCAATAAATAGAACAGAGCAAGATCAGTAGCTTGAAGAATGATGAATGACTGAGAACTAAACACAGACTACGACGATATGCAAACTATGTGACTGGTTTACATTTCAAATCGACTTAAGATAAATGCTGTTCCCAACGATATGAACATATTCAAGAAAACGTCATCACCAATTCCTTCCGCCCATGAATAAACGAAATTTCATCATAAAGTACGTACAACAGGGATCACAGTTCTAACCAATCAATCAAGCAAACGCTTCACAACACATGGCTGACGAAATGTACTTTCCATGAACAAGGATAATGAGGACAAAGTCTATAAAGGACAACAGGAATGTACACTTGACTGGGTATCGAACCTAATCCAGGAATGGGTTTGGTCACCGAGCAAAGCAGCATCCAGCAGCGAGGCCATGCCCGAGCACAAGGGAGCTTGCAAGGTTATGGGGACGAGGTTACACTCTCACCATCCTCATTTTAATGTCAGAATTCTACAAAGCAGGGGTGAAGTACATAGCCCTCACCGATCAGTACATTCACGACAATATACGCAGCAAAGCAAACGTGACATTGATAGTCATCTCCATGACCGAAATAATTACCAAAAACGATGGCTCTCGGCCAGTCGGCAACCATGTGCTGACTCCAACATACTCCTTCAGATGGCAGCAGCTAACGGATGACCAGCAGATAAACAATAAGGGTGGGTAACCACTAAGCGGGCGGGTCCAGAATACACAAAATATCACGCAGCACTTAGGTACTGGTTATATCATATTTTTATAAATGCAGCATCAAGACCTCCAAACTTGTCTCCATAACCTATAATAGGTTATTTATTTTTAATAAGTGGTAAATTAAGTGGCTGCACATACTCGACATTGCCTTGCTTGAATTCTATGACTCCAAAAACCTATATACAGGGGTTTCCTTATTTCTTGGAGTAGGAGGCTACTATTAAAAAGTAGCAGGTGACCATCACCGCGAGCGCAGCTGTATGGCCGGGGTCCAGGGCCCTAAGCGGGCCCTGGAAGCCGGAAGATCCTAGATGGCTGGAGATGCATTCTAGCATGATTTCTGACATGAAATAGTTCTCATATTATCATGCTGTTGGGGTGGAAAACTCCACCAAAACAGGTGGTTAGGCCTGTACTGGATGTAGTTGCATTAACATAATGACTGACTGGTTGACTGAAATTCAGCTATACTCCGTAGTTAGTTCAAGCAGCTTTTAAACAAGGTTCATTAATTTAAGACCATGGTTTAGGGCATACCAAGGTGTCTGGAAGATGGAGTATCTAAGCACTTTTAAAAGAGTCATTTTAGCAACATTTGAGCCATACCTTAGTTCTTAATAGGGAGATGATGTTGCACATGGAGTACAGTGAGCAATCTGAAGTAAGTGTGTGACATAATAATACTGTAGATGAACTAGCATTCATTAAGGAAACCAAATTCCATTTCTCAGATTTCAAAACGGGGATGTAGAGATTTCGTGGTGACAAAAAAAAAAAATCGAAAAATTGGCGCTGAAGTAAGTAGGCGGCAACCTTTGACATTTTTTCTCTGAGTAGACGGCTGCGGGTCGCCGGTAACCGGCTTCTAAGGAAACCCCTGTGTATATATATATATATATATATATATATATATATATATATATATATATATATATATATATATATATATATATATATATATATATATATATATATATATATATATATATATATATATATATATATATATACACCAGAATTAGGATCCTCGGCCTCTTAGTTTCTGAGTTGTATGCTATTTTAGTGTTAGGCGGTGGCTATTTTGAAAGATGGCCGCGATAGGCGTCATCGGCAAAAATTGGGATGGCACTATATCTAACTTTGTAATGGCTGACTGATTATGTGTACTAAGTTTGATGCTTTTATCAAAGTCCACGATTCTTCCCCTTATCCGCCGGACTATTTGACAATCGTGGTTTGGGACATGATCGGTTTATTAACATGGAATGTCTTGAATGTCGGGGGGGGGTGGAAACTACAGCGACTTGTTACTTGCCAAAGTGAGACGAGCAACATGCAGACGACGAACAGATATACTGTGGCTTGATTGCACGAAGCCGCTCACCCTCAAACGGCAAGTGGAACCATTATCCATCCCCCATGCATTTCTGACTCGCCTCCTAGTTGACTTCTGCTGCGACCCAAAATAAAAAAATATATATATATGCAATTACAAAAAAAAGTTACGATTAGGCCGACTCAAAAAAATAATAATAATCACACATCCCGAATTGACTGCATAGCCATCCCAAAGATTCCATCTGGGTGTAGCATAAAGATGCATGTTCTGGGGTTTTTTCTCTGGTATTTTTTTAAATGTAAAGGACCACCTCAATGGGACAAGTGTCTGTGTATCAGGGAGATACCTTCAGGATTGGGTGAAATTTCATGAACTTCTCTTTACTCTTTGATTCTCTCCAATAAATAATCCACGTGAACCTTGAACTATTCCCTCGTATGTTGTTTTTCCATCACATAAATTACTCGATTTTTTTTTTCCCCTGATGTAGTTGTATGTGAACTCTATTTCATTTGAATGATTATGTTTGTTAATGCAAGACTTGTATTTCAATTCATTACTGCTGAGATGTGGATGATTATGTTTGGCAAGTGTAATAGTTGTAAAATGCCATGTACTTTTCCACATATTGCATACTTAAAACTGTGCAGCTTCAACCCCCCCCCCCTCCCCCACTCTTCTGCCCCCTTTCTTCCTTCCAAATAGTCAATTTCATTCATTCCCAAGACTCCTTCCAGCATTTGCATAAATTATCATTAGATGGGTTTCAAACAGTATTATGACAGCCTTCTCTGCTCCCCCCCCCCATTGATGATTGGGTGTGTTCTATTTTATATTTTCCAGTCGGAGGATATCCGGTTTGATCCTGACCTGCTGAGCTACTGTGACGCTGACGTCAGAAGATTTTGTAAAGATGTTTCATTTGGTGGTGCCCAGGTATGGCTTATATAAAACCACCAATAAATAAAAATGGAGTACGTGTTTTCAGGTCATGAAGAAAGTTGAGGGGAAGTAATGTTTGATATCCAGTTTGGTATGCCTGGTATAATATATGGTGTAGTATGGTATGGTATGCCTCTTTCCATGATTTTTGTCATGAGGCAAAATTTGCAGGAGAAAGCCAAGGAAGGTAAAAAGAAAAAGAGCAATCGGAGATTGCAGACCCTCACCAGGACTTTTGTGTGGCCTTTATGTACTGGTGTGTTGCAAAATAAACTAGAATGGGCACTCATAGAGCGCATACCTTCGCCGCCACTACTTTTTTTGTTCTTGGTATGAGTGTGGGGAACTGGTTTGATGCTGGTTTCATGCAAATCGAATAAGAATTGACTGAGTTATGCCGAAAACTGCATATTTTTCAAGGGCGTGACACCCCCCTCCCGACATTTTACCCCAACCGGTGACGTGTTATGACGTCATTGTGTCACAAGATTGGGCATTAAATTCTGAACATTTTGGTGCTGGGTTCATGTAAAGCGGACAAGAATTGACCGCGTTATGACAAAAACCGTATATTTTTCAAGGTTGTGACCCCCCTGACCTTTGACCCCTAACTGGTAACAAGAGTATGGGCGTCATTGTGTCATATTGCATATCACAAGATGAGGCGTTGAATTCTGAACATTTTGGCGTTAGTTGCATGCAAATTGAATAAAAATTGACCGTGTTATCGTAAAAAGACGATTTTGACCTTTGACCCAAACGATCCCGAAATCTAATCGAATGCTTCCTGGCTAATAACCAATCATCCCACCAAATTTCATGCAATTCGGTTTCATACTTTTTGAGTTATACGAATCACAAGATTACAAATAAATACACGCCGACCAAAACATAACCTTTCGCAGAATGCGAAGGTAATAAGAGACATAACTACAACTGCCACTTTATAACTGCTGGCAGTGATGACCGGTACCAAGACGTCCTGCTTTGATTGGACACCTGACCCTGACCCATGACATTTTTCATTATTATTCAGTTGACTTCAGGATGGGATGAAAATAAATTCAATTCAAATCAAATGTAAGACCAAATAGGTACAGTCCTACATTGGAGGAATCAGAAGGAACCCAAACAAGCCAAAAGCAAAGATGAAGTCATCAGAAGGAACCTGGATTGGATTCATATTTCAGCTGCTACTCCTCAACCCTCAAACTCATTCAGGCACAGCCAAGTGAGCCTTATTCAAAAAAATCAAAAATATTTAAATCATTCTGGCTGCCAGACCATGTGTCGGATGAAGTTGAAATTTAAAACTTATTCTCCATCACGACTCAATCATTGTGAAGTTTCACATCCATTGATTAAGCGGTTCCAGAGAAAACATTATTTAATATTTTTCTTCAATCCAATATGGCTGCCAAACCATGTGACCTATCAATTATTCCTTAACGAACTTGTAGACCCAAGGCTTGGGGAACATTTGTGTGAAGTTTCCCCTTGATCTGTCCAGCTGTTCTGGAGTTTTGTTTATTTTTTTTTTTAAAATATGTTTTCAGGTAAATCCAATATGGCTGCCAAATCATGTGACCTATGACGTCATATTTGTGAACCTTTTGCTCCTCATGGATAGATGGTCATACATGTAAAGTTTCATCTTGATCTGTTCAGCCACTTCAAGAAGATTTTTGAAGGTTAAAATATTTTTTTTTAATAAAATGTGGTTGCCAAATCACGTGGCCGATGACATCATCAAAAAAAAAACGTTTTTTTCTTTTGGACCATTTTATCCCGAGATGACCCTCAAAATTTTCATACTGCTTAGATGTGGCATTTTGCATATGCAGTTATGATGTCATTTAAAAAAATCACACTTCTTCCCCATGAGGAGTATGCCCAGTTTCAATATTTTCCTTGGTGCTGCTTCAGATAGGATTCCAAAGTTTTTCCGTTTTTCCAACATGGCTGCCACACCACATGACCTATACTGTCATTATCAATAAAACATTCTGCATGAGTAGTCGCTCCAATGGTGAACATTTATTCTCAATCAAACAAGCAGTTGTGGAGAAAAAAACACAAGTTCTTTGCGGACAAACAAGCAGACAGACCCAAATTCAATACCCTCTCCTCCTCCGAGGGTAACTACAATGCCTCCATTGATATGAAGAAGGCTAATGATCGGGTTCCTTGAGAGGTGGTGGAAAAATAAGTTTATTATCTTGCCAAAACGAAATTTTTGCAAGATATGTTAGTCAGCTTATGTTTTTTTTTTTTTTTTTTTTTTTTTTTTGTTTTTTGTAGTAATCACGTATAAAAAATTCTGCAGAGCACAGTTGTCATTGGAAATTTTTGTAACTTTGCATATCAGAGGCCTATAGAGGTCCCTTTCAGTGCACAAAATTTTGAAGGTCAAAGGTCAAGGTCACTTTGTCGCAAATCGTGGGAGTCGACGAAACCCTTATTTTTTGAGTAATTTTGGTCGGATCGTCTTCAAACTTCATGGGAATATAGTTCATGGTCTGGCGCTCAGCTGATTAATTTTTGGTGGCGATTGGCCTTGACCTTCATATGTTTTTTATCCTGCCAAAACAAAGTTTTTGCAAGATATGTTAATCAGCTTGTATGTTTTTTTTTTTTTTGTTTGTTTGTTTGTTTGTCTGTAATCACGCATAAAAAATTCTGCAGAGCACAGTTATCATTGGAAATTTTTGTAATTTCGCATATCAGAGGCCTATAGAGGTCCCTTTCAGCGCACAAAATTTTGAAGGTCAATGGTCAAGGTCACTTTGTCGCAAATGAGGGGAGTCGACGAAACCCTTATTTTTTGAGTAATTTTGATCGGATAGTCTTCAAACTTCATGGGAATATAGTTCATGGTCTGGCGCTCAGCTGATTAATTTTTGATGGCAATTGGCCTTGACCTTCATGGTTAGCGCCTAAGGTCAAACATATTTGACCCCAAGGTCAAATTTTCAAGTTTTAGGAACCATATCGTGTTGTTCCTCAAATTGAACACCTCGATGAGTGCTTTCTAGATATGTCAAGCTTGAGACATTATGACGTCATTTGGTGACGTTATGAGGTAAACGCATATTTTTCATGGTTACTCTGTAGAACGATTCTCATTGGAATCTCTCGTAGGCAGATATTCCTCAAGGAGTCGCTCCTGGTGAATAGCAGCTCTGTTCACCTCAGTGTGACCTGAAAGAAGTCACACGTGGTCACCTTTTGGCAAGATACGGGTCACCCTGAGGGTGATATTGGTTTATTATTTTATATTTCTGTCTTTCTGGTGCAACGCAGCATTAGGCCCGAACCACAGCTGTCCACCATATCCAATCTTGGGTGAGATGTTGTGCCTCTTCAATATTAATTCCCCCATCCATGACATGTTTCTTCACTGTTTGCTTCCATTTGGTTTTTGATCTACCCATTGGTCTTCTACTATTCATTCTGCTTTGGTATATTATCCCCACGCTTTTTCAAAAAATCGGGCAATGCCCCTGCGCTCACCTGGGAACCACTAGTAGGCATGGATGACACACAAAATAAACCAATGTCACCCTTAGGGTGACCCGTATCTTGCCAAAAGGTGACCACGTGTGACTTCTTTCAGGTCACACTGAGGTGAACAGAGCTGCTATTCACCAGGAGCGACTCCTTGAGGAATATCTGCCTACGAGAGATTCCAATGAGAATCGTTCTACAGAGTAACCATGAAAAATATGCGTTTGCCTCATAACGTCACCAAATGACGTCATAATGTCTCAAGCTTGACATATCTAGAAAGCACTCATCGAGGTGTTCAATTTGAGGAACAACACGATATGGTTCCTAAAACTTGAAAATTTGACCTTGGGGTCAAATATGTTTGACCTCAGGCGCAAACCATGAAGGTCAAGGCCAATCGCCACCAAAAATTAATCAGCTGAGCGCCAGACCATGAACTATAATATTCCCATGAAGTTTGAAGACGATCCGATCAAAATTACTCAAAAAATAAGGGTTTCGTCGACTCCCCTGATTTGCGACAGTGACCTTGACCTTCAAAATTTTATGTGCTGAAAGGGACCTCTATCGGCCTCTGATATGCGAATTTACAAAAATTTCCAATGATAACTGTGCTTTGCAGAATTTTTTTTTTCGTGATTACAGACAAACAAACAAACAAAAAAAAAAAACAGAGACCGACTAACATATCTTGCAAAAACTTCGTTTTTGGCAAGATAAAAAACAAAAAATACCCACAAAAAGTTTGTTATAGTGAACTTGTAATTCCCATTAATCATGGCCTTTGAACAAAACATGAGTGGGGAAGGTGAGTGCTGGAATGAGTCAGGTAAAAATGACGAGTTTGAGTGAGAAAGTGTAAATGTCTTAGGTTGGCTATGGGTGCAAGTGCATCCGCAGTCATGAATCGTCCTTCTGGCTTCCCCTCCACCAACACCGCCTCCGCCGCCGCCATAGTCATCAACCGGCAATAAAAATGCACTGTTCTGTATGCTGTCGATTTCCTGTCGTTCTGTTTGCTAAAAATGCCCTTTATGTTCGGTCTGAACTGGGAGCCCACCACCTTTTTCCCTTTAAACAAAGCTATCCTTATTCGAAGATTCTGCATTCGCAAGGTTTTTCAGCAATGTAATCCTGGCGAATACGGAGGGTCCCTGTGTATTTTATGAACGAGTTGGGTGTCAGGGATATGTCAGGAAAATTTTTTTTGGGAGAATTAGGACTCATGGAGAACGCACTGAGGATGACGGACTCAATAAGAACTGTATTGGAGAAACCAGTGGATAGCAAAGGGAGATTGGGGATGATGTTTTGAAGGCTATGAAGCTGGGAAGGGTGTGAGGGTGGAGGAGCCAGCAGACCAGAGGAATATGGAGAAGGAAAGTCCAAATGGCCAACTCTGAAAGGGGGTAATGATTTAAATAAGAAGAATGAGGAGGTGGTTTGGTTTTCACTCTCGCAGATCCATTTGTAACATCCATGCTCATTCCTTCTGCATTCCATTCTCGATGTCGTTCAATCGACTGCCATTTTGAAATCCACCTGGGTATGAACAAAACTTATAAAGGAACTATTTGTGTAAAAGTACGTTCGTTGACTTGCTTGTTTTATTTTCTTCAGGTATTGGAATGCCTAAAAGAGAAGAAGAAGTCGCTCTCTCTTAAATGCCATGAAAAGATTTTTCGGCGAGAGGAGATTGAGATGGCTGACCCGGAGATGGACTTCAACCTGATACGTGTTTGCAAGCAGATGATAAAAGTGAGTTTTGTCAAATGTTCTTGTGACTTCTGCCACCGATTGGTAGATGGAGGTCATGTATTTACCCCTGTATGTTTGTCTGTGAGCAGGAGGTCTCAAAAAGTTGTGAACGGATTCTTATGAAACTTGGTGGACAGGTTGGGTGTGTGGCAAGGACGAATTATTTTGATTTTGGTGAAGATCCGAATCCAGATCTGGATACCAGAATTATTTAATTTTTAAAGTGATTCTTCACCATTGAGAGATGGGACCGAAAACCTTATTTAGCATGATGTTTCAAAAATGTATTGATTGGGCCTGCTATGTTCTCGTGGATCAAGCATTACGTGGCGGAGGTGCACGCTCTACCGAGTGTCCTAGTTCTTACTTTTTATCATTCTTTTTGCTTCCTTTTGTTGCTCTCATTCTTTCCTTATCTTCCATGAAAGAACATGGTAATTTATTAATTGATGAAAATAATACAAACTAAATAATTAGATAGATGACTGCCAAACTTGTTTTGCAAAACAAACAATTTGAGCATAAAACTTGGCATTTGTTTGCTTCCGTTGTCGACTCGGCAGGTCGCACACGATAATTTTTAATCTTCCATTGATCCTGCTTTTGTTGATATACGAACCCTGACGTGTTTAAAAACCAAGTGAAGCAAACACAAAATAAACGGGTGCTTTTGATAATGCTTGAGATGAATCCCAAAGTCGATTATTTTGACCTCTGAACTAATATATATATATATATATATACATATATATATATATATATATATATATGTGTATATATGTATGTATATACATATATATATATATATATATTTATATATAAATATATGTATATATATATATGTATATATATATATATATGTATATGTATGTATATGTATATATATATGTATATATATATGTATATGTATATATATATGTATATATATATATATGTATATATATATATGTATATATGTATATATGTATATATGTATATATATGTATATGTATATATATGTATATATATCTATATATATATATATATATATATGTATATATATGTATATATATATATATATATATATGTATATATATATATATATATATGTATATATATATGTATATATATATGTATATATATATATATATATATATATGTATATATAATATATATATTTGCGCCCGACGGCATGCGATCGGCCACGTCGCAAGCTGGCATTCAGTCGTGGCCCTCCGGGAACTATCGCCCGGAGCAAGTCATGGGTGGGGGTTTAACCTCACCACGATCGTGCCAATTGCCCACCCGCGCAGGATAGAGTTGCTCGCCAAATTCGAACTACCTAAGTACCTGCGCGAGTGGTCGACCGGGCAATTGTACCACGCCATAGGCAGACTCCAGACACGAACCGCTTAAGCGGTTCGTTCCGTATTAAAGGGATAACCGAGCGGAGTTATCGTCGGCCTTGACGGTTCCGATTTATTACCGGGCGTTTTAAACCCACTACGAATCTCTTACGCGATGCAGGATGGAGAGTCAATAAAAAGGAAGGAGACTAAGCAGAGCAGGAACAGTTCAACAAGCAAGCATTTTATTCACACACACACACACACACACACACACACACACACACACACACACACACACACACACACACACACACACACACACACACACACACACACACACACACACACACACACACACACACACACACACACACACACACAGACGCACGTATTTACAGCCATACAATTATGCAAGAATAGCAAATGCAGAGTTAAAACCGACTCTACGCTTACACACGGCAACACTTACACAGTTCTACTTGAAAGACGGCGCCACCACAAGCATTTACGCAAAAAGCAAAGGAAGAAAGCCACCCTCACAGGCAAGGAGGCAGACAGGCCCATAGACCAAATGAACGTGGATCCCAGAAGATCGGCCAGGTCCACAAGACCGGGGAGGTCTTACCCGCGTCCTCGTGACGCGATGGCGGGCAAGCTGCAATGTTCGCACAGCTGCGCCCCGACTCCCTGCCTTGGCGTGGTCAGCGAGTCCTCTCCTGCGTGCTCCACGCGAGCGGTCCCGTTGGCACCACGTTTAGGGTGGGGGGGGGGGTCCCCTCTCGGCACTATCTCAGCGCGAATGGGGGGGGGGGAATCGTCGATGCTCAGGGAGAGGGGTATGGCTGGTCGGCCTGGATCTCGCGACGAGTCGAGCGACCCCCACACCGCGACCTCTTCGCCGTCCGCCGTCTTCCCTGCAACTCCTCTCCAAGCTCGACTCACCCTTTCTCAGTTCCACTCAGCTCTACCCCACTCTTCTCCCAACTCACGCTTAGCTCCACCAGTTCCACACTCTCCTCGCGAGTCGCCTTGCGCTCGTCTCTTTATAGGTCTCAGGAGGAGCCGATGTGCAAATATGCGGATCAAAACGCGATTGGAGGCGGGGCCACGCCACCCTCTGTTCAGCCATTGGTCGGGCAAAATGGGGCGTGAACCTCCCTTGATCCGCATATCTACATAAACGGACTTCACATCCACGCGCTTGGAGGCAGGGCCAAGCCGCCTCGCGTTCGCCCATTGGTTGGAGGGGAAGTGGGCGTGAAGCATTCTGGATCCTAATTTTCCCCTCGGAAAGGCCGCCATTCGCGCTCGCGGCTCGGTGCGTTTGGCACCAATCGCCAAACGGGCCCCAGACAGCCCGACGTTCAGTGTTCACAGGTGGTGCGGTTGCTGGTTTTGAAGGAGAAAGGCGAAGGTGGTGCAGGGTTTTCGGTGGTGGTTTGATGGTTATGGTGTCCTTTGGGAATGGCGGTGAAGCGATGTTTGCGGGATGTAGTTGTGAAGGTAAAGGTCATGGCTGTTTGCGTTGTTGGCAGCTTAATGGTCGAAAATAATAATAGAGAAAGAAAAAATGGCTAACTGAAGGATCGCAGCCCGAATGGATCACATAAATTCCCTCTATACAACGGGTGTGGGCTAACTACACATGGACTTACCGAGAAATCTCACCTGAGGACTCTTTATGGTGTAATGCGAATTTCCACAACCGTAACTAATATATATATATATATATATATATATATATATATATATATATATATATATATATATATATATATATATATATATATATATATACATATACATATACATACATACATACATACATACATACATACATACATACATACATACATACATACATACATACATATAATATGCCGACTTGTTGAGTAAATTAGATATTCTGAAGTGCAACAATGGCTTGTTATCTTTTCCTTGTCCTATCGGTAGCATTTTTAGGAACATGCATTGGTACTGTAGATACAGATGCACAACGTCGGAACAATTTAAAAACAATTATTGAACAAACAAACAGATTATATGTGCCAGCACAGGAGATCCTGGACAGACATTTACTCCAGATCTCGCATCATAACCGAAGAATCTTCGTCTTTATATAGTTTCCTGTTAGACACAGGTTTTTAAAAATAATTTTCTGACGTTGACGCCAGTTCGCCCGGTCTTGACAATTTTCAGGTGAACCTTATCTTCAGTCTGCTTTGACGGCTCCTGCTTAAATGGTTGGAATACATTCAAACCCAGACATATTAATTGCACGGAATGCTAGAATGACGTCAAACGCAAACTCTAATGGCCATTAAAACGAGTTTCCATCTTATGTAGGTTAAAAGTCTGTTTGCTTCTCCCAAAACTGGATACATATATTATCTTGAAGCGACCAGAGCTTCGTGAATACATCTGGACACATTCTCAAATCCACATTCCAACTTGTTTGTGTCTGTTTTAAAAATTCCTTTCGCTTTTAAAATGATAGACAATTCTTCTTGTATTCAACTTGCTGGCAAAGTTCAACCTGTTTACACATTTAATATACAGGTGATCTTTCCATACAGAGGAGAAATATATATATATTTTTTTTGTATACCTTGGTCGAGGCTCGTATGAGAGCTAACACACAACTCACAGCAAGGAGGCATGAGACAAGAGGGGTGGGAGTGGAAGGGACAAAACAGTGGGGAACACACATTAGGTGAACTGTGGAAGGGAGAGGGATGGGACGGGGAACATGGCGAAGAGAAGATGGACATGACAGGGACTTTCAGGAAGGAAAGCAGGGGAATTGAAGGAAGTGGGCTTGGGTGGATTATCGGGGGTAGAAAAGATCGAGGATTTGGATGGGGGATGATAAGAGGTGGTGGTGAACAGCTGTTTTGAAAGCCTGGAGAGAAGAATGGGAAAGAATAGAGTGAGGAAGTTTATTCCAAAGGCAGGAAAAAAGAGGATTTAAAGAGTGAAGATGAGCAGTGATTCGTGATTTTGGTAGTTTTACCAGAAGGGGGTTGTTGGCGGACTTTGAGCGCCCTGTGGAAATGTGGTGGGGACAAATCGCAGAGAGAGCAGGGGGGCATGGCTGGAGAGGAGTCGGTAGAAGACAGAAAGACCACCGACCAACCTGCGGTGATTGAGTGAGAAGCCCAAAGACTCGGCTTCATTGCGGGAGATGCCGATGATCTTAAATGCCCTGGTTTCGACAGCGTGAAGCCGAGAAAGGTGGGAGGCAGGAGCACCAGCCCAGAGGGGAGAGCAGTACTCCATCAGGCTACGGACAAAAGCTTTGTAAGTGATCAGGAGCTCAAGAGGGCCGAGGAAGGACTTTGCACGACGGAGGATTCCCAGTCGGCGACTGGCTTTTGAGGCGAGGTTGGAAATGTGACTTTCCCAGGAAAGGTCATGGCAGATAGTGAGACCCAGAAGCTTGAAAGAAAAGACTTCTTCCAGAGGATTGTTGAGAAAGTGGATGGGGGGGTTTTCTAAACGGTCCTTTCGAAGAGACATAGTGAGAGCGTGAGATTTGTTTGGATTGAAAGACATGTTCCACGTGTTGGACCAGTTTGTGATTTTATCCAGATCTGCAGTGAGCGAAGAAGCTGCTGCTTGCCGGTCTGAAGGATGACAGATGGTACGGCAGAGGGTGGGGTCGTCGGCAAAGAGAAATAGAGGATTTTCCAGAGAGTCCGAGAGATCATTGATGAAAACCAGAAAAAGAACAGGGCCCAGAATGCTACCTTGAGGAACTCCAGCCTGCACAGGAAGAGGGGATGAAAGAACTCCATTTAGCGCCACACGTTGACTGCAACAGGAGAGGAAGTCTGCGAGCCATGAGTGGAGATGGCCTTGAATACCATGGGAAGAGAGTTTGGTGAGTAGTGCAGGGTGCCAGACTGTGTCAAAAGCACGTGATGTGTCCAGGGATACGGCTCGGATTTCCTGTCTGGCATTGAGGACCTCCATCCATTGATGGGAGAGCAGAAGCAGCATATCCAGGGTAGAGTGACCTTGTCTGAAACCAAATTGATGATTGGAAATCAAGCCATTGGAGAAGAGGAAGGATTTCATGTCTGAAGCGATGATGGATTCCATAACCTTGCTGATGATTGGGAGAAGGCTGATTGGTCTGTAGTTGCAGGGATCTGTTTTTGCACCTTTTTTATGCAGGGCAGTGATGTTAGCAGATTTCCAAGCAGATGGCAGATGACCTTGGGCAAATGAGAGGGTGAATAGAACAGAGAGAGGGTGAGCAAGAGCAGAAGAGCAGGCTTTGAGGACACGTGGGCTGATGCCGTCTGGACCGGTTGCAGAATCTGACTCGAGGTTTGAAAGCAAGCTCTCCACTTTGTCAGAAAAAAAAGATACAGAGTCCAGGGACAGTTGGGTGCGACTGGGTAAAGTGGGTAGAGATAGTGTTGGGTTTAGGACACAAGATTTAGCTGCAAACACCGAGTTTAGACATTCAGCTTTATCACGTGTGGAATCAGCAGTGCGGCCATTTGAGGTAAGGGAGGGGATGGAGGGGGAACATACACCAGAAACAGATTTGATTAAACGCCACCAGGATTTTGAGGAGGGAGAGAGGTTTGTGAGTTCAGACTTGAGATGAGAAAGATGTTGTTTTCTGGCTCTCCTGAGGGTAGATACACACTTGTTCCGAGCTTTGTGGAAAGAACTGAGATTGCCCTCAGTTGGGTTTGCTTTCCATGAGGCAAAGGCAAGTTGTTTCAGGATAACTGCCTCGCCACAAGCTTCAGTAAACCAAGGGCGGGAGGAAGGGAAGGCCAACTGAAGACGAGAGGGGATAAATCTGTGCATGAGGGAGAGCAAGTTTCTTTGAAAGAATTCCCAGGATGAGTTGATGTTTGAGAAAGTAGTGATAGGAGACCAGTCTGTCAGTTTGATGGCTGCTCGGAGACCCTGCCAGTCTCGACGGCGGTGAGGTGGTTCTCTGATAACAGCCAGAGAGATGTCCACTTTAACAAGGACGTGGTCAGAAGAACCAATTGGAGCGAAGGAAGAGCAGCAGATATTGTCTGGGAAATTTGTCAGAATTAGATCCAGAAGAGATGGAGTACCATTGGTTGAGATCCGGGTCGGGAAGTTGACCGATTGAGTCAGTCCCAATGAGTCACAGAAAGCTTTTGCAGAGGTGCCATGGCAGTTGAGAGAGGTACCCACACCTAGCCAACTGGCGTGATGACAATTGAAGTCACCACATAAGAGGAAGAGAGAGTTTGGATGATAAGATAGAAGATGGTCCATGTTTTCGGATAGTGAGGTGTAGATGGAGTCATCACTGTTCGGTGGACGTTACAGTACACATATAAACATGAGGTGGGAGTGGAGGGGAAGCCGAAGCCAGAGGTATTCCTGGGGGTGTGGGGGAGTGAGAGCAGTGCATGGAGAGTGAGGAATATAATCTTTGATGAAGAGAGCAACACCTCCACCAGGACGAGGCTCAGGTCTGTCATACCGTAAGAGGGAGTAACCGGGGAGAGATACTTGGGAGTCAGACACGTCTTGGGAGAGGAAAGTTTCTGTTAGGCAGATAATTACTGGTTTGTCAGTGGCAACCTGTATGGAAAGATCTGAAAGGTTTGAGCGAAGGCCCTGGATATTTGAGGTCCACACTTTTAATGAAGAGGTAGGGGAGGAGGCTTTGGGTGCAGGAGGGGGAGGGGGAGGGTAGGACAAGGGACGAGGGGGGGGGGTAAGGAGCATTGTTGAAAGAGTGTGGGGTATTGCAGAATAGCGAGGGGAGGGGGCCGAATGAGGAGGAGAAAAGGCTCTGTGGTGCTGGGGGAGAGGGGGACAAGAGACAAGGAAGAAGGCAGTTGAGGATTTGAGGAGGTGGAGTGAAGAGATGGAGGTGAGAGCGCAGTGGAGGGAGGCAGCTTGGTGGATGAGAGGGGGGAAACTTTGAGAAGGATGAGTGAGGGGGATGAAAGGTGGGAGAAAGGTGAGGGGGAATTTTTGAGAGAGGTGAGAGGGAGGCTTGGAGGTGGAAGAGTGGGATGGTTGCTGTGAGAGTGAGAGTGAGGGGTGAGGGGGTGAGTTGGCACTGAAGTTGGAAAAAAAGAATGGTTGATGGAAAGCGAGCATCCATGGCAAACTGTGGTTTTTAAAAGTTTTAGGTCAGAGATGCGATTTAACACAATTCTTGATGGATGCAATGAAGGCGAATTCAGAGCATGGAGAGAAGAAGCGCTGTAATAGTTGGATTTTTTAGACAAGGAATGAAGGAGAGGTCGAAATGAGAGCAGTCTGTTAAAATAGCAGAAGAGTAGTGCATTGTGAAACAGTAAAGAGTACCACATGTATGAGAGAGGAAAATATAATTATGTTAATTCCAAATGGATACATACTTAAAAAATCGTATCATCTTTGAGTACATTCTACTTCAGGTTTAACATTTTCATTTTCATGATAAAATTTCAAACCCATCATGATAAAATGTTTTTACAGTACCTTTGGTTTATAATTGCCATCCATATTCCATGGTAATCATTCCGAATCTAAAATTGATTTTCTCTGAATTTTTATTTTATTTTGTGTAGCGGTTCTGCGCAACTTCAGACACCAAGTCCCTGATGCAGTGCTTGAAGCAAAACAAGAACAGCGAGATGATGGATCCAAAGTGCAAGCAGATGATCACAAAGCGCCAGATCACACAATACTCTGGTAACCTGACTTTCTTGAACCTGCTGTATCACCTGACCAAATCCATACATCCATTGGGACCATACTCCTTTCAGAGCGTTGGTGCTGCCTAAGCAGTCTCTGGCTATTGGGCACAATCCTGGATGGGTTGCCACTCTGACCAAATGGGGGTCCAAAATGCAAGAGTCGGGGAATTTATCCGGGATAACGTTCTCGCACGATACATTTGTTGCTGCTATTTGTACATTTCATGATTGGGAATGATGGGCAAGCAACATTGTATTTTATGATGTTGTGGAATGTACATGCACAATACCAAAATGGTAGCTTATCGTCTGCTCCTCTTTTCTCAGGTCTTTAATTCATACATACAGCATGACCATCACACTTCCACAACTGTTTTGCTATTCTCACGATAATGCTTAGTAAAGCCAAAGTGAAGAGGCTGAAAACCGGAATCTGATCGGTGGAAGGTTCAAGTGGTTTAAAACTAGTGTCGAGGAAAGTCATGAAAAGTGGAGTTATCCTAACAGGACAATGACCCCGATGTTGACCCCGATCAACAGGACAATGACAGTGCCTTCTAAAAATATTAACACCCCTTCACTTTTTCACATTTTGTAACAGCCTGAATTTAAAATGCATTGAATTAAAATAAAAAAAAATTGTCACTGATTTACAGAAAATACACCATAATGATAAAGCGAAAACATGCTTTTAGAAAATTTTACAAATAAATTAAAAATGAAAGTTGAAATGTCTTGTGTCAAGAACTACTCGACCCCTTTGCGATGACACTCCAAATTGAGCTCGGGTGCATCCAATTTCCTTTCGTCATCCTTGCGACTTCTCCGCAACTTGATTGGACTCCACCTGTGGCCAATTCAATTGATTGGACATGATTTGTAAAGAAACACACCTTTCAATAAAAGGTCCCACAGTTGATGGTGCACGTCGGAGCAGAAAGTCGACAGTGAAATCCAAGGAACTGTCCGTAGAACTCCGAGAATTGTGAAGAGGCCTAAATCAGGAGAAGGGTATAAAATGATTTCTTGAGTGTTGATAGCTCCCAAGAGCACAGTGAACTCATCATTAGGAAATGGAAAGAATGTGGAACTACCCAGACTCTTCCTCGAGCTGGCCGTCCGACCAAACTGAGCAACCGGGAAAGAAGCACCTTGATCAGGGAGGTGACCAAAAACCCAATGACCACTCTGACAGAACTACAGAGTTCCTTGGCTGAGATGGGAGAACCTGCCGGAAGGACAACAGTCTCTGCAGCACTTCACAAATCTAGGCTGTATGGGAGAGTGGCCAGATGGAAGCCACACCTGAGAAAAAGGCACATGACAGCACACCTGGAGTTTGCAAAAAAGTTTGTGAAAGTGTCTGAGAGCATGAGGTAAAAGATTCTGTGGTCTGATGAGACAAAAATTGAACTCTTTGGCCTGAATGCAAAGCATGACATCTGTTGCAAACCAAGCACAGCTCATCACCCATCAAATACGTTCCCTACCATAAAGCAAGGTTGTGGCAGAAAGTCCCTACCATGAAGCTCTGGCGATGTTTTCCCGCAGCAGGGACTGGGAGGCTTGTAATCAAAATGAAGACCAATTACTGCACCATAGCCCCAAGAAGGAAGCCAGACACGCACGCACACACCATACATAAGGATAGAGGGAACAATAAATGGAGCAAAATACAGGAAAATCCTTGAGGAGAACCTGCTTTAGAGTGCAAAAGACCTTGGACTGTGGAGATGATTTATGTTCCGACGAGACAACGTCCCCAAGCATACAGCCAAAGCAACACTGGAACGGCTTCAGAACAAGAAAGTGAAAGTCCTTGAGTGGCCCAGCCAAAGCCCAGACTTGAATCCCATTGAGTATCTGTGGAAAGACTTGAAGATTGCTGTTCACCGACACTCCCCATACAACTAGACAGAGCTTGAGCAAATCTGTAAGGAAGAATGAAAAGCTAATATCGACATACCCAAGAAGACTCAAAGCTGTATGTAAATCGCTGCCAAAGGCGCTTCCATAAAGTAATGATTCAGGGGGGTTGAATACTTATTGAAGGAAGACATTTCAGCTTTTCATTTTTAATAAATTTATAAAAATTTCTAAGCACATGTTTTCACTTTGTCATGATGGGGTATTTTGTGTATATCAGTAAAAAATTTACATTTAATCTATCTTAAATTCAGGCTGTAACACAAAATGTGACAAAAGTCGAGGTGTGTGTGTGTGTGTGTGTGTGTGTGTGTGTGTGTGTGTGTGTGTGTGTGTGTGTGTGTGTGTGTGTGTGTGTGTGTGTGTGTGTGTGTGTGTGTGTGTGTGTGTGTGTGTGTGTGTGTGTGTGTGTGTGTGAGAGAGAGATATATATATATTACAGTAAATCTTCAACTATCATGGGGATTAGGTTCCTGGAAAATTCCATGATATAGTTAAAACCACATTAGTGGAACCCAAGGTGCAATGGGAGAAGAGAGTTTCGGTTCCTGGGCTAAGAGGAAGATCAGCAGCAGCCAAAAATAAATTCATTACGATTTAAACACACCTGTAAGCATAGTAAAACATAAACAAAAACACAAGGCTTTTACCTTTTAAATTTATTTCAAAACAGCGAGGTGGTTGAGGGAGCGTAACAACATTACGTACTCATCTTGTACTCTGCTCTAAATAAGAAAGCACAAGACAGCTCGGAATCATGAGGGAAGAGCGGGTGATGGGTGGGCGGGGGAAGGGGTATTCAGCGATCGAAAGAGCAGCATTAGCTTTACGACGAAGTCGCCTGCAGCATTGCCACATAGGAGGAGGGTAAGACAATCTTTAACCACCTCACCTTGAATCCTGGAGCAGATCTTTCCTGCTCGGAGAGGAAAGTACGAAGTGGCATCCTCTTCCAGAATAATCCCATCTCGTCACTGTTAAAAACATGCTCCGGCATAAATCCCTTAGCCTCGATTAGTTCCATGAGCTGCGGTGGATACTTTTTTGCAGTATCATGGTCGGCTGTTGCTGCTTCTCCAATTAATTTGACATGATGATGGCTGAATCATCTTGAATTTCTCAAATCAGCCCTTGCCTTGCTGGCGTGCAACGTGTGGGGAGCCGTGGTTGAGCTGGAGCCTTCAGATTTGTTGCGTGTTTTAGGAGGTGCCCTTTTTGATTCGATTTGACTGAGATACTGGAATGGTGAGGAACCACGGACATTGCAAAACTAGTGTCGATTATTCGGTCGAAACGCTGGTGAAGTGACTAGCTTGAGAATGAAGCATGAGAATGGGGTTCCGAGTCCGAGTGTCAGAAAATCAGGGTTTGAGAATGGCGGTTCGAATACGGGTGTCGAAAATAAAGGTTTGGGAATGAGGTTTGAAGGATCATGAAGGTTTTGGGAATGAGGAAGAGAACAGTTGGAAAGGTTCTACCTCCAATCGTTGACCCTGCAATGGCGGTTCACAGATGCCGCATTTTCACCTCGAGCCAACCGATCTAACAACTCTATCTTTTCGTCCGTCATCACCTTTCTGTCTTTTGGCATAACTAACTTTGTCCATTGCTTTTCGTTTGGGAGCCATTAACAATTGTGCACGAGAAAGGACAAAAGGCTCGTAATGGGAGATAATCGTACATACACGGGACGCAAATGATGACTCGTCTCTTGGTCGAAATGAAATCCCATGATAACGAAATCGGAATGCAATAGGTTGCCCGTGATTGGTTGAAACGCGTGATATTTGAGGATTTCCTGGACACCAAGTTGATGAAGGCAATGTGGATTTGTTTTTTTACTTTTATATTCATTTTTTTGACATTCTGTCGAACTTTAATCTACTCAGGATTTTTACTATAACACACGCACACACTTTATTCATTTGGTACTTGTCTCGCATTCCACAGCAAGTCCACTGCCACCCACCCCAGTGCCATGGTTTGTCTGTGCTATCATTTGTTTCAAGTGTGAAACGGTTGCTGTGGGTGCTGGGGGAGGGGGTAATTTTTACATCGGTGGAATTGTGCTTTTGTGATTCCAGATTACAGGCTCAACCCTGCACTGAAGAGGGCATGCCGAGCAGACATTCCAAAGTTTTGTAAATCATTGCTGGACCATGAAAAAAACGACCATGAACTCGAAGGGAAGGTCATTTCGTGCCTCAAGATGAAGTATGGGAAGCAGGTGAAGGCTTGATTGTTTTGACTTTAACTTTTTAAATACCCGTTGAGGTTACCTCACCGAAGGAGAGGGTATTGTGTTTGGGTTTGTTTGTTTATTTGTTGGGTAGTCGATCTATCTACCCTTATTTTCAGGTTTTCCGTCGTTATGTCTGTCTGTTGGGTAGTCGATCCAGTCGAAAAAAATATATTTTAAATTTTTTTTTTGAAATTTGTTCTACCCTTATTATCAGTTTTTCCGTCGATATGTTTGTCTGTCTCTCTGTTCGGTCCAGTGCTCCGTTAATACAATGGCGATTTCGATGAAACTTGGTTGTTAGGTTCATACCATGACCTAGTTGTGTGCAAATGAGAACCGTTGCTATGGACACCACCGTTGCCGAGCAACGGGACTTTGAAATTTTTGAAAAATCATAAAAAAATTATTTTTTCAAAAATCGGGCCACGAGAGACTGTGGGCAGTACATTCAGCCATATTGTCAAAAATTTCCAGCCGGATCCTATGAAAACTGTCGGAGAAGATAGACTTTGAATGAACCCTGGTCGAAAACAATAAAAAAAAAACGAAGTTCGTTATATCTCAGAGACTATGAGTCAGATATACATGAAACTGGTATGGTAGGTTCATGGTATGTCCTAGTTATGTGTGAGAAAGAACTGTTGCTATGGACCCCTCCGTTGCCTAGCAATGGCCGAAAAACCTCCAAATGTGGGGGTATTTTAACGAAAAAAACAATCTGCAGCATTAACCCTTGAAGCTGGAATCATGAATTTTCTTGTGCTTAATCATCAGGTCATTCCCCCATCGAACGGGCCCATCGCGTCAGGTTCTATTGGGTAGGCGACTACCCATGTCCGCCTACCGGCTTGTCTGTCTGTCTAGGCCAGTACTCCGTTAATCATAGGCCGACTTTGATGAAACTCTGGTGGTAGTTTCATACCATGACCTAGTTGTGCGCGTTTGAGAACTGTTGCTATGGACCCCTAGGTTGCCGAGCAATGGGCCTTTGAAAATTTCAAAAAAAATTAAAATATCGAAATTCAAAAATCAAACTATGATCGTTTGTGGGCAACACATTCAGCGTCCTTGACAAAATTCAGTCCGCTCCCATGAAAACTGTCGGAGTAGATAGACTTTGAATGAACCCTGGTCCAAAAAAACGAAGTTCGTTATATCTCAGAGACTATAAGTCAGATATACATGAAACTGGTATGGTAGGTTCATGGTATGTCCTAGTTGTGTGAGAAAGAACCGTTGCTATGGATGCTTTTGTTGGCTAGTAACGACTAAATTCGACTTGATCGACTACCCATGTTCGCCTACCGGCTTGTTTGCCTGTTTGCACAGAACTTTCGTGTTTTTCTCCACAACCGCTTGTCGGATTGAGATGAAATTTTCACCAGTGGGGACTACTCATGTAGAATGTTTTAATCATAATTATGACGTCATAGGTCATGTGGTGTGTTGGCAATGTTGGAAAAAGTTTGGACCTCTGTATCTGAAACAGCACCAAGGAAAAAATTGAAACTTGGCAAGTACTGCTCATTGGGAATGTTTTTTTTTTATATATATATATATTTTTTATTGATGTCATCGGTGCCTTCGCCATGACGTCATTATTGCATATGTAGAACGCTACATATGATCAGTATGAAAAATTTTGAGGGTCATCAAGGGATAAAATGGTTCACAGAAAAAAAAAAATTGATGACGTCTTCGGTCACATGATTCAGCAGCCATATTGTTTTTTTTTTGTTTTTTGTTAAACCCTTCAGAAATCTTCTCTGAAGTGGCTGAACAGATTGAGGCAAAAGTTTTACACATATGACCGCCTATCCGTGAGGAACAAAAGGTTCACACATATGGCATCATAGGTCACATGGTTTGGCAGCTATATTGGATTTACCCTAAAACCCATAACGATCTTCTTCTCGAACGGCTGAACAGATCAAGGGGAAACTTCACACAAATGTTCCCCAAGCCGTGGGTGTACAAGTTTAAGGAACAATTGATAGGTCGCATTTTTTCGCACCCATATTGGATTGAAGAAAAATATTAAATAATGTCTTCTCTGGAACAGCTTAATCAATGAACGTGAAACTTCACAATGATGATCGAGTGGTGATGGGAATACATGTTTTAAATTTCACCTTGATCAGACACATGATCTAGCAGGTGGAATTATTTAATTTCTTTTGATCTGGGTTCTTTTTGATTTTTTTTTTTATAAGGCTCACTTGGTTGTGCCTGGATGGGTTTGAAGGTAGAGTAGTCGCAGCTGAAATGTGAATCCTAACCAGGTTCCTCCCGATGACTTCATCTTTGCATTTTGCTTGTTCGGGTTCATTCTGACAACTCCAATGCAGGACTGTACCTATTTGGTGTGGAACAAATGAACTCGATTTCCACTCAGGTTCAGCATACAAAGGACAGTGTTTAATTACATATGGGCGCACATACAGGAGAAAAAATAATACATCGATGAAACTCTCTTTCAAGGAAAACACCCTTAACCCAAGTCTTGTATATCGAGTGGGGGGAAATGATTGAACAAGCAGGATAAGAGAAATAGCTTGTCATCTGCGAAAGAGTAACTATTCCCATGGTTTGAAATCAAAATATCTGCTTTCTGCTACTGGGAAAGGAGTGAAACAGTCTGAAACTGTTAGGTACTTAGGCAAGACCCAAGTACAGCCAATCAGAAAAGAGCACAACAACCCCTTCGAGGTTCCACAGGGTTTGGAGGTAGACAGTTGCACAGATCAAGGCAGTGAATCATTACTTCTACACGTTCTCAACGTTGTTAAAGAACATTACATTGACTAGCGCTACTCACAGAACCTCGGGAGCTTTCACTATGAGTCTACACAAAAAGCCATGCATTATATTCATTAATTTTGTGAACTAAATAAGAAGCATCGAAAGTTTATGTTTAATCATGTACCAATTGATATACTTAAGTCTTCCTGGAACTTATGCAACATTTCCAGGTTGTTAAATAGTTTAAATCAAAAATGTCATTGTCAAATCAACACAAATCAATATCAACTGAAGGCAGATATATGTTTTACAGAAAGCAAATGTACCAGAATATATGGTTAATCATGTTTACAAGGGAATCCTCTCAACTGCAGCATTTTATCGAAGTTCAAATAATATTTTATGAGTGAGGAGCAATGTCTTTATTCATTCACACCAATTACAAATGCTTAAAGAGGAAATCTTCAACAAAGGGAAGGGCGGTGTGAGGGGAGGGGAAGGGAAGGGAAGGGTGGCGTGAGGGGGAAGGGAAGGGTGACATGAGGGGAAGGGAAGGGTGACATGAGGGGAGGGGAAGGGTAGGGGCGGCATGAGGGGAGGGGAACGGTAGGGGCGGCATGAGGGTAGGGGAAGGATAGGGGCGGCATGAGGGGAGGGGAAGGGTAGGGGCGGCGGGAGGGGAGGGGAAGGGTAGGGGCGGCATGATGGGAGGGGAAGGGTAGGGGCGGCATGAGGGGAGGGGAAGGGTAGGGGCGGCATGATGGGAGGGGAAGGGTAGGGGTGGCATGAGGGGAGGGGTAGGGAATGGCATGAGTGGAGGGTAGGGGCGGCATGAGGGGAGGGGTAGGGAATGGCATGAGGGGAGGTGAGAGGAAGGGTTGGGGCGACATGAGGGGAGGGGTAGGGAATGGCATGAGGGGAGGGTAGGGGCGGCATGAGGGGAGGGGTAGGGAATGGCATGAGGGGAGGTGAGGGGAAGGGTTGGGGCGACATGAGGGGAGGGGTAGGGAATGGCATGAGGGGAGGGTTAGGGAATGGCATGAGGGGAGGGTTGGGGCGGCATGAGGGGAAGGGTAGGGGTGGCATGAGTGGAGGGGAAGGGAAGAGTAGGGGCGGCATGAGGGGAGGGGAAGGGAAGAGTTGGGGCGGCATGAGGGGAGGGGAAGGGAAGAGTAGGGGCGGCATAAGGGGAGGGGAGGGGAAGGGAAGAGTAGGGGCGGAATGAGGGGAGGGGGAGGGAAGAGTAGGGGCGGCATGAGGGGAGGGGAAGGGAAGCGTAGGGGCGGCATGAAGGGAGGGGAAGAGAAGGGTTGGGGTGGCATGAGGGGAAGGGAAATTTGATTCTTTCATTTGATTTGAATTGAATTTGTTTTAATCCCATTCCAAATTCAATTAATAATCATTAAAAAGTCATGGGTCAAGGTCAGGTGTCCAATCAAAGCAGGGTTGCATGAAAGCCGGACGTCTTGGTACCTGGTCATCACTGCCAGATGTTATAAAGTGGCAGTTCTAATTATGTCATTAATTGCGTAGCACACCAGTACACAAATGCCACACAAAAGAACATAAAACAAGTTCTGGTGAGGGTCTGCAATCTCTGATTGCCCTTTCTAGTTTCTACTGTAGAATGCTCTGATATTTGTCCACTGGAGTTATTTAATTTGTTCTTCAAACATTTACCGAAGATTAATTATTTATCCAGCGAAAGTACTACTGGTATTTATCAAGGTTTCATTACTTGTATTTGACTCGACTGCATATTTGATGGGGATTCAAGCATGCACTCAGACTTGTTCCATCATTGCTGAAAGATGGCTGTGCTGCTGATGCACTGCCCACTGAGGAGGGGCCAAATGTTGTTCTTTTTATTTTTTTTGTTGTGGAATTCGGATAAAGTACCAACCGTTTTTGCAAGACACCGACCATGGGTGCTTTTAACATCATCCACCAATGCTGACACTTACCAGCGTTCCCACTGATGCATTCATCCTGCCTCTGTATCACCAGGATGTCAGGTTATATTTGAGACAAGACATCAGTCTGGTCCAGCAACCATTTATTTATTTTATTTTAACTGTAAAATTAATTAATCCCTCCACCTTATCCTGTGGGATGGTGAATATTTGCAATCGAGAATTTGTTGAGTTGAACGTAATTCGCACTTTGGTTTGATGTTCGGCAGTCATTGTGGAAAAGTTTTATTATCATTTGGGACTGAATGGCAATATGAAGGAATGTTTGTGTGTGTGAAAGTTAGTTCGCTTTACCAGACTCAGTGGCACATTGTGTTTGGAGTGTTCTCTGAGTTTGGAAGGGTCGGGGGTTCGATCCCGACCCTCGTCGAGTCGCACCGAGACTAAGGATTGGAAGTGCTGCTGCTTCCTCGTTTGATGCTCAGCACTTTGAGGATCGAGTTCAAACAAAGCCTGTGGGTTTGGCATGCTTTGAAGGGATGGGGGCGTGTGGACCGAAATTTCTTTATTCCTTCGCTAATTGCGAAGAGAAAAACGACGTTGCAAGATGTCACCAGCCCTTGAAACTGTTCCAGGAAGTTGCATCACTTCCCCCCCCCAAGGGTCACCAGCTGTGTTTGTCTGAAATCTCATACGGTGTCCAACTTCTGTCTGTCTGCATGTGTGTGTGTGGGATTTGTATGACATCCTCCATGAGCTTTGTACCCTGTCAAATAAATCAAATTCCATCCCCATCACATAGGCATGCCTTATTTTTGGTGAAAAACAACATATGAGATGGAAACTGGTTAAATGCTTCATCTGTTCCCATGATGCCCTCTGTGCTTGTACTCAACCGACACCTATCCATGTTTCACATCTCTGTAGCAATTCCATGTCCGTCGTGTAGCCTGCCAGTATGATTGTACGATTCACTGATCGAGATAACGTCATTAAAGCAATGGTGGACATATACCTTCTACTTTGGTACTGATGATTTACAGTTCAACAGGTGGCTATGTTGTGATGGCAATAAGTTGTTTTCCAATATCATCTAAATCTTGACATTGATATTTCACCTTGAATGACAGTTTTTAATATTTGGCCTCCTCCACCCCCTCCCCACATACCCGAACATTTAATCCCCAGCGTTTGTCATCGGAATGCGAGGATCAAATGGGCATTGCCATCAAAGATGCAGCCATCGATTACCGGCTCGATCCCCAACTGCAACAGTTTTGCAGCAAGGAGGTGCGGTCATGAAGCGTATTTCCAGGAGGATCATGGGAACGGGTTGTTGGTTTAACTGTATCAACACATTTGTTGCTGGTATTTATGTAAAGCCTTAAAAATTCCCCTCGACCAAGCTCGACAGCTATCTTCAATTTTCTCCAAATGGAGGTCTCAACGATTACTCTCCCGTGCTTGCTGTGTGTGTTTGTCTGTGCACTCATTTTTAAAAAAAACACTCAGAGTTTTACAAAGTCGAGGATTTGTACAGTTTTGCATCCAATTCTGATACAACTGAAGAAATATTTGGCACCAATACAAATGAAATCATCAATGAAGTGATGTCCTTAATTGTTCTAAAATGCCAGGTCATCGGTAATGTTGCGCACGTGCTCGTGCTAAGCCCGTGGTGGTCTCAAAATAGACGGGTGCTCAAGGCACCGTGTGCTTTGTTGCAACATTGACTATCCTTTCCATGTGACGATGGCCTCAACCTCCGTTTTTACTGGATGGCACTTGGTATAGCGCACACCTCTGCCAGGCTGAACAGTTTACGTTTTGTATCCCACCGATGAGCCGGATCAGGAGCTGGACCTGAACCAAAATTTAATCTGCTTGTTCTTGTTATCGAACCAACTCGTCCACAACTTTTTGAAATATGCTGTACAGTATATTGTTTTTGGCCCAATTTCTCAATGGTGAAAAATCACTTTAAATTTTTTTAATTTCTCGTATCCAGATTCAGATCTTCAAAATTGAATCTATCTGTCCTTGCCACACACCCAACCAGTCCACCAAGTTTCGTCCGAATCAGTCAACTTTTTGAGATATCGTTTTTGGCCCCATGGTTGGTTGGTGAAGTTTGTGAAGAATCAACTCGATGGTTGGTGAAGAATCACTTAAAAATTCTCGGATTCGGATTTGGATCTTCACCAAAATTGAATCAATTCTACCTTGTCGCACGCACATACACATGCACACGCACATGCACACCCTGTCCCCCAAGTTTCGTCCGAATTACCGTTTCTGGATCTTCACCAAAATCTAATCCGCTTGTCTTTGTTACACACCCAACTTCTGCACCAAATTTCGTCGGAATTCGTCCACAACATTTTGAGATGTTCTGTTCACAGACATTCAAACAGACAAGACGTACAAAAACGCAATTTAATTTTAAAAATTCTAGAAGTCTAGCACGATTGAAGCAGTCTTTTCACCACCCTTGTATACCACCGTCTTCAACATGTCCAAGTACTGCAAAACTGGAGGTTTTTGGAAGCAATAAGAAAGTGATTTGTGTTCTTGTGTTTGAGTATGTAATTCAACTTAAATTAAAAAATATAAAGATTGCAAAAGTCGTATAAATTAATTAAATGCCGAATTTATCGTCGTTGACACAGTGTCTATTACAGCACCCTATTTAACACGTTACATGTGTTCCCGTGTGTTTGTGTAATTTTGATGTCCTTAAAAATAGTACGTTTCCCGTTTGGAATGTTTTCAATTTTTTTGACGACCAGATAGAGTAAAAAATATATATTATCTCACTCCTCTCTGCACATGTGTTATGGGGACAAATTCAGAGCCAAAGTACTGTTAAATGGCAGGTTTATTTTCAGATTTGTAAGCCTGGTGTTGGCTTAGTGGTTAGGGTGGTGGCTTGGGATCCTCAAGTCCTGAGTTCAAGCCCCGTTGGCTGCTGAATTAACACCAGGGGGTTGACTCAGCCTGTCATCCTTCTGAGGTCTGCGAAATGAGTACCAGTGTACTGGGTGTATGCCCCGGTTAGAATAGGTGTACCATATCCCTGTATGTTGTAAGAGGTGACCAGGGTTGGCGTCAGGAAGGGCATCCGGCCATAAAACATTGCCTCAAGAAAAGCAAACCTCTGCACAGCAGGGGAAAATGGCTGTGAAAACGGCTGTTTTTTTATTTTCATATTTTTTCAAAATATAACATTAATTGAAATAAAGTTCTTCCTCGATCATAAACTAACGTTTATGGATAGACGGACGGTCAGAAATAAACCAATTGCTTAATCCCTGCCCCGTTACCCCCCTCTTCACTTGGTCTGTGTGCGGGGTAACAAAAGTAGCATCATATGGCACTCCCTTTTGAATGTCCCCTCTTACATCTAAACAAATTATTAACAGCACAGGGCAAAGACTTTGATCACTGATCACGTGGAGTGCATCTTGCGGTCGATTCTATTTCCGCATAAAATCTGCTGCAACTCCAACTTGAACTTCAACAAGTTCCATAGCTCCAATCCATCCGACCTCGTCTTTGTGTTGGCTGAGGAAAACTTTTGGCCCAAGTCTTTCACGAGCCGTCTGCTCGGGCCTGACATTTGACCAAAGGTGGTTTCTGCATGGATTTGTAATTTCTTCAGAATGCCGGTGATGACTCGCCTCCTCTTCACGAAAACGTGCACCGTTAATTGGTGCCGGTGGACTTGTCCTCCGACTCTTATGTCCATCCAACTGGTGGCACACTTGTTGCCTTGACTGGCATGTGAAACACTAGGATGAGAGTTTATACCTGGGTCAAGATTCAAACCCAGGCAAGATTGGCTCTGAGACGAGTGCATGCACCTCTTGGCGAATCTGCCAGCCCCTCAAGAAACAATTTATTTTGTCTGTTGTGCTTCAGCTTGTTCTTTCACTCCTTACATGCATGTCATCGGTGTGTGATGGTCTTCCCTTTCAGATCCTGCATCTGTGTCAGGAAGAAGCAGCTGCGCAAGAGCAGACGGGACAGGTAGAGGAATGCCTAAAAATGAACCTCCCAAAGATCACTTCAAAAGATTGCAAAACGGTACTGCCTTCCCTCTGCACCAAAACTATTACTCTATATGGAGAACTCAAAATGCTTTTGTATTTTGATATCTTTAGACGTAAGTTTTGTTTGTTGTTAAGAGTGCTGTTTTGTCGATGTTAAGCTTCCTATGCAAGACTCGTGTCTGTGTCTGCAGGAGGTCATCAATATTCTGCGCGAGAGCAAGGCCGATGTTTTTGTTGACCCGGTGCTGCACACAGCTTGTGCATTAGATCTCAAACATTACTGCGCTGGTATTCCTCCTGGAGAAGGCCGCCGTGAGTGCTGCGTTGGTTGGATTGTTCATTTAATTATGTTATCTCCAAATGTTAATGGTACATATTGCGAGATTTGTGGGTGGGGGAGGGGTAGTAATTACCTTAGAATACAGTCATGCGCCGCTTAACGACGTTCCGAGCAACGACGGATCGCATATACAACGGATCTGACAGCTCTGAACAAAAAAAAAATGAAAAAAATATGTAGCTGAAAAATTCCCATCGCCGAGTGATGTAGCAGACGTCGTGCTGCCAGTCGTATTAAAAAAGCATATACAATTATGTACGCTATACAGTACATAATACTTCATAACGATAATAAACGACAGTTTGGCCCTGTTATAATGCGATCGTTGAGGTCCATAAAATGTCATCGCGAAAAAAGCAGTGTCGTGCTAAATCGGGATTCAAGGAAATCTGCTTTCAAACTGAACCAATGTTTGCACGTTTACCTTCTAGCAAGTAAATTACCTTTGAATTGAAGAATTCCACGAATAAATCGTTGTTACAGTCGGAATTAAAACGCAAATTTCTTTTTGGTGAAGCTTTTCATGTTGTTAAAACAATCGCACTGTTCCAAAAATATATATCACAATTGACAGGAGCTCGTTTCTTCATTTATAAATTATAACATCGATGCAATGATTACGTATTTATAAAATCCAAACGCTATTTATTCATCTTTCTATAATCGATGCGAGAGGAGATTGTAAGCTGCTGCTAACAACAATGATGGCCGTCATGAACAGCACAAAGGTAAAACTAACGTGTCTTCAGTCTCTTGGATGTGTGTTACAATTGCCGACAGTATTCAGTACAGTAACATGCTGTACAGATTTGTATCAGAGGAGCAATAGGCTATACCATATGCCAAGGTGTGTCGTTTTATGTAAGTACGATGTTCGAAAACGAAAAAAAAAATGATGTTCGCTTAATGATGCGTTTCTCAGAACGTAACCCCATCGTTAAGTGGCGCATGACTGTAGTTGGATTACTCTGTGTTTGGGTAGTTTGGCCATTTCGATGTATAAAATAGGGCAATGTTAGTTTAAGGATTGTCCTGTTCAAACGTCCATCATACAAAGGGTAATGTGTTCTTCAATAAATAGCCAGGGTTTAACATAAAGGACCTATATAAATGATTCTGTGAACCCCGAGTGAAGCACCGTGTGAGGCGTTGGGAAAGAGAGCTTGAGACTGGTGTTCTCTGGAGAGTTAGGCGAGGAGTTTTCATGCTCTATTCTTCCTACCTGCTCTCATGAGAAAAGGGATGGCACAAAAAAAAAATATGGGGGAGGCAGCGCGGGGGGACGGGGCAGAGGGGGAGGGTGACAGTCCAGAGATAACCACGGTCTGGACAAAATCATTGGCCAGACATGCAGACGGTGAGAGAGGTTCCTGTATTGTATTAGGAAGGGATGGAGCAAGGATGGAACAATGACAGAGAGGTGGGGGAGTTTGCAGAGAGAATGTTATGCTTTATCGCGCACACACACACACACACACACACACACACACACACACACACACACACACACACACACACACACACACACACACACACACACACACACACACACACACACACACACACACACACACACACACACACACACACACACACACACACACACACACACACACACACACACACACACACACACACACACACACACACGTGACGGATGGAAAAAAATTGCCTCTGATTTAGAAAACACGTTCATTTGGCAATCGGCTCAGAAATTGGGTGTTATCAAATATAGTGTTACGGCTGTGGAAATTCGCAATACACCATAAAGGGTCCTGAGATCAGTTATGACGCTAAGTTGATGTGCAGATAGTTCCCCACCGTTGTTTAAAGGGTATTTGTGTGATTCATCGGGTTGCGACTCTTTGAGATAGCCGTTTTTCTGTTCTATCGTTATTTTGGACCGTCCGAAGACTTCAAACGAAGGCCCCGTGAAAGGTCTACAATGGCGCGCGAGTTTTCCCGCCTTTTTTGCGGCGCCAGGGCTGACGGGAGAGGCTGCGAGAGCTCGCTGGCGATTGGTGGATACGGGGTGTGAGGAGGAAACGCCCCTTTTTGAGGAGCTTCTCTAAAGGGCGAGAGGAGAGGCGGAGCCAAAAAGGGGGTGGAGTGAAGGGGCGGAGGCCCGCGCTATATAAGGCGGACCGCGCGTGGGCTCGCTCTCTTGGTGGACGTCGTGTTTGAGCTCTCTCTCTCCTGCCTGGATCATCGTGTTGGATTCTTCCTCTCTCCTGTCTGGACGTCGTGTTTGGACTCGTCAGGCTCTGGACGTCGTGTTTGGACTCTTCGTGCTGTGGATCGTCGTGTTTGGACTCGTCGGGTTCTGGATCGTCGAAGGCTCGTTTCTCCCTCTGGGCGCCAAGCCGTGAGGGTTGCGAGCAGTGGTCCCGGGTCGAGGCGCGCACGAGAGGAGAGTGCCGGAGAGAGCTCGCCGACCGTCGCCCCTCAAGGGGGCAGGAAACCAGCACGGTCTCGCGGGCCTATTCGGTCACCCACGTCCCACGGCATAAAGGTTTACGAACCCTGTCTACCCCCTTGCCTGTGAGGAGGGTTTTTCCGTTGGTTTTTTACAGCCAGGAGAGACCCCATGTATGGAGGACACCGGCAGTGAATGAGACCCCGTGTGTGGAAGAAACCCCGCGTGTGAGTGGTGTGGTGGCAAGTGTGCCGAAGTGCGTGCTTCCCAGCATGCTGTAGGTGAGTGAAACACCGCGTGTGAGTGTCACCACGTGTATGAGTAGAAGGGTGTATGTCAGAGAGACCGTGTGTGTGAGAGAGCGGTATGCAAGGGAGATGACGGTCGGCATGCGGGAGCACAGCCGTTGAGCCAGGAAGTAGAACAGCACAATGAGGTGGGATGTGTGACAGCACCACAGGTAATAATGTTAGTGGTGCGGGACTTAATCGACATCACTCATCGGATGAAACAACAATTAGGGCAAACCCTGAAAATGGAGACAGTGGAAATAATAACGGGAGCCCGGGTGACGGAAACGAGGTGACGAGGTGACGACGTCCGAAAAATCAAGACGAAGATCCAGGAAGAAACTAATAAACAACAAGAGATAAAAGAAATAAAATGTATAGACTCGGGAGATAGAAAAAATAGAGGAGAGATTACATGATAAAGACGAGCACACACACATGGAGTTAGCGAGGCTTAATGGGAGCGAGCTGGCGGACTGTGTCGTGACCAGGTGCGAGCAGCTGGATGGCTTCCTTTGGGAACGGAGGGAGACGTGATTCTCCCTTGAAGCTGATCACGACCAGGGGGGGTTCGGTCGTGTCAAGCGAGGTAGAGGGGGCGACTGCTGTGGACAGGTGCACGTGCAGCTTGGGGGGGTATGGAGACCCCGGGAGCCCTAGAGGTGACGCGAATCGCCAGCGTGATTGTCCCGCTGTGTGTGGTGTCCGAGGTGTGTGTTTATGAGTGTGGCGAAATGCGTGCTGCAACGCACGCATAGCGTGGGTGCAAGGGCGTGTGTGAGAGCGACCGGGTGGGTGACAGAGACCCCATGTATGGAGGACACCGGGAGTGAATGAGACTCCGTGTGTGGAAGAAACCCCGCGTGTGAGTGGTGTGGTGGCAAGTGTGCCGAAGTGCGTGCTTCCCAGCATGCCGTAGGTGAGTGAAACACCGTGTGTGAGTGTCACCACGTGTATGAGTAGAAGGGTGTATGTCAGACCGTGTGTGTGAGAGAGCGGTATGCAAGGGAGATGACGGTCGGCATGCAGGAGCACGCAGCCGCGTCCCCATGTGTGAGTGTAATGTCGTGGTGTGTGAGCGTCGTGACACGCAGGTGTGCGTGGGTGGAATGGAGGCGACGACGGCGACAGATGGACAAAGGCCGAGTAGCGGCCGTAGCTGGATTGGGGACCGCGCTGGGTTTACCCGAGGTACGCACGAGGCCGCCACGTGGGCGCCTGCGGGAGTGAAACCCAGTCCGTAAACGCCAGCGGTGGATGTTGCCGATCCTGCGGACTGACAAAAGCTAGGCTGGTAATGGATTCAAAACGGATGGGTTCTCCACACGAGCGTGTGTGTGTGAAGCTCCGATGAGTAGAACACATTTGTTCGTGTGGGGAACCCCTCGAAATGCGAGGCTTGTTTTTTTTTGATGCGCAGGGTGACGTCATGGCTGCGTGTATGGTTGGAATCCAGCAGGAGGGTGAATCCCTGCCGGATGGTACCGTCCAAGAGGGACGCGAACAGCTGCCATGACGTCACGGGCAAGGTGTGCAGGTTGCGAGATGCCGCGCTGGTGCACGCGCATTAAAAAAAGAGAAGCCTCGCTTCAGGTGAACAGGATTCCCTGGGGAAGGGTGGAAGATCCCCTTGGCCAGGGCACAGGATACAACTAGTTAGGGGGAAGGGTTAGCTTGGTTGGACCGGCTCCATGGGGCAGGGATAAGTCCTCATGGGGCCCGTGGAATGGATTAGGTGGAGGGATTGTAGTTGAGATTTAGGATGGGAAATGGGAAATGAGATTTTGGAGGACAGAGACAGAGTGAGTGTGTAGAAGGGACGGAGCTTAGCTACGTAGTGTTAAACGGATGTGCTACGAGTGCAAGGGATGACGAGGGAGCACGAGGTAGTTTGGGGATGTAGTGAGAGAATGGAAGAGTTCAGCGGTGTAAGTTGGGAATTGAAATGGAAAATGTACATGTTGAGTGAGTGAGGCCAGTGAGCCTGTGTGTATGGAGTGAAGGTGGAATGCATGGTGCGATGAGTGATTGGGGTGAGGAGTGATTCCCGCCCAAGGGACCCCGGGGTCAGTGTCATGTGAGTTAGAGGGTTAGTCAAATTGACAAAAATGGAGGTCGTTTTGTTGGTGGGAAAGTCGGCTCGATACCCGCTTGGAGGGGTGCAGAAGCCCTGTTGACGGGCTGGGAGCGTGGCTGCGAAAGGTGTCGCTGAGTGGGTACCCTGGGCACTGGGCTAATCGGCCGCAGTAGACCAAGGGCCCATGGGGGGCCGGGATGGCGTAATGGGCACGGGTGAGCCGCTGATGCGGGGCCCGGGGCGCCATAGGCCGCATGGGCAGTGCATGGGCACAGGTGACCCTCGGAAAGGGGCCCGGGGCGCCCGCCTGCCACGTGAGCGTTGAGGGGGAGTTGCTGGGGAGGGCACTCCCCAGTTTAGGGAGCTGGTAGGCTCGGAGGCACTGTCGTGCCCGGGGGTGCCATTGTTGGGGAATCGGCAGAGGGTAGTTCCTGCCAAGGGGGCCACGCGTCCCAGTCACGAAACCGTGTGAGGGCACGGGAAGAATATTGGGGGGCATGGCCCGAAAATTGAGAGGTCACCAACACAGGCGACGGGAATCTTGGTTGTTAGAACCAGTAGATGAAGCGAGAGGCGCTTGTTGAAAGCCCCGGGATAGTTTAAAAGTTAATGGTTAGGGTACATAGGAAGTGTACCCCTCCGCACCATCCATCCCTTCACTCTCGTTGTGGGGCGCTGGACCCACTCTGGGTAAAGATCGCTGAACTCCGAGGAAGCCATCCTGAGGCTTGAGTTGGGCCTCGACACAGGACGCGAGCTCTCCCTTATTCCCCTCCGGACAGGGAACGTAGGGGTTGGGAGTCGTCTAGGAGACAAGATAGGTTAGCCGAACAAGGACGATAAAGGGGGTGAGGAGACGAAATTATAGTGGGGAAGTGAAAATAGAAAAAAAAAGTAAAGTTGGGGCTAAATTGGGTTTTGACAAATTTAGGGGGTGGGTATGGACAGACAGGCAAAGGCGATAGGTTGGGAGGGAGACCGTAGGGTAGGTCCGAGCCCGCCTTCCGAGTGGCCAGCACCACCGCACTCCCTCCACCAACCTCCTCATTGCAAGGCCTGTGCCGGCCACTTCATTGGCTGGCCGTTTGCTTCGAGGCCTGTGCCGGTCGGATCGTCTGCTGGCTGTTTGCTACGAGGCCTGTGCCGGCCACTTCATCAGCTGGCTGTTTTGCTTCAAGGCCTGTGCCGGCCACTCCATTTCATCTGCCGGCTGTGTTTGCTACAGCGGCCTTGTCACGTCATGCCTTGCCTGCCCACCTTTGCCATGGCCCATGCCTGCTGCCCTCGTTCATTTTGCCCCGTTCTGTTTTGCATCCCCCCCCCCCCCGTTCATTGCCATTTGCGCCAGGATCCTCGCGTAAATTGCAGGGACTACGCTGATGGCAGCTGCAACACGGGACTGCACCGGCGGCCCGTGCACCGTTTGTTTGTTCACTGCATTCATTTTAAGAAGGGGGAGGCCTTGGACTGTGTGTAATCAGCCTGGCTCCCTGCTGTGACTTGTTTTCTCCACAGAGTCCATCGATCCTGGGCCATGGTTTAGTTAAAATTTGTAAGGTTAAGATGTACTTGTAAATGAGTTTTGCGCCCTCGGCATGTGAGTCTTAGCGCCTGCATTTTATTTAAGTCGTCTGTTTGAGTGGGTTTGTTTAGTTAGTTACTCAGCCTGTAGGTTATTTATTTTGGGGACACGAATACACTGAATGTCGCACTCAGGGATCCGAAGGTAAATCGTACAAGGGGAGAACTTACTCATGATGGCACACAAATTCGACGACTCGGGACGAGTCTGTAAAAAAGGGAGGGGGGTAGTGTTATGGCTGTGGAAATTCGCAATACACCATCAAGGGTCCTGAGATCAGTTATGACGCTAAGTTTATGTGCAGATAGTTCCCCACCGTTGTTTAAAGGGAATTCGTGTGATTCATCGGACTGCGACTCTTTGAAATAGCCGTTTTTCTGTTCTATCGTTATTTTGGACCGTCCGAAGACTTCAAACGAAGGCCCCGTGAAAGGCCTACAATGGCGCGCGAGTTTTCCCGCCTTTTTTTGCGGTGCCGGGGCTGACTCGAGAGGCTGCGAGAGCTCGCTGGCGATTGGTGGATATGGGGTGTGAGGCGGCCGTGAGGAGGAAACGCCCCTTTGAGGAGCTTCTCGAAAGGGCTAGAGGAGAGGCGGAGCCAAAAAGGGGGTAGAGTGAAGGGGCGGAGCCCCGCGCTATATAGGGTGGACCGCGCGTGGGCTCGCTCTCTTGGTGGACGTAGTGTTTGAGCTCTCTCTCTCCTGCCTGGATCATCATGTTGGATTCTTCCTCTCTCCTGTCTGGACGTCATGTTTGGACTCGTCGGGCTCTGGACATCGTGTTTGGACTCTTCAGGCTCTGGATCGTCGTGTTTGGATTCGTCGGACTCTGGATCGTCGAAGGCTCATCTCTCCCTCTGGGCGCCAAGCCGTGAGGGTTTCGAGCAGTGGTCCCGGGTCGAGGCGCGCAAGAGAGGAGAGTGCCGGAGAGAGCTCGCCGACCGTCGCCCGTCGAGGGGGCAGGTAACCACCACGGTCTCGCGGGCCTATTTGGCCGCCCACGGCATAAAGGTTTACAAACCTCGTCTACCCCCTTGCCTGTGAGGAGGGTTTTTCCTTTGTTTTTTTGTGCAACTGGTGGCGCCGTCTGTTAAATAAACCTGTATAAGTGCATGTACATTCTCATTGTGTTCGGTTGTATTGCTTTCTGTTTGCTTGTCGCCTGTATATATGTGCTTGTTTAAATAAATGTCCTTGTGTGAAATGTATCCCGTTCTTCGTCTTTTTTTCCCCATTGAAAGTGCCATCTTGAATCGCGGAATAAATTAGTAGTGGGTTTTGAACACCCAGGGTAAAGAAGAGAATCTGATACGTCGAGGTCGGCGATAACACCGCTCGGTTATCACTGTAGCACGGAACGGACCGCTTAAGCGGTTCGTGTCCTCGGCCGACCTGCGGCGAGGTACGATCGCCCGGTCGACTACTCGCGCAGGTACTTCGGTAGGTCGAATTTGGCGAGCAACCCTATCCTGTGCGGGTGGGCAATTGGTACTATCGTGGTGAGGTTAAACCCCCACCTGTGACTGGCTCCTGGCGGTAGTTCCAGGAGGGTCACGACTGAATTATCCATCCGGTGGGCGACACGGTTGCGATTGGAGTTACGCAATCGCTCGCACGCCTGGCGGGTCAGAATTCCTCACAATATTTTGCTTTCATACTCAGAGACCATATAACCTTTTGTAAACAATACCCGATTCATATAAAATAACCAATTATTTATTAAAAGTCATGAGAACAAAGGGTAACGTGATCGCTCGTACGTTGCTGAGGTTAAAAGATAAAACTTCAACCACCCATCATGATCAAAAGATACAGGATGAAACTTTGCCACCACGGTGCCCATAACCACGCATGCATACACACCTGTGGAGAGTCAACAAATATACTCGTATGTCCTACGTACCCCTACCTTGTAGTAACTGCTGACTGTACATCCCAAATGGGACACGAACTGTACTGCCGTCGACTGTTGGGCACTCAGCAAGCGGCTTAAGCATTCGAGTAAGCACTCCATTTCAATGGTTGATAAGGATGGCTGGCTTGGCAAGCGAGAGCTATGTCTGAATTCGACAAATAAAAACTTTTTTTATTGCAGTCGGAACTGCTACCAAGTTCAAATCTGGAGCTTCAATTTTGTAATTCGGCTTAGTTTAAGAGATGCTTGTGGTTAGGGCACGTGCGGAAATGAAATAATGGCACGAATGCTGGCTTCTCCATGTGTTTATAAGCATTGCAATGTACCCAGAGATTCGTAGCTGTGATGAACACGCATTCGATAATTTGAGTGAGGAAAGTGGGGGGGAAAAAACAACAACAAAAGAACTTATCGTTGTGGCCTGTTCCAAGTCGGGACATGGTTGAGCAGGCCATAAAACATGGTGGCTTCAGAACCAAGCGAGGTAACCCAGGATACGCCAAAAGACCCCAGAGAGTGAGGTTGCTGAGGATCGCCTGCGAAAGGATATAATTAAATGAGGCTGTTAATTATCTTCAAAAGGGGTGTTTTAATGAACCCAAACACCCAATTTTCTCACACACACACACACACACACACACACACACACACACACACACACACACACACACACACACACACACACATATTTGCAGAGATTTGATTTTTGTGAGGTGTTGGCAAGGTTTAACAAAACTCGGCATCATCTTCTTTCTGCAGAGATGTCCTGCCTGCTGGATCTGCTGGAGGATAAGACGGTGCGTTTGCAACCACCGTGCAAGAACATGTTGACAGAACGGAAGGAGATGTGGGAATATGCTTACAAGGTATGTTCTGTACCCCACCCACCATGCTTGTATTGAAGGATCCATCAAGCTTGACCTGACACCTATAAACTCTGTCATGTTTTCAGGTGGCCCCGGTAGAAGACCTGCAGGGGCTCGCGCAGCAGTTGCTCATTTCTCCTTCCCGCAACTATTTCCTGGCTGTCATCCTGGTCGGGCTGTGTGTGCTGTTCGCCATAGGTTTGTTGTGCGGCCGCATCACAAAACGGGTCTCCCGTGAGATCAAAGACCGGTAGACTAATCCCATGGTATTCCCGCCATCCTTCAGACATTGTATCGAATTAGATCATGGAAGATGTTCTGAGTGGTGTCTCCACCTGCGTCGCACATCACTTTCACTTGTTACATTTATATTGCACGCGTGCAATGGTCTGTGTTAGTTTGCAGGGCGAGGCCGCCGTTCGGTTGGAGTTTTTTGATCGATGCATCAACTTTGAAAATGTAAATTGTCATTGTGAAGTTGGTGAACCTTGTTTACTTTCTTGGGATTAATTAATTATTACAAGATGGATTTTTGCTTTGCATGAAACTTTGCAAATATCCAAATTATCTGAGATGGCGGTGGTGATCATTCCAAATGAGATGTAAAGGTGTAAATAATCTTTCATTTAAAAATAGTTGTTATAACACATCTGACGTTCGAAGTGACATTGAGGGAAGGGGTGGGTGGGGGGGGGGTGTCAAAGTTGCAAACATCCCATTGGTTTGTGGCTCACAAGCGCATTATTGCGTTCCCCAAAATGACATTTCCCATATTTACTCAACCGGGCACTTCCATTGGCTTGAAAGTTCAGGTTCCTTGAATTTTGTTGGGAGGGTTCTTTGCCGTCGCTCTATTTTGGAGTTGTACAGACGTTGCTAACACGAGCAACCCGCTTTGCGAGACCGCCATTTAGTTTATTTTTTTTTTTTTTTTGCCTTTCTGCCTTTCCACCCTGCTGTTAAGTTTTGAAGAATTAAACACATTTCCTGAGACTTTCTCAACCATGTCTGAATTGTTACTGCTTTCCCACATTTCTGTTCTCATTCTCGTTATACAAATGAAGTGTCGTCGGAGGCATCGCATATAAAAAAAATATATGTGTATATATATATTCCATACTTTACGATGGGTTCATCACGACAGTCGGATGGGTCATGGTACGGATACGTAAATTGTTGGGCTGTTACGTTAAAGGCTTCAGACGGCAGCAGAAGCGGACAGAGTGAGGAAGTCAAAGCTGCACAGATCTGTCGGACGAAGAGAGGGTCAAATGGTTTTGGAGATTGCATGAAGGGGCTGAGCTTGTGACTCATCATCCTGGAGGTGAGGGATGAAGAGAAGAGAAACTGGAAAAACAAGATAAAGGTCCTTCTGCTTTTTTTTTTTTGTGAAGCCAAGTAGAGATTATAGAGCTCGAGGGTTCAGGTACACATTCTCGTAGTGGCTTGTTTTGCCTATGACGAACAACACCTTCCTGGAAGGCAACTTTCCTGCTTCCTTGCTCCACAACAGCTCCCATTTTAAAATGGAGTCAAGTGGTTCTTGCAGAAGAAAAAGTGAAATTCTGGTTTGTGTTCACTGTTTGATTCGTTAATTTCCTCGACTTTGGTCTTGTCTGCAGCATTGACGTGTGTGTGTTTTTTCACTGCATTTGGTCCGTTGTATTCTGCTGCAATGTGCTACGAGACATTACTGTGACCGATTTCACAATGCCGGTATATGCAGTACTGTTGGAAAATTGTCCATTTGATTTCTTTTTGAAACTATGGAAAATCGTTTGAATCACATTAATAAAAACACAATATTAGTTGCAAGGGTTTATCGTTTTCTTTATACAATTACACACTTGGTGTTAATACGGTACCTTTGGACATATCATGGGTCCTGATTGGATAGGATCGGAAAGGATGGTGCGGTGCAAGCAAACTAGTCTTTGAGCTGGATTTGATTCCTGATATCATACTGTAACCTGTCGGAGATTGTTTCTGCAGGGAGGAGTGATAAGTCACTGTGCCGTCCCTCGGGCCGACAGGCTGGGTATTCCATGTACGAACTGTTGGTGGACGTTAATGATCATACGGTATCTTTCATGAAGAGTTGCCGAGTTATGCCCATAACCCTGAAACAAATTCAGTTTATTTCACGATATTGCCTTCAATTGAGTGGGTCCTGGGCAGCTGTGTTTGGTTGTTTTTTTTTGTTGTTAATATACAATGTCAAGGCTCGTATAAGAACTAACACAACGTATAACGAGGGATGGGAAAGGGAATCACAAAACAGTGGGAAATAGACACGGGAGGTGGTCTGTGGAGGGGAGAGGGGTGGGGCGGGGAACGTGGGGTATACAAGATGGACATTACAGGGACTTTCAGGAAGGAAAGCAGGGAATTTGAAGGAGGTGGGTTTGGAGTGGATTAATGGGAGTAGAAAAGATCATGGTTTTGGATGGGGGAAGATAAGAGTTGGTGGTGAATGGCCGTTTTGAAGGCCGAGAGGGAAGAATGGGATTGAAGAGAGTGTGGGAGTTTATTCCAAAGGCTGGAAAAAAAAAAAAGAGGAATGAAAGAATGAAGGTGAGCAGTGATTCGTGATTTTTGTAGTTTAACCAGAAGGGGGTTGCTTCGGTGGTGGAGGTAATGAAGAAACAAGAAAAAGACGTCGTACAGAGCACGATACTTGCAAAATCCACCCCTTCTCCAAAGGTTGCCATGGATACATTAAATTGTCCTTGTCATCTATCTATAATTCCAGTAGTGTGTGTGTGTGTGTGTGTGTGTGTGTGTGTGTGTGTGTGTGTGTGTGTGTGTGTGTGTGTGTGTGTGTGTGTGTGTGTGTGTGTGTGTGTGTGTGTGTGTCTGCGACCGCCGTTTCTCGACGACCGCCGGTCCGATGGGATTGAAACTTGCCAGGAATATTGCCGGGGCCCCGCAGATGTGCCTTTTCGAGGTTTGATATCGATCGGACAAGCGGTTCCTAAGTTACCGCCATTTATGTTGGCCAATGACAAGACACGGTGCTCTGACCTCACGAATGATGTCACAATTAATATTTATTTATTTATTTTTTATGCACGATCGACGGTCCGATCTGACAAACTTGCCAGGAATATGGCCGGGGCCCCGCGTATGTGCTTTTCAAGGTTTGATATTAATCGGACGAGCGGTTTTTCAAGTTACGGCCATTTAGCTGTCGACCATTGACAGGACAACACAATTCTTCTTCGTTTGATATGATGTCAATTGATGCTGGGGACCTGAGTATGTTTCCCAAGTTATGGCCATTTATGAGACAGTTGGTCCAATCTAATTGAAATAATGCCCCAATCCAGTCATCGTTTACGCACCTACGGGCCTGTACTAGTCTATCAATAATTCCAGCAGTGTGTGTGTGTGTGTGTGTGTGTGTGTGTGTGTGTGTGTGTGTGTGTGTGTGTGTGTGTGTGTGTGTGTGTGTGTGTGTGTGTCTGTCTGTCTGCAGCTGCCGTTTCTCGATGACTGCCGGTCCGATCTCATTGAAACTTGCCAGGAATATTGCCGGGGACCCACGCACGGATGTGCCTTTGAGGTTTGATATCGATCGGACGAGCGGTTCCCAGGTTACGGCCATTTATCTCAGACATAACACAATGAACTCTCGGACTCTCTGGAAAATCCTCTATTTCTCTTTGCCGACGACTCCACCCTCTGCCGTACCATCTGTCATCCCTCAGACCGGCAAGCAGCAGCTTCTTCGCTCACTGCAGATCTGGATAAAATCACAAACTGGTCCAACACGTGGAACATGTCTTTCAATCCAGACAAATCTCACACTCTCACTATGTCTCTTCGAAAGGACCGTTTAGAAAACCCCCCCATCCACTTTCTCAACAATCCTCTGGAAGAAGTCTTTTCTTTCAAGCTTCTGGGTCTCACTATCTGCCATGACCTTTCCTGGGAAAGTCACATTTCCAACCTCGCCTCAAAAGCCAGTCGCCGACTGGGAATCCTCCGTCGTGCTAAGTCCTTCCTCGGCCCTCTTGAGCTCCTGACCACTTACAAAGCTTTTGTCCATAGCCTGATGGAGTACTGCTCTCCCCTCTGGGCTGGTGCTCCTGCCTCCCACCTTTCTCGGCTTCACGCTGTCGAAACCAGGGCATTTAAGATCATCGGCATCTCCCGCAATGAAGCTGAGTCTTTGGGCCTCTCACTCAATCACCGCAGGTTGGTCGGTGGTCTTTGTCTTCTACCGACTCCTCTTCAGCCTTGCCCCCCCTGCTCTCTCTGCGATTTGTCCCAACCACATTTCCACAGGGCGCTCAAGGTCCGCCAACAACCCCCTTCTGGTAAAACTACCAAAATCACGAATCACTGCTCATCTTCACTCTTTCATTCCTCTTTTTCCCGCCTTTGGAATAAACTTCCTCACTCTATTCTTTCCCATTCTTCCCTCCAGGCTTTCAAAACAGCTGTTCACCACCACCTCTTATCTTCCCCCATCCAAATCCTCGATCTTTTCTACCCCCGATAATCCACCCAAGCCCACTTCCTTCATTTCTCCTACTTTCCTTCCTGAAATGTCCATCTTCTCTTCGCCATGTTCCCCATCCCTCTCCCTTCCACAGTTCACCTAATGTGTCTGTTCCCCACTGTTTTGTCCCTTCCACTCCCGCCCCTCTTGTCTCATGCCTCCTTGATGTGAGTTGTGTGTTTGCTCTCATACGAGCCTCGACCAAGGTCTACAAAAAAAAAAAAAAATCTGTCGACCAATGCCAAGACACGGTGCGATGACGTCACAATTAATATTTATTTATTTTGCACGATTGACGGTCCGATCTGATTGAAACTTGCCAGGAATATTGCTGGGGACCCGCAGATGTGCCTTTGAGGTTTGATATGAATCGGATGAGCAGTTCCCCCAGGTCGTATTTAATTTATAAACAAGATTAAAAAAGGAAACACCAGGTACCCCAGCTCGTATTTAATTAATAAACAGGATTAAAACAGGTAACACCAGGTACCCCAGCTCGTATTTAATTAATAAACAGGATTAAAACAGGTAACACCAGGTACCCCATCTCGTATTTAATTAATAAACGGTATTAGGTTTCCAAGACTTATTAATTGACTCCAAAGTATTTTTAAACGGATCGTTTTGTGAGTATTTAACGGAGACGCCATTTTCCCCGTGCTCTCCCGACCGATGGAGAACAACACTCCCTCCCAAACTACGTTATACTAATTGACAAATGTTCGATTTCACAAGGAACAAACATGGGTGGAAACATCACCTTCGTCCACCTTCAGTAGTGGATGTGTTGAGAATACGAGGTGGTTCGGTGTGAATCTGTAAGAGGTTATCTATTTATTACGTATGCACGTACAAACACAAAATGAATGTTCATTCACACCAATACCAAAGAGATATAAATAAATAAGGAGGTGTGCCATTACTCACAATGTCAGCTCCATGAAACTGGGGTTGTCATTAACATTAATTAAATAAACACACGCCTGTTGTGCAAGGTTTCAAAAGAGAATCCCAACTGATCAAAATGAACGTTTTAAATCCTGTGCTCATTGGGATAAAATATTTGAAAGAGAAAGGACTCGTGTTGTTCATCAACCTTGGGTCACATGGTTTTCACTGGAAGAGGTTATTTGGAACAAAAAATGTAAAATTAGATCTCGGTTGAGATATGAATGCAGACGAGGGAAGGGGGCGTGGCCACAGACCATTGTGACATCACAATAAGAAGTGTAACAATAGCAAACTATTTAGACAGAGCGGTATCATTAAATCTTCAGTTCGTGGAGAGCCGTGCACCAGCCATGTTGTTTAGCATCGCGCTGTTCGTGCTCACCATCCTCGGAAGTGGAGCGTCCCGTCCGTCACAGCAGGTAAGTGGGGATTGTGAGAAATAACAACGTGTTGTACTTGGGGAAGGTAAACAACACGATCGGAGTCTCTTTCTTTGGAGCTTGGTAAACCGAGACTGGGATTTCACGAATAAACAGGAATAAAACAGGTAAAACCAGGTATCCCAGCTCGAATTTAATTAATAAACAGGATTAGAACAGGTAACACCAAGAACCCCAGCTCGTATTTAATTAATAAACAGGATTAAAACAGGTAACATCATGAACTCCAGCTCGTATTTAATTAATAGGCAGGATTAAAACAGGTAACATCAGGAACCCCAGCTCGGATTTAATTAATAAACAGGATTAAAACAGGTAACTCCAGGTATCCCAGCTTGAATTTAATTAATAAACAGGATTAAAACAGGTAACACCAGGAACCCCAGCTCGGATTTAATTAATAAAGAGGATTAAAACAGGTAACATCAGGAACCCCAGCTCGGATTTAATTAATAAACTGGATTAAAACAGGTAACATCATGAACTCCAGCTCATATTTAATTAATAAGCAGGATTAAAACGGGTAACATCAGGAACCCCAGCTCGGATTTAATTAATAAAGAGGATTAAAACAGGTAACATCATGAACTCCAGCTCGTATTTAATTAATAAGCAGGATTAAAACAGGTAACATCAGGAACCCCAGCTCGGATTTAATTAATAAACTGGATTAAAACAGGTAACATCATGAACTCCAGCTCGTATTTAATTAATAAACAGGATAAAAACAGGTAACAGGAACTCCAGCTCGTATTTAATTAATAAACAGGGTTAAAACAGGTAACACCAGGTACCCCAGCTCGTGTTTCATAAATACACTGGATTAAAACAGGGAACGCCAGGTACCCCATCTCATGTTCAATTAATATACAGCATGAGAACAGGTAACACCAGGTACCCCAGCTCGTGTTCAATTCACAAACAGCATTAGAACAGGTAACACCAGGTACCCCAGCTCGTGAATAATTAATAAACAGGATTAAAGCAGGTAACATCAGGTACCCCAGCTCGTATTTAATTCATAAACAGGATTAGAACAGGTAACACCAGGTACCCCAGCTCGTATATGAATAATAAACAGGATTAAAACAGGTAACGCCAGGTATCCCAGCTCGTGTATAATTTATAAACAGGATTAAAACAGGTAACACCAGGTACCCCAGCTCGTGTATAATTTATAAACAGGATTAAAACAGGTAACACCAGGTATCCCAGCTCGTGTATAATTTATAAACAGGATTAAAACAGGTAACACCAGGTACCCCAGCTCGTGTTCAATTCACAAACAGCATTAAAACAGGAAACACTGGGTACCCGAGCTCGTGTTCAATTCACAAACAGCATTAGAACAGGTAACACCAGGTACCCCAGCTCGTGAATAATTCATAAACAGGAATAAAACAGGTCGCACCAGTTACCCGAGCTCGTGTTCAATTCAGAAACAGCATTAGAACAGGTAACACCAGGTACCCCAGCTCGTATTTCATGAATAAACAGGATTAAAACAGGTAACACCAGGTATCCCAGCTCGTATTTCATGAATAAACAGGATTAAAACAGGTAACGCCAGGTACCCCAGCTCATGTTTAATTTATAAACAGGATTAAAACAGGTAACGCCAGGTACCCCAGCTCGTATTTCATGAATAAACAGGATTAAAACAGGTAACACCAGGTATCCCAGCTCGTATTTAATGAATAAACAGGATTAAAACAGGTATCAGGTACCCCAGCTCGTGTTTAATTTATAAACAGGATTAAAACAGGTAACGCCAGGTACCCCAGCTCATGTTTAATTTATAAACAGGATTAAAACAGGTAACACCAGGTATCCCAGCTCTTATTTCATGAATATACATGATTAAAACAGGTAACGCCAGGTACCCCAGCTCATGTTTAATTAATAAACAGGATCAGAACAGGTAGCACCAGGTTCCCCAGCTCGTATTTAATTAATAAACGGTATAAGGTTTCCAAGACGTATTGATTGACTCCATAGTATTTTTAAACGGATCATTTTGTGAGTATTTCACGGAGACGCCATTTCCCCGTGCTCTCCCTTCCGATGGAGAACAACACTCCCTACCAAACTCCGTTATCCTAATTTACAAATGTTCGATTTCACAAGGAACAAACATGGGTGGAAACATCACCTTCGTCCACCTTCAGTATTGGATGTGTTGAGAATACGAGGTGGTTCGGTGTGAATAGATAAACTATTATCTATTTATTACGTATGCACGTGCAAACACGAAATGAATGTTCATTCACACTAATACCAAAGAGATATAAATAAATAAGGAGGTGACCATTACTCACTCTGTAAGCTCCTTTATAACAAGGGTTATCATGAATAACATTAATTAAATAAACACACGTCTGTTGTGCAAGGTTTCTCATGAGAATCCCAACTGATAAAAATGAACGAGTTAAATCCTGTTCTCATTTGGGTAAAAGATTTGAAAGAGAAAGGACTCGTGTTGTTCATCAACCTTGGGTCACGTGATCTTCACTGGAAGAGGTTGTTTGGAACAAAAATATGTAGTTATATCTCTGTTGAGATATGAATGCAGAGGAGGGAAGAGGGCGTGGCCACTGTCCATTGTGACATCACAATAAGACGTGCAACAATGGAGAACTCTTTAGACAGAGCGGTATCATTAAATCTTCAGTTCGTGGAGAGCCGTGCACCAACCATGCACGATGCACCAACGATGTTTCCCATCGTGCTGTTTGTGCTCACCATCCTCGGAAGTGGAGTGTCCCGTCCATCACATCAGGTAAGTGGGGATTGTGAGAAATAACAACGTATTGTACTTGGGGAAGGTAAACAACACGATCGGAGTCACTTTCTTTAAATCAGGACCGGAGGGAGGATTTAAAATGGGGGGAGTTGGTTGGTCTTGGAGTGAGGGGTGTGTTGTTTTCACAAGTTTGACCAATCAGAGCATGATGGGCCGTCCCATCGAGTTCCGATCAAAGTTTGAATTTAATTTCAATTCACCAAGTGATTCCTGACAGGAAACACAACATGTCAGAAAAGGGAATACACAGATTTACATCCTTGTCGTCGACTTCACTTTTTATCATATCACAAGTACATTCATCATCTTGAAACATCTATCATACAATGTTGTTTTCATAATTTGTTGATTGAAATTCTCCCATAACAAGGCTGAAAGCAACTCAAGGTTTTTGGGTTGTATACAGTGCGTACTGTAATCAGTAATCACACCGACTCCAATCAGGTGATCACCAAAAAATTGGCGATATTGGCCGTGTGTGTGTGTGTGTGTGTGTGTGTGTGTGTGTGTGTGTGTGTGTGTGTGTGTGTGTGTGTGTGTGTGTGTGTGTGTGTGTGTGTGTGTGTGTGTGTGTGTGTGTGTGTGTGTGTGTGTGTGTGTGTGTGTGTGTGTGTGTGTGTGTGTGTTGTTCAACAGCATGAACATTCTCATGTCTGACTCCCCAACCTCACCACCCCTCTCTGTCACTCTTTCTTTGTCGCATCCACACTCCTCCCCCTCCTCATGCAGTGCAGCACCCTCCTTCCATCTCTCTCCCTCTCTCTCTACCTCTCTCAACCTCTGAGCGGTGTTTGTATCCAGACTTGCCAGTGTTGTATTTATCTCCGGACATGGCTGGGTGGCGAGTGTCTCCAGACAGCTTGGATCCGGACACGACAGGGCATTGCTTTTCTCTGGATGCGTCTGGGCAGTGTTTGTCTCTGGATTTCTCTGAGCGCTGTTTGTGTCCAAGCGGTGTTTGTCTCCAAGCGGTGTTTGTCTCCAAGCGGTGTTTGTCTCCAAGCGGTGTTTGTCTCCAAGCGGTGTTGTCTCCAAGCGGTGTTTGTCTCCAGACGGTGTTTTCCTCTGGACATGTCCGAGTGGTGTTGGTCTCCAGGCAGTATTTCTCGTATTATCAGTATAAAATGGAAAATCATTTTGATGAGACTATGAATCGGAATTAATGCTCCACCACACGTGTGCCTTCCATTCCTCTCACCTCACGGTGCCGTCACTTCCTCCACCCCTCCTCTCTCTCCTTTCCTCCTTGCTCCCACACCCCTCCTTGCTCCCCCCCTCCACCCTCCCTCTGCCCCCCTATTTTTGTCCCAACTTATCGTATTCCCATCAGTGAAGTGACAGGTTATATTTGATAGCCTAAAATACATACATCCAGCAAGTGGATTAGCAAACACTAGTCCCAGAATGCTTTACCTCCATGCCCTTCGAATCTCCTCTCTCATCATCACTCAGTTATTACATAAACGAGTCAACTCTCGACCATTCCATGAGCCATAGTGTTTGTATTTAAAACATTTCAAGATCATGTTGTTCTTATTTTGTCATGAACTTTTAGATTTCGTAAAATATTTGTAAAAACATTGTTTATTTAATTTTAAATGAAAAATAAACATTCCTCCTACTCCTGCCCTTGTCTATTTCCACAGGTTTTCCAGAATGATGCTGTTGAGGATGGAGGGATGTCTGTGGTTCGCGACGTCGCGTTCATCGTGATTTCCTTCCTTTTATTTTGGGTTGTAATCACATTTGATCCGTCATGTTGGTTCAACAACAAGGGGAGCCCCAAAAGAAAGCTTTGCATTCACTGGTAAAGAACACAAGTGACTTATTCATCAATATCTATCATACCTTCATCCACGAGAGAACAAGATCGCTCAGATATTTGGAGAGAGTTTATTGTGTACGATGATATGTTGGATTAAAAAGGACGAGAATTTTTTTTTCTTACAAATGGAATGTGTTGTTTAATTGTTGGAAGGGATGATAAGGTGTCCAAAATCCATTGGTAACATTTTTTTCATCCAATGTTCTGGGGCCATTTTGAATTTCAAGATGGCCACCATGTTACACCAAATTTCCCAACAACTTGGGCTTTGAATGTCATATGAAGTCTATTTTGGTGGCAATACCCACATTTGTCATGCAAAGAAGTTAAAATTTTCTCAAAGTTCTGGATGGTGACCATCTTCATTTCAAAATGGCTGCCATGAACAAACCCACTTTTGCTGCATTAATCAAGTTAAATTTGGTGTAAATACCTCATTAGTCATTTGCAGGTCCGGTAGAACTTTGGAAAGCCTTCACTGTGGGAAGATGTTTGTAATTATAGTTGTGTATTCACTAACCTGTGTGTCAACAAAAAAACCTGCAAAAGTTTCAGCAGTCTGTCTTGAGAATTCATGAAAAATCTGCACTTTTGCAATTCAGCAATGTCGATATACTGCCCCTCATCAACTTGGTCTTGCAGAACACTGAAGAACTCTCAGTCTGTGGCAATAAATGCAACACTCACTGAAGGCTGGATGATTGGTACCCTGTTTTCAAGTGTTTTCACTTCATAACCTGGACGCTGAATGTGCTTTTCCCAGTTTTTTGTGAAGCAGGACGTGCAGTGGTTCAAAACGTCACGAGACAGAAATCTCCAGAAGACAGAAATCTCCATTAGACGAGACAGTGAATCTCCAGAAGACAGAAATCTCCAGAGGATGAGACAGTGAATCTCCAGAAGACAGAAATCTCCATTAGACGAGACAGTGAATCTCCAGAAGACAGCATGTCGGCAAGCCGAACTTTCCAGGCATAATGACTGCTGTTAACAATTTCTTGGATTGTTTCCTCCGATGTTACCAGGAATTGTCCCTTCTGGAGTTTTTCATGCACTATGGGCTCTTCCTCATCTGTGATTCGTTGACAAAATACACATTTTGATTTGACAAACACTGTGCTGCTGAAACCAGTATATTTAATAGATTCTGAAGCACTGGGTCGTCCTCTTTGTCAGTGAAGTTGTCTTGTGAAGGAACAGCAAGTTTGCTTCTTCTTTCATCTCGATCCAGGTGACTCGGTTTTATCCAGGTGACTTGGTTTTTTAATGTCAATCTCTATGTAAAGTGGCTTTCTTCGCTGTAAGCTTGTCTGCTCCAATTCAAAGCAGCCTTTGTCCAACTCACACAAATTCTGGATTGTCATAATCTGCCTGTTCTGTGCACACTTTGGAAAAGTTTCAAATGCTGATTCTTTGAAGGTTCTTTCTGTTTTAAGTATCAACAAGCTTTTCATCAGTATCTGTCTGACAATACAAGAAGAGTTTAATTCTATTATTGGTTTGTTGAATGGGAGCTCTTTTGTGGATGCCATCATGTTTCCCATAACATAATGTGAAACATGAGAAGTTGATGATGATTCAAGTGATAGAACAACGAGCTCTTTGTTTTTGTAAGAACAATCTATCTGAAATAATGAAGGATAACCAGACATGGATAGATTCCACGTGATGATTTCCTTGATATTCAGATTGATTTTGTTATTGGATGTGTAAACAGAACATTTTCCAATTCACCAAATGCTTGTTCCTTGTTGCCTCCGTATTTTGTTAATTTTTAACACAGTTTCCTCATCGCTCTTGCTTTACTGAGTGATACTTTCTTCTCACACAGCTCTTTCTTTCTCACACTTCTTCCTTTGATAACTTGATCCATGGTGAATATTCTAAAAAAGTCCATTTACCATTACCTTAATCGATGAAGTATAAGTGATGTAATTTAATTTCTTTAGACACAGCACGTGATGATATTGTTGTGGTTACCAAATTCGAAAACCACCATTCAGGTCCCTTCGGTGAGATATCTCCGTAAGTATATGTGTAGTTAGGCCCAAACCCGTTGTCTAGTGGGAATAAATGTTATTCATGCGTGCTGCGACTCTTCAGGACAGCCGTTTTTCTTTTACTATCTTTATTTTGGACCAACCGCCATTGTTCCCACCACCAACCACAACATCAACCACCCACCGCGGCGCCGCTTCACGTCACACCTCGCAACCGTCGCATCGCCACCGTTCTTGCGCCGCTTGTGGGTACCGGTGTTGGACTCTTGCAGGGCGCGCGCCGAACAGCGTGTACAAAACCACGGATTTTCCACTTCAAAAACGGATCAAAAACGACACACGCCCACTTTTGTTCCGTCCAATCGGTGAGCGAGGGGCGATTTGGCCCCGCCTCCAGGGCGTTGGAGGGCGATCGCTATATGCAAATTTATGGATCAAAATGGATTCACGCCCACTTTTTCTCGGGCCAATGGGGAGCGAGGTGAAAGGTCGAAGGCAGGGGGTCAAGAGCGAAGCCACGGGGCTTATATAAGCGACCGCGTTCGTCAAGTCGAAGAGAGTTAAGACTTCGCGGGCGGTGGAGTTGGGAAGAAGCAAGAAGGAGTTGGTCGTCGTTGTGTGCGTTGGAGTCAGAGCAAAGAAGACGGAGCTGTGGAGAGGCGGCGAGGGCAGACGAGGGGGTGCTCGCGTCGTGCAGGGAGCTGCACACCAGGGAGGCCGACGGCGCGACCTGGCCGAGGTGGAGACGCTCGTCGCGGGATTCGAGGCAGAGTAGAAATCCTCTATACCCCGAGCATCAGCAACCCCCTCCTGTTTCCCCCCGCGCTGAGATAGTGCGACCAAGGGGGCCCCTTTCCCACCCCCTACCAGACACTGCCCGCGAGGCCCGCGGAGTTGAGGCACCATCGCCGCTCCGCGTCTCATCACCAGACGCGTAGGCCCGACCCGGTCTCGGCCTCAGGCCCGCCTCATCCTTGAGGGTATTCTCTTTTCTTTTGTTTTTGGGAATGTGTGTTGTCGGCGCCGTCTGTGAAGTAGAATTGTATAAGTGTTGCCGTGTGCTCGCGTAATCGGTAGTAGATCTGCATTGTCGCATTTGTTTTTGTGTAAAATTGCATTGTGTTTCTTTTCCTTTTCTATGTGCTTTTGGTGGAATTGAATATGTGTGCTTTCCGTTCAGCGCGAATAAATGTGCTTTGTGTTGAACTGTTTCCCGCTTCGCTTCGTCATTTCTTTCATTGAATCCTCATCTTGCTTCACGTAAAGGGTTGGTAGTGGGCTGAATACGCCCGATAATTAATCGAACCGTCGAGGCCGACGATAACACCGCTCGGTTATCCCGATAGTACGGAACGGGTCGCTTAAGTGGCCCGTGCCCGAAGTCGACCTGCGGCGAGGTGCGATCGCCCGGTCTACCCTCCGTGTGGGTACTTAGGTAGGTCGAATTTGGCGAGCAACCCTATCCCACGCGGGGGCTGATTGGCTCGATCGCGGTGAGACCGAAAGGTCCACCCGTGACTGGTTCCCGGCGTTAGTCCGAGAGGGTCACGACTGGATTGACCGTCCGGTGGGCGACGTGCCGCGATTCGAGTTACGTGGCCGTCAGCACGCCGGCGGGCGCGAATCCGTAACAATATGAATGATGTTCCACGAATGTGACACAAGTTGAAACCTCTGACTGGATTTTATGTTGAACCAAAGTGGCAATGATGTTTTAAGGAAGACTCTTGAAGGTTACTCATTTAACATTTCTTGTCAATATAAACGAAAACTCCAGCTACGAAGATTTCCAAGGAATAGTTTGTTTGTGAACGTCAAAGTTGTGGGAAAAAATACTTCTGAAACGGCAGGTATTTTAAAAACCCAAGATACCCACCAAATGACGTCATGACAAAATGTTACCGATGGAATTCCAGCAAAGTAAGGCTTGATTTACAAAAAAGTCACAATTTCCTTCTTCAGCAAAAACAAATGCAAAAGTTCATAACATCCTCGACCATTACATGAGATTCTTCAAATAATCAAGTGTGATTCATCGTTCCACACCGCTCCTACGGACATTGTTTAAGTTACATCTGCATGCTCCATATTCCGTATCCTCCAGAATTGTAACACTCGTGGAACATGTTTGTTTATGCTTTACAAAACCATGTGTTCAATCCTTTTCATGTGATGTAAAACTTCATTTAAGCTTGAACTGAAAATGTTTGTTTGTTTTGTTGCAGTTTACGATGTCGATGCAAAGTGAAACGGAAAAATGAATCGAAACTTAATCCACCGTTGGTCACGGAGGTTTGGGAAACCGAACCCCTTGAGATTCAGAAAGCAGAGGGAAAGGACGTTCTGGAAATTACTGACAAAATGGAGTTCACAGCAAAACAGAACTTTGGTGATGATGAACAAGAGGAAGAACATCAAAAAGAGAAAGAAAAGGTTTTACGAGCAGAGGAAGAAAAGCTTCAGGAATATGAGGCTCGGTTGGTGGAAAAAGAAAGAAATCTTGTACAAAGAGAGAAGTTTGTGCAGGAAATAGAACATGAGTTGATGAAAAAGGACTTGCAATGGAAACTGGAAAAAGAGTTATGGCAAAAGGAGGAAAAGGACCGGAAGAAAGGAACGGAGGAACAGCAAAGGCAGAAAAATGAAAAAGAACAGAGAAAGATAGATGAACAGGAGAGGAAAAATGAGGAAGAACAGAGGAAGAATGAAGAAAAGCTCAGGATGAGAAAGAAAGAAGAATCCGCACGAACAAAAGACCAATTCCAAGTCCGAATGTGGATCAAACGCAAAAATAAAGAACTTAACCAGAAAACGCTGGTTGTGGAAAATAGAATGTTCGAGATTCAGAACTGGAAGAAACGTGTGCAGCAGCAGGAGCAACACTTGCAGAGAGGTAAAGAAGAGGAGCTGGAGAGACAAAGTGCGTTTGAAGCATTAATGAATGGGAAAGATGAGGAGATATATCAACGGCAGATTCGTATGCACGAAAAAGGAGAGGAGCTCAACGATGGAGAGTGCAGGCTGCGTAAATTGGAGGAAGAGATTAGTGTTCGAGAGAGAGAACACCAGGAAGAACGAAAACAATGTGAAATTAAATGGGAACTGAAAGAATTCATGTTAACGGTGAGAGAGAAAGAGATGAGGGGCAGAAAAAATAATGTGGAGGAAAGGGAGAAGGAGGTCTTGGAAAGAGAGACGAAAGTAAAAGATACAGGAAAGCTTGCTGAGAAAAACGAGGAAGAGATTCGTGTTCGAGAGAGAGAACAGAAGGAAGAACGAAAACAATGTGAAGTTAAATGCAAACTGAAAGAGTTCATGTTAACGGTTAGAGAGAAAGAGATGAGGGACAGAAAAAATAATGTGGAGGAAAGGGAGAAGGAGGTCTTGGAAAGAGGGACCGAAGTAAAAAATACAGGAAAGCATGTTGAGAAAAATGAGGAAGAGATTCGTGTTCGAGAGAGAGAACACCAGGAAGAACGAAAACAATGTGAAGTTAAATGGAAACTGAAAGAGTTCATGTTAACGGTTCGAGAGAAAGAGATGAGGGACAGAAAAAATAATGTGGAGGGAAGGGAGAAGGAGGTCTTGGAAAGAGAGACCGAAGTAAAAGATACAGGAAAGCTTGCTGAGAAAAACGAGGAAGAGATTCGTGTTCGAGAGAGAGAACAGAAGGAAGAACGAATACAATGTGAAGTTAAATGCAAACTGAAAGAGTTCATGTTAACGGTTCGAGAGAACGAGATGAGCGACAGAAAAAATAATGTGGAGGGAAGGGAGAAGGAGGTCTTGGTAATAGAGACCGAAGTAAAAAATACAGGAAAGCTTGCTGAGAAAAACGAGGAAGAAATGCTTGGAACGAATGACGAGCTGCAGCAGCAACAGCAGAAAGAGGGCAATGTTGGTTTGCTGCCGCCGACTGAACCGAACCCTCACAGTGATGACGAGCAACAGCAGCAACAACTGTTCAGTGATGTCCTCAAAAAACAACCGAAGCCTCAACGTGAAGTCAGGTTACGTCAGCAGAAACAGCACGATGTTCATTGGCTGCAACCCAAACGGGAGCCACAACATTCTTCTCAATCTGATTTTCTCAAGGACGAAGGAGCGGAAATTGAAAGGCGCAAAAACAACCTCATGTTCCGTGGAGTGAAGGAGGGAAAAGGTGAACATGATACGGAGGCTGTGGCAAAATTAATAAAAGCCATGAACCTGGACATCGAGCCTGAACGGACTTTCCGCATTGGACGCTATGTTGAGAACAGCTCCAGACCCATAAAAGTTGTTTTCAGATGCGAGTCTGACAGGAATCAGGTTCTTACGAATAATAAGAAGATCCGGAATTTGAATGATCCCTCTCTGTGGACAAGAAATATATTTATCACTCCAGACTACACTCAGCTCCAAAGAGAAAAACAAGAGTTGCTGCTGAGTGATCTTGACAAAAAGAGAGAAAGTGATCCAAATGGGCAATACACCATCAGAGGAGACAAAGTCATCCTCCTGAAGAAGCCCAAGGAAAACCCTCATCTCCGTAGATGAGGACCATCCCGCCTCATCTCCAAAGATCACCACCGTCCCTCCTCATGTCCCATCTCACATGATACAGTCTCCTCATGCTCCACACTATAAAAGAAAGACAGTATATTCTATTGAAAACTATTTCCATCAACACACGGTCTCTTCCAAACAAGTGAATTTACCTGAGATCATATCGGAGCCATAACCGAAACCTTTTTTGGAAACTCCAGTCAAGGATAGGGAATTTCACTCCTGATGGACATTTAACATTTCATCAGAACACGAACCAAAACTTTTGGAGTGAAGACACCAAAGCTTCAGAAAACCATGGTGGGGTCTCATTGTTGATGAAAAGCAATTAATCACCAACTTGCGTTTCTCATTGGCTGCCTCCTGAACGGAAACCTCACCATGACGACTGGCAGCCAAAGCAGAAGCAAATGCGATGCAAGACCTTCAACAGGTGAGCACTTTTCAATACCTTTTGACAGGTCAGGTGAACACACTGAGTGCAAACACAACTCGCTCCAAGATCAAAACATGAAGTTGAAATAAATTTTGGCACTTTGTCTTTCACAGACATTGCTGTTAACACTTCCTTCGATGAAGAAGAATATCATTAATTGTGGAGATAATTGTAATTATAATTTTTGTGGGAAGGTATCTTGTAGAAATGGTTATTCCCATGCAGAATATAGAACAAGAACTTCACCTCCGTTCGATTGGATGAGATCACCCGATTCACCTTTTCAACGATTACCTGTTCCATCCATGCATTTCCTTCTGTGGCCCTTTCTGAACAAGTTATTAAACTGATGAAAATATCAATGTGTTTCATCTTTCATATTTGTGTTGTTTTTCCCAAAGGCCCCTCAGAAGGTGCTTCGTCCAGCTCACCTGAAACCATCGTACCAGTTGGAACGTAAGTTGCCAAGATTCTTGTCGTACATTATAAACTATTCCAAACATGGTCTAAACGACCTGTTCTTCACCTGCGTCATGTCCCGTTTTGGCTGTGCCTCAACAGTGTTGAAGACAAACAAATATTTTGCTGAACTCGAATCCAGACAATCAGCAAACAAACCTTCCATTTGGTGGAAGTCAGGCATGACTGTTACTGTACACGTGTCAGTCATTGCGTAGACATGAACGATCATTAAAATTAAAATTAATTGTTTGAATCATCCAGTGGGAGCTTGTAATGAAGACAATAAAGATGTGAAATTGAATGCAAAAGAAGGAAGAAAAATTCAACTGAGATGCAGAAACCAATTGATAGGATATAATATTTCCAGGATTGCGATGGAAGACTTAATAATGATGGAGATGATGAGGACAATGGTATTGAGGGATTTTGACATCCTTTTGTTGATGTGGGTGCAGAGGAAGAAGTTTCAGGAACGGTCACTGGAGAAGAAGATGTGATGCTTCGCAGTAGATCCATCATCACTCTGTCGTACAAGCACTCCAGGAAAGTAAGATGAAACATCAGTCTCTTACAGACGGCTGATCCGAGATTTTAAAAAGATAAACATCAGTCTCCAGAAGTACAGGTAATTAAACCTTCCATAGACCTTAATCACTTGCACCCTTTTCGTGTCCATGTGTCCATGCAACTCTACCTCCACGGAGGTTGCTCGGTTTCAAACCAAAATTTGAAAGGTAAGGACACATACAGATCTGTTTATTGGATAAGATAGAAGAAATATATTTATTTTATTTTACTTTCGGGTTTTAAAAAAATTATTTATTTTATTTTTAAGAAAAATAAGAAGTTTATTCCTTCAGATAAGGGTAACATCTGGTAGGTTTCTGATAAAAGTGTGGATGTACGTTGCGTAGATGGTCAAGTTGTGTAAAATAGCGGAGGCCTTACGTATTGAAAGGATCACAGAGTCTGGCAGGGCGGGAGACGTGGGATTGTTATAAAGAGTGACCGAGTCGAGAGGGCGGGAAATGCAGGATTATCACCAAGTCCTTACTTGGGAGGTTAGGTGAGGAAGGGGCCGCGGAGGGCTGGTAGAAAGCAGAAGTGGCCAAAGGGTTTAATCGCTATAAAGGACACTGAGAAGTGGTAAGAACGATATAGAGCAAGGGAAAGCGCCAGCAGGTGCAAAGAACGACTCAAGAGAAGAAAACGCTGACGAGTGTTTAAAGAGATCGAAAAGGAAACGCTGACAAACAGTGATGGGGAATCAACAACAAAATATAGGAGACCAGGATACGCTCCTGGCAGGTCAAATTCCGAGTATATGAACAAAACATACGGGTCGAGAACTTCAAAAGATGTGAAGTTGTGGACAGAGAACAGAAAAAGCAAAGATTTCACCCCGAATAGAATTGAAAATCTAAGAAGAGAAAGATTGAAAGAGAAAAAAAATTAAAAAACAACTCGAAAACCAGTCGATTCGAGAGCTGAAAAGAGCCTTGAGAGGAGCAAGTGAAAAGCACAAGTATAAGAGGAAGTTTGAAAGACGACAATCTACTTTTTGAAAAGTACATAAAATATTGTTGGCGATAGCTTTCCTCCCAACAGCGGCAGAAGCGAGAGCAGGAACCAGAGTGATTTACAAGCCATAAAAATGCAAATGAAAGATGATGATGACAATCCAGAAGGATTCATTGAACAAATATTGTTTTGTAACAAAGGAAACCACGAGGATGTGGTAGGATTGATGACAGCGGTGTTGCCAGTCAGGATATGGCGGAAACCCAAGGAATTAGTCACGTGGCCGGATGTCGCACCGGAAGGACAAAACGAAAGAGGTTATAATGCTCGAGTGCAACAATGACACTCATTTAAGAACAGCAATAATCCCACCTGAGATTAATTGAGGAAAGATACAAGGCTGTAAAAAAACAACAACAAAAAGAAAAACCTGAGGAGTTCAGGGGGGCGGGGGGTGGTGTGTATATGCAAAGTCGGTTGTAAGAACAATTGATCTTCAGATTTAGCATAAACGGGTGAGGTCAACATTCAGTATTCAGTGGAGAGTGTGCAAACGTCGTTGGAATAATAAGATCTTATTTAAAAAGAATATATAGTTTTAGATTTCGAGAAAAGGAAAAGAATGAATCTTAAATGAAATGTAAACAACAGCAGTTCACGTACAGTGAGGCGGGGCAGGAGTACACCCTGCTGTGAGTGTGCTTGTTTCCTGGGCCGTGTGTTTGAGATTTAGCAGATGGAAGAACAGGTGGGGACCTGCTTGTGAGAATCTGGTTGTGGGATTAAAAACTAAAACAATTGTTCGATTGTTGTTGTTGTCATTGACAAAGTGCTCTGTCATTGACAATGATAAAACCGACAATTCTTTGAGCATAAACAATAGATCGGTTGTATTCGCACGATTGGTTGTCTCACTGTATTATGATCTGAGTTTTTGCAGTCGATTGTAGCAGGAATTTGTGATTTACCGGTGTGCAAATAATGGCTTGCTTGCCTGGTGAGGCATGATTCGGGATGTTTGGTGCCTTGCGTGTGAAGCACCAGGACAGAGGTTTACAGATGAAGGATATTGAAACTTTTTGAAGTTGAAGCAAATGTATTCATATCAAATTACGAGAGAAATGAGTACCTCGTGTGATGGAGAAAAGATTTAAAATTGACGGTAAAAACTATTCAAATTTGGTGGAAGGTGCTGCATGGAGGAGTATGCAGGTGCAGGTCACTCAAGGTGTGGGCGGATGCTGGCAGATGAGGATGCCAGGCGAAAGCCATGACAAACCGGTGACTGCACTGGAGTTTATACCTCTGCAAAGATTACAGAAGGTGGTTTGCCATTGCATTTCTGATTCCAGCTGTTTGTATTACTCCATGAAACATGGGTCAAGGTATCTGATCACCATGGTTTCCATGGCATGTTTGAATGAGTTCATGTGAATGAGTGATGATTTAAATCGTTCACGATGGTGAAAAACCATTTTCTCTGTGTTACGGCTGTGGATCTGAGGGTTATGCCTGTGCCTATGGACATAATACATCCGCAACTCAGCCGGGCACAACGGCTACACGGATGTTGGAGGATCGCCTGGTATTGGGGAGCACTTTTGAAGAGCAGAATTAGCATTCGAATGGTTATGCCAAGATTGTTGTGTAGTTTATGAAGTTGCTCATCATTGCCGAACAAATATGCAAATATAATATATAAATGGACATCAATACTCATGCTGTTATATTCGCAAACTGACAAGGCATCAAAGTACATTCCGCCTCTCGAATGGACGTTGATTGAATGCCCAGTCTGATAGCATTGGTTTATGAATATTGATGAGTTTGTTTGAAAGGAACTTTTAAAAATGGTATCTCAAATTGCACTATTTGAACTTGTGCGAGTTCCTTCGGGTTTATGGAGGTGATTGTTCAAGTCACTTCTATTGATCAACATTCATTGTTCATTATAACAATGGGCCCATGTGAGAGATGGCTGAGCAGAATTTGGAAGAAATACAAACAAATTTCCCGTTATCGAACATTGGGTATGGCATCACGATGGAAATATGGCACAATGGAATGAACCCCTGCACTGTATTGGATTCTATGATGTTTGAATGAGGGAATGTGAATTATGCAAATGAATTACAGAATGTGGAATTCAAAATTGCAACAACTGATATTTGGATTGGATTTGAGGTAGAATTTACACAACAGTGCTATTTGATGGACCAATCCATGAATAAAACATCACATGCTTCATTAACTGTTGCAAAAGGATACAGAGCAAAGGAAATTGGGCCAATAATTATAAAAGTAGGGGATTTGTCAAGACAGTATTTGCTTCAGGTATGAGGCAGAAATTTGTATCACCTGAAAGAGAATGGAGGGTACAAAGGGATGATACCACATAGTACTGACTGAAGGGTCAACCTTGGTCGATGGCGTACCTAAGGGATAGCAGGTATGGCACATGCTCTGGGCGCTACTTGAAGGAGTGGCGCCACTGACCATGACTGCGTCTCTCTCAAGAATGGAATATTGAAGTTGAAAGACATCAGAGATGAAAGAAACGAATAGCTGATGAGAACTCGAGAGACGCTGGGTTAACAACCAATGAGGAAACGGAAAGAGTCATGAAGGGAACACTCAACCGTCTTCACAGAGAAATGGACGGAATGTTCGCTCGTGAAGTGTCTATAAAACATTTGGACATATACATGATGGACAAGACAAATATTAACTTTTGTTCTGCATTAACAAAGGTTGTCAAAGAGTTTGACTCCCAGGTCAGACAAGCACGAGCAGACCAGCTGCAGAGGAACACCACAGCATCCAGCCTGGCGACGGATCGCTGTATGAACATCAAGGTATTATTGGTCACCACCACAGTTATCAAGTACAAATATAGATTCACGCATCTCATTGCAAAAAGCATACAGGAAGTTGTAAAGAGAAGAAAGGAAATCTGCAAGTGGGAAGAACGTTACCGGAGGTTTTTGACACATGTCGCAGTGCTCTTGATTAGCACGTGCATAATTGGGATAATATGGAAGATAACAGACAGTGAGGGTATTATGAGAATGTCATGGAGAACAGAATGTTTGGTTGGTTGAGAGCAGGGGAAACGATGAATGGGTCGTGACAGAGTACGCAAAGAAAAAGGAGGTAAACATAGGGATCAATTGCATGAGATAGCCACGTATGGGACAAACACCTGTATGACACCTTCTATGTAATTATGCACCCCATGTCACACGGGATTCAGGGGACGCAGACTGTATGCCTGAAATGAGGCAGAGTGTTATATGAAGGGATAACTGAACATCCATTGAACATCTCGTTAGCAATATCTTTACAACATGCTGAAAATATGAACAAAAGCAAGTGTTGGGTTTGCTCACAGCGACCCCACTTAGCCAAGCATGGACTGCCCCTCTCAGCAGTCCCATTTTCAGGGGAAGATACAAGTCAGTACCTGGAATGTAGACAAGCTAATCCAGTCCGAACGAGAATAGGAGGGACAAAAGGGGATGTCAGTGCGCAAGTACGAGAGATAACAAGTAACTGGAAAAAGGAGGGATACAAATGTCCTGACTATTGGCACTGGAACTAACCTTGGAATTGGGTGAGACGTAACTTCCTATATACAAGGGAAAAAGATGATCACGCTCCCCGATACAAATTTTGCCTCAATATCTCAGGGGGAAGAAACAGTAACCATTGAGGGACAAATTACTGGGACAAGGATAGATATAAGGATGCGAATGAATAATCTTGTAGAACCCCAGGCTTTGTTGAAGGTACATGTCCATGACGTGGTACAACACGTAAGGAAGGTAGCTGCAGAGAAACATGGCTCTTTTAAGGAAGGAGGGTTTGTATCTTGGTTAATGGGAGTGTTTGGTGGAGGAGGAACATGGATACTCCACATGTTGATCATTGCTATTGTTGTCATCATATCATGATTAAAGTAATGATCGGTGTGTGTGTGTGTGTGTGTGTGTGTGTGTGTGTGTGTGTGTGTGTGTGTGTGTGTGTGTGTGTGTGTGTGTGTGTGTGTGTGTGTGTGTGTGTGTGTGAAAATTTACCACAGTCACAACGGTGCTGGCACATCAAGTTTCCCTGGACCAATCATCTCTGAAGATCCAGAAGATCCAGAAAATGAAGAACTTTGTATAAAATTAAGTCGAGACACCGTGACGGTGGAATCTTTTGGAAAATATGAAAGTACAGACACTTGTGCCTTTGGGAATGACAAAAACCCAGTTGAAAGAATTCACCAATGATTGCAAACGAGCCAAAAGCAGATGGTTGATGATAATAAAAAGATGTGGAATGATAGAAATACCTTTAAAACTTCAGGGGAAAATGAATTCAAGCGGTTTTCTCAAATAAAATTTGATTCGTATGAATGGAAAAGGCGATTGCCTCTTGGATGAATATGTTCAGTATGCACAGGGTTCTTTCCTTCCAAAATCGCCTGGATGCCCCAACTCTGTGGAGGGGAGGTGGTGGCACCGCGTTGTGTTGCATCCACTTGCCAGGTTGTGAACTCACCACAGAGCGCAAGTCTGGGTGACGCGGTGGAAACGAGCCTCCCGCAAACAAAATGACAAATGTTGATTTTTATCTTGCCAAAACAAAGTTTTTGCAAGATATGTTAGTCAGCTTTTATGTTTTTTTTATTTTTTATTTTTTTGTTTGTCTGTAATCATGTATAAAATTTCTGCAGAGCACAGTTATAATTGGAAATTTTTGTAACTTCGCATATCAGAGGCCTATAGAGGTCCCTTTCAGCGCATAAAATTTTGAAGGTCAAGGTCAAGGTCAAAGGTCAAGGTCACTGTCGCAAATCAGGGGAGTCGACGAAACCCTTATTTTTTGAGTCATTTTGATTGGATAGTTTTCAAACTTCATGGGAATATAGTTCATGGTCTGGCGCTCAGCTGATTAATTTTTGGTGGCGATTGGCCTTGACCTTCATGGTTTGTGCCTCAGGTCAAACATATTTGACCCCAAGGTCAAATTTTCAAGTTTTAGGAACCATATTGTGTCGTACCTCAAATTGAACGCCTCGATGAGTGCTTTCTCAATATGTCAAGCTTGAGACATTATGACATCATTTGGTGACGTTATGAGGCAAACGCATATTTTTCATGGTTACTCTGCAGAACGATTCTCATCGGAATCTCTCGTAGGCAGATATTCCTCAAGGAGTCGCTCCTGGTGGATAGCAGCTCTGTTCACCTCAGTGTGACGTTAAAGAAGTCACACATGGTCACCTTTTGGCAAGATACGGGTCACCCTGAGGGTGACATTTGTTTATTAGTTGGTTTGTCGTTACAGAACAAATTGTGAGGATTGCTCCGTTATAACAAAAGGGGGAAACTGTGGGAGCTGGAGTATTAAACGTAATACAATAATCATGTAAGAATCAAAATTTACTTCGTTATTTGCTTAAATGATTCAATCAACTGAGTTTAGAAATAATTTGCTGGTTGAGCTAATAGACATGAAAACTGATAAAACTAAAATATACATGCTGAGTGAGCTTGGTATACATGCTGAGTGAGCTTGGTATACATGCTGAGTGAGCTTGAAAGAAAAACACACACATGAGCTTTACTTTCGTGCAAATAACCTCTTGTAAAGTCATATCTGATAATAAACTCTTGACCTCTGATCATGCAGTCAGCAGAATGAAACAATGACTCTCTCTTACTCCCCCCACACCCCCACACCCCTACCCTTGTATCAGAAAACAAACTCCAACCATTGTATGCCATTGTAGGAGGAATCTTTGAACAAACCAAAACCATTGTATGTGACATTTGACAGACGAATACCATTGCATGTGGTTTATTTGAAGTCAACACAGTTCCATCTGATATCTTGGTAAAAACTGTATATAAACGCTCAGAAAAGCTCTGAAACCTTGTATTCAGCTTGCAACTATGTAGCTGGCTGGGGTCTTCCTTCCGTGCACGGAAGTGTCTTCTCTCTTCCGGAATAAATGGCTGGTACATGAACTTACTTGATTTCTTTCCTTGAGGTAGTTGCCTCGGCCCCGACAGGTAATAAAATCGAAGCTCATAGAAGTGCAAGGTAAAGGATGAAATGAGCTAAGAACGGCATCCAAGACAATCTCCACTCATAGCTCGCAGACTTCCTCTCCTGTCACAGTCAACGTGTGGCCCCAAATGGAGTTCTTTCATCCCCTCTTCCTCTCCAGGCTGAAGTTCCTCAACGCAGCGTTCTGAGCCCTGTTCTTTTTATGGTTTTCATCAATGATTTCTCTGAATCTCTGGAAAATCCTCTTTATCTCTTTGCTGATGACTCAACCCTCTGCCGTACCATCTGTCATCCCTCAGACCGGCAAGCAGTAGCTTCTTCGCTCTCTGCTGATCTGGGTAAAATCACAAACTGCTCCAACACATGGAACATGTCTTTCAATCCGGACAAATCTCACTGTCACTGTGTCTCTCCGAAAGGACCATTTGGAAAAACCCCACCCACATTCTCAACAATCCTCTGGAAGAAGTCCTTTCTATCAAGCTTCTGGGTCTCACTATCTGCCACGATCTTTCCTGGGAAGGCCACATTTCCAACCTGGCCTCAAAGGCCAGTTGCCGACTGGGAATCCTCCATCGTGCATAGTCCTTCCTCAGCCCACCTGAGCTCCTGACCAAAAAAAACAAAGCTTTCGTCTGCAGCCTGATGAAGTACAGCTCTCCCCTCTGGGCTAGTGCTCCTGCCTCTCACCTTTCTCAGCTTCACACTGTGGAAACCAAGGCATTTCAAATCATTGGCATCTTTCGCACCAAGCCCCTTCTGGTAAAACTACCAAAATCACGAATCACTGCTCACCTTCACGCTTTCATTCCTCTTTTTTCCCACCTTTAGAATAAACTCCCTCACTCAGTTCAATCCCATTCTTCCCTCCAAGCCTTCAAAACACCTGTTCACCACCACCTCTTGTCGTCCCCCATCCAAATCCTCGATCTTTTATATTCACGTTAATCCACCCCAAACCCACCTCCTTCAAATTCCCTGCTTTCTTTCTTGAAAGTCCCTGTTATGTCCATCTTGTATCCCTTGTGTTCCCTGCCCCAGCCCTCTCCCTTCCACAGATCTCCTGATATCTGTTCCCCACTGTTTTGCCCTTCCCACTCTCACCCCTCTTATCTCATGCCCCCCTCGTTGTGCATTGTGTTTTGCTCTCACACGAGCCTCGACAAGGTATACAAAAAAAGGAAAAGAAAAGGACGAGAGAGGCAGAAGCAGAGGAAACACAGGAACCTGTAAGGAAAAGGGTTTGCATTGGTGGCGTTAAAGAGCGGAGAAAGGATCTTCAGTGGAAATGTGAGATGACAGTGAGGCATCACTTGTTTGAAGTCCTGGAGAGAGCAACGTGATTGAACCATGTGGAAGGAATTTCCACAAACGGGAGAAAAGATGGAGAAATCTGATGAGTGTATTTTGTGGGTTTAACCAAGAGGGAGCAACTGGAAGGATTTGAGGGCTGAAAGAGCAGAGCGAGCAAAACTGGAGCCAGACACATTATACATATCCACATGACATGGCTGAAAGGATTCAGCTATTTCAGCCACACCCATTGCTGACAGGTGTATATAATCAAGCACACAGCCATGCAATCTCCATGGACAAACATTGGCAAACCGTGTTCAAGAGCTCAGTGACTTTCAACGTGGCACCGTCATTGGATGCCACCTTTCCATCAAGTCAGTTTGTCAAAGTTTTGCGCTGCTGGAGCTGCCCCAGTCAACTGTAAGTGCTGTTATTGTGACGTGGAAACATCTCGGAGCAACAACAGCTCAGCCGCGAAATGGTAGGCCACACAAGCTCACAGAACGGAACTGCAGAGTGCTGAAGCGCGGAGCGGACAAATCATCTGTCGCCGATTGCAATACTCACAACCAAGTTCCAAACTGACTCTGGAAGCAACGTCAGCAGAAGCACTGTTCAGGAAGACCTTCAGGAAATGGGTTTACATGGCCGAGCAGCCGCACACAAGCCTCAGATCACGATTTGGAATGCCAAGCGTCAGCCGGAGTGGTGAAAAATCACACCACCATTGGACTATGGAGTGATGAATCATGCACCACCATCTGGAAGTCTGATGGATGAATCTCGGTTTGAAGAACGCCACCTGCCCGATTGCATCGGGCCAACTCTAATGTTTGGTAGAGGAGTAATCATGGTTCGGGCTCGGCCTCTTCCTTTGTTCCAGTGAAGTGAAATCTGAACGCAACAGCATACAATGACATTCAAGACGATTCTATGCTTCCAACTTTGAGGCAACAGTTTGAGGAAGGACCTTTCAGGTTTGGGAGCGATTTCTTAATATGTATTGTGAAGATCGTATGTTGAGGTTGTCGTGATTTCTTATCAACAACACAAATTTGATTGTGTTTGTGTTTACTCATGTGCCTGCTATAAAAACGAGAAGGGCACTCAGGAGAGCGCACACCTCCGCCACGCAATACCTGATCCACGAGAACATATCAGGCCCAATACATTCTTGAAATATCATGCTATACAGTACTATATTGTTTTGGGCTAATTCTCGTATCCAGATCCAGATTCGGATCTTCACCAAAATCAAATCACTTCGTCCTTGTGACACACCCAACCTGTCCACCATGTTTCATCCGAATCCGTCCACAACATTTTGAGATATCGTGCTCTCTATCGGTTTTGCCCCATCTCTCAATGATGAAGAATCACTTTTAAAATTCTAGTCGTCGGATCCAGATCCAGATCTTCACCAAAATCTAACCAGTTCGTCCTTGTCACATACCCAACCTATCCACAAAACTTCATTGGGATCCATGCACAGCTTTTTGAGATATCCTGCACACAAACAGACAGAACACGGTGAAAACATGACCTCCTTCACCTTTGGCGATGGAGGTAAAGATTGCTTTACACAGGTTTATTATAACACCTCCATTGGCCTCGCGCAAGTATGTTCTCTTACACTGCCTGTTTTTTTCTTTCTCTGTGAGCGATTGAGTAATATGTGCTGTGAAGATCGTATGTTGAGATTGTGGTGATTTCTCAACAACACAAATTTAATTACAATGGTGCTTATACATGTGGCAGTACAGAAAGATTGCTTTGCACAGGTTCACTACAATAGCTCCGTATTCAGGCTTCGAGCGAGTATGTTCTGATACACTGTCTGGGTTTTCCCCAGGACCAATCGAGTAATACGTTTTGTGAAGATTGTATGTTGAGGTTGTCGTGGTTTGTTGTACTTAAAAATAACATTGATAAAAAATAAGTTCAAAGAAGGGAAACCGGTCCAAATGCATTTTGCAACCCACAAGATTGGTAATTCATAGGAAACCATTCGGCCAACGTTCCTCAATTTGTCATGCAGGAAATATTTAAATATACGTTTCATTTAATATCCCCGGGCAACATGGGTACTTTAGTTGGTATATGTACTGTATATAATAGAGAATGAGAACCACAAGGTTGTGCATTGTTATTTGCATTTTCATGTGAATGGGGTAATCTCGGTGTATTTAACTTTGACAATACATTTTATCCCAGTACACTTATGGAAGAACAACAGCCGGGGGAAAGGGGTCACAGATACAATGGGAAAGCGGTCAGACAAGAACACATGTACGTACCACGAGATGTGGGGTGGAATTGCAACGAACTGGTGGGAACAGAGTGTGTCCACATTTTCCATCATGTCCTTCTTTTCATCACTCCCAGCCTTGAGTGGTACTTGAGGAAAGTGTGCTTCACATTGAGAACATTTTTGGACCACGAGGCGGTGAAGTGAAACTTGTATTTTGTCTTTTTGTTGGACTCTGTTCGGTGCCAGGACGCACTCTTCAGCTTGACAGAGCTGTCGGAAATGGCACAATGTGGTTGAGGAAACATATGGTGCCTTGCTGGAATTGTACGAACATCCCTGACCCCTGACCCTGACCCTGACCCGTACGGAATTGAACCCTGACCTCCCTGGACTTTCCGATCCCCCATCATGGGCTCCCTCGAGAAAAATCCAGCCACTCAGATGTATGGAGGATTGAATCGTGGCTGGTAAAACGGCCGTGAGGGTTCAAAGGGTTAAAGTAAACGCACGGAGAAAAATGCACAGATTAAAAAAATAATAATAAACGTTAATGTTCTATGTTGATTCGCACAGAGTACTGACACGGTTTAAAATGTGATGTGCAGATTTTCCGCGATCACCTGATCGTATCACCTGAAATGAGTGAATGTCAAAATAATTTCCACCAGAATTATCTTCTTACAGGTGTCGTGTTTTAACATATCTGCATTTGCTGTGTACCAAAATGTCGGAAAATACATCAATCAGTTTACAGTGACTTGTCCAGTAACATTAAAAGGGGAGGGGCATTCTGATGCTTGATGGTGACGCGTGTGACATGTTATGAACTAAGCAAGGAGAGAACCGTCAGCTTTACATTCAGGTACTCCATTTGTTCAAGATAAAACGACATCATCATCTGAAGTAGTCCATGAAGATTATAATATTTGTAGCATGCAAGGATATCAATTATAGCTGCTCAGACTGCATAAAGCCATCGACTTACAGGAACAGAGCAACAGCTTTCTGTCTGCACTGTCGCTGTTGATTCGCTAACAAGCAATGAAACCGGCCCTACAGCTGAGGGTGTGTGTACTATTTGTGAATGTCTTTATGGCTGTGGAGGAACTGTGATGTGGCTTTGAAACAGCAAAGCACTTACTTTGGGTAGCCTTTCATGGTTGCTTTATGCAGCTTCTTCGGCTGGAAGAGAATGGGAGGAGTCGATTTATTTATACAATCCAAGCCACCTGGGTTAATCGATTCGGGGAGAGCTGATTGGTCATTCCCTCCATACACAGAGGAGAGATGAGTTCGTTTTCATGAATAAATATATATATATATATATATATATATATATATATATATATATATATATATATATATATATATATATTGTTGTGGTTGACGAAATTCGCAAACCACCATTCAGGTCCCTTAGGTGAGATATCTCTGTAAGTATATGTGTAGTTAGGCCCAAACCCGTTGTTTAGAGGGAATAAATGTCATTCATTCGGGCTGCGACCCCTCTAGATAGCCGTTTTTCTTTTCCTATCTTTATTTTGGACCAGCCGCCATTACTACCATTACTACCACCACCAACCACGTCTCAACAACCATCACACAACAACCACCAGCCGCAACGCCGCTTCACAACAACAACAAAGCCAACAGCCACGACCTTTACCGTCACAACTCGCTCTCGCAACCATCGCATCACCGTCATTCCCGCGCCGCTTGTGGGCACCGATACTGGACTCGTGCAGGGCGCGCACCGAGCAGGGGTGCGAAAACACCAGCCTTTCCGAAGCAATCGGATCAAAAACGACTCACGCCCACTTCTGTTCCGTCCTATCAGTGAGCATGGGGCGATTTGGCCCCGCCCACAGGTGCGTCGGAGTAATATCGCTATATGCAAATTCATGGATCAAAAAGCATTCACGCCCACTTTTCCTCTGTCCAATGGAGAGCCAGCCAGAGGTAAAGGGTCGAAGGTGAAGGAGCGAAGCCACGGGGGCTATAAAGGGCCGCGTTCGCTCGTAGTAGTAGTCAGTTAAGTGGAGTTCGGAGTTGAGTTGGGAAGAGCCAGTCAAGAGAGGAGTCGGAGAAGGTAGTTGGACGGAGCTGTGGAGAGTTGGAGAGGTGGCGGCGGCGAAGGCAGTGGAGGGGGTGCTCGTGTCAGAGTCGGGGAGCTGCGGAGAGGAGAGGCCGGCAACGCGACCGAGGTCGTGGTGGAGACGCTCGTCGCGGGACCCGAGCCAGGGAGATATCCTCCTTCCCCCGAGCATCAACAACCCCCTCCTGTTTCCCCCCGCGCTGAGATAGTGCGAGAAGGGGGCCCCGTTCCCACCCCATTCCAGACACTGTCCGCGAGGCCCGCGGAGTCGGGGCGCCACCGCCATTTTGCGGCTCATCACCAGACGGGTAGGCCCGACGCGGTCTCGGCCCCAGGCCCGTCTGCCCCCATCATCCTTGAGGGTGGTCCTTTTCTTTTGCTTTGAGTATATGTGTTGTCGGCGCCGTCTGTGAAGTAAAACTGTATAAGTGTTGCCGTGTGCTCGGTAGTCGGTGGTATATCTGCATTGTGTTTTGCTTTTACATTTGCTTTTTGTGCAAAATTGCATTGTGTTTCTTCTTCTTCTTTTACATTTGCTTTTGGTGTAATTGTATATGTGTGCTTTCCGTTTGCCGCGAAATAAATGTGCTTTATGTTGAACTGTTTTCCCGTTTCGCTTCGTCTTTTCCTTTATTGAATCTCCATCTTACTTCACGTAAAGGGTTGGTCGTGGGCAAATACGCCCGATAAATAATCGAACCGTCGAGGCCGACGATAACACCGCTCGGTTATCCCGATAGTACGGAACGGGTCGCTTAAAGTGGCCCGTGTCCGAAGTCGACCTGCGGCGAGGTGCGATCGCCCGGTCTACCCTCCGTGTGGGTACTTAGGTAGGTCGAATTTGGCGAGCAACCCTATCCCACGCGGGGGGCCGATTGGCACGATCGTGGTGAGGCCGAAAGGCCCACCCGTGACTAGTTCCCGGCGTTAGTCCGAGAGGGTCACGACGGGATTGTCCGTCCGGTGGGCGACGTGCCGCGATTCGAGTTACGTGGCCGTTCGTATGCCGGCGGGCGCGAATCCGCAACACTGGTGTCAGGAGTGGGATATAAACTCATCGCCCTCCTCGCGACACTGGTATCGGAGAACGGGAAAACGGGCTCTCCTGTCTCCAGCTAAATTCACGGGAATCGGTCCAGGGGTGAGAGGAGCGACCCCCGATTCCCTCCAAATTACGAGCGAGCTAAATTAACCCTTTACGAGAAGCAAGATGGCGTCTCAAGGCGAGCGGGAGCCGGGGGTATTAGAAATGGATGTAGAATGTGTAGAATCCATGGTCCAGGATGAAATCCCCGTGCAGGAAATGTTGGTTGTGCAGGAACACGAACTCGTCCAACTGAACCCAGAGCCCGAAATAGGTGCGGCGGCGGCCGCGGTGTATGACACCTCCCCTCCCCCTCTCCACCAAAACCCCCCGATTCTTGCCGAATCGGGTCACCCGAGTGCGCCCGACATGGCCCAGCTATGCGCCATGCTGGCAAAAATGGATGCGGAAACGACAGCGAAGATAAATGCGGATATGAAAAACGAAATGAAAGGCATGATCGAAAAGATGGATGCAAACACAACTGAATTTATAAACGGAATAAAAAGCATGAACGAAAAGATGGATGCGAATACACAGCAAATGAAGGAAGAAACGAAAGAGCTGCGGGGTGAGATGCAGAAAATAGGCCGAAGCCTGCAGGCGGGCATGGAGGCGACGACAGTGGAGCTCAAAATGGCGATGCCACGTGTGGGAGCGAACGAGCTGGGAGGGAGTGCAACGGCTGTCAGGCCAGCGGTGGAGGCGGGTAAGGAGAAAATAATTCAGGAGACAAGAGACGAGGTGAAAGTAATTGGGAGGGAGAGAAAAGAACAATTAATACGGAAAGCAAGGATGAGGTACGCGGAGATCGTGAAAGAGCAAGGAGTGAAAAACAGGGAAGGATGGGAGCGACTTAAAGAGAAAGCAAGGTTGACCTACATAAAGATAAGGGAAAGACGCCAGAAAGAAGCAGAGACTAATAGACAGGAGGGGACAACAGAAACTTATAAATGTATAGAGACACGGGAGACAGAAAAAATAGAGGAGAGACTGCATGATAATGACAAGGCTAGAGACGTACACACACACACGGAGGTAGTGGAGGATAGTGAGGGTGAGCTCGCGGAGCGTGTAGGGACCCAGTACGAGCAGCTGGATGGCCTCCTCCAGGAACGAGGGGAGGGAGTATGCCCCCTTGAGGCGAGTCACGACCAGGTGGGTTCGGTCGTGCTTTGCGAGGTCGAGGGGACGGGTGCTGTGGACAGGTGCACGCCGAGCTTGGGGGGTATAGAGGCCCCGGAGACCCTTGTGGGAACACGAATCCCCAGTGTGGTTGTCCCGGTGTGTGTGGTGTCGAGGTGTGTGTTCACGAGTGTGGCGAAATGCGTGCTGCAACGCACGCATAGCGCGGGTGCAAGGGCATGTGTGAGAGCGACCGGGTGGGTGACAAAGACCCCGTGTGTGAGTGGTGTGGTGGTAAGTGTGCAGAAGGGCGTGCTTCCCAGCACGCCGTGTGTGGATGAGGCACCGCGGATGAGTTCCCCCGCGTGTGTGAGTGAGGCACGGTGTATGAGTGAGGCACCGCGGATGAGTGCCCCCGCGTGTGTGGATGAGGCACCGTGTGTGAGTGAGGCCGTGTGTGTGGATGAAACGGCCTGTGTGGATGGGGCACCGCGGGTGAGTACCCCCGCGTGTGGGAGTGAGGCACGGTGTATGAGTGAGGCACCGCGGATGAGTGCCCCCGCGTGTGTGAGTAGTATGGTTTGTGTGAGGGAAATGGCACGAGTGAGTGAAAGGCCGCGAGTGAGTGGAGCCACGTGTGCGAGGGAGATGGCTGTGAACGGCCGAGTGCAAGGGAGACCGTGTGTGTGAGAGAGCGGTATGTAAGGGAGATGTCGGTGGGCATGTGTGAACATGCAGCCGCGTCTCCCGGAGTGAGTTTAATGGTGAGGTGTGTGAGCGTCGTTACACGCAGGAATGCGTGTGTTGAATGGAGACGACGACGACGACAGAAGAAAGAAAGCCGAGTAGCGGCTGTAGTTGTTTCGGGAACCGTGCCGGGTTCACCCAGCAGCGAGCCCGAGGTCCGTGCTGTGCAACGCACGAGGCCCCCACGTGCTCGCTTGCGATAGTGAAGTCCCGGTCCGGAAACGCACGCGGTGGATTTGCCGATCCCGCGGACGGACAAAGTTTAGGCAGGATTTCGGATTTGGACCGGACGGGTTCTCCACGCGATCGTGTGTGTTAAGCTCCAACGGGCAAAGCACATGTGTTCGCGTGGGGAACCCCTCGAGACGTGGGGCTTGTGTTTTTTTTTTTTATGCGCACGGTGACGTCATGGCTGCACGTGGGGTTGGAATCCGGCAGGAGGGGTATCCTTGCCGGATGGTACCGTCCAAGGAGGGACGAGGTACACGTGCAGCTGCATGACGTCACGGGCAGGTGCAAAGTGCGTGAGCTGTGAGTTGCCGCGCTGGTGCTGCGCAATTAGAAAAAAAAAAAAAAGAACAGCAAGCCTCACTTTCGGGTGCACAGGATTCCTGGGCAAGGGGTGGAAGACCCCCTTACCAGGGCACAGGATGGAAACTAGTTAGGGGGAAGGGTTAGCTTAGTTAGACTGACTTCATGGGGCAGGGGTAAGTCCTCATGGAGTCCGTGGAATGGATTAGTTAGAGGGATTGTTAGTCAGATTTAGGTTGGGAAAATGGAGTATGGGATTATTTTGGAGACAGAGACAGACTTTGGATGTGTAGTGGGGACGTAGCTTAGCTACTTTGGTTAAATGGAACGTGCTATAGTTTAAGGGACGACGTGGGAGCACGAGTTAGTTTGTGGATGCAGATAGAAGGATGGCAGAGTTCAGCGGTGTGTGTGTTGAAGAGTTGTGGGTTGTGAGGTGAGTACGTGTGCTTGTTGAGTGAGTGAGGCCAGCGGGTCTGTGTGAGTGGAGCGAATGGGGACTGCATGGTGCGATGAGTGATTGGGGGGAGGAGTGACTCCCGCCCAAGGGACCCCGGGGTCAGTGTAGAGTGAGTTAGGGAGTTAGTCAAATTAACAAAAATGGAGGTCGTTTTGTTGTTGGTGGGAGTGTAGGCTCGAAACCCGTTTGGAGGGGTGCAGGAGCCCTGTTGACGGGCTGGGAGCGTGGCTGCGAAAGGTGAGTATCGCTGAGTGGGTACCCCGGGCACCAGGCTAGTCGGCCGTAGTAGGCCAAGGGCCCATGGGGGGCCGGGATAGCGTAGTGGGCACGGGTGCGCCTGCTTGGTGCGGGGGCCCGGGGCGCCATTAGCCGCGTGGGCAGTGTTGTGGGCACGGGTGACCCTCGGAAAGGGGCCTGGGAAGCCAGCCTGCCACGTGTGCGTTTCAGGGGAGGTGCCATGGGGGGGCACTCCCCGGTGTCAGGGAGCTGGTAGGCTCGGAGGCAGTGTAGTGCCCGGGGTGCCATAGCGGGAGATTCGGCAGAGGGTCGTGCCTGCCAAAGGGAGCCACGTGTCCCAGCCATGAGACCGTGTGAGGGCACGGAGAGAAAATTGGGGGGCGAGGCCCGAAATTGTGAGGACACCAACACAGGCGACGGGAATCTGGGTTGTTAGAACCAATAGTTTAAGCGCGAGGCGCTTGTTGAAAGCCCCGGGGTAGTTTAACAGTTAAATGGTGAGGAGATGTACCCCTCCGCACCATCCATCCCCTCGCTGTCGTTGTGGGCCGCTGGACCCACTTTGGTTATAGATCGCTGACCTCTAGGGAGGCCATCCTGAGGCTTCGTTGGGCCTCGGCACAGGACGTTAGCTCTCCCTTATTCCCCTCCGGGAAGGGAACGTAGGGGTTGGGAGTAGGCTAGCCGAACAAGGACGATAAAGGGGGTTAGGGGACGATTTATAGTGGGGAAGTAAAAATAAAAAAATAAGTTGGGGCTAAATTGGGGTTTGACAAATTAAGGGAGTGGGTATAGACAATGACAGGCAAAGGCGATAGGTGGGAGGGAGACAGGTAGGTAGGTCTGAGCCCGCCTTCCGAGTGGCCAGCACCACCGCACTCCCTCCACCAACCTCCACTGAACGGCAAAGGCTGGCCAGCTTCATCTGCTGGCTGCGTTGCTGCAAGGCAGAGGCCGGCCCACTTCATCGGCAGCTGTTGTTTTGCTGCAAGGCCTGTGCCGGCTGGATCGTCTGCAGCTGCTGTGCTGCAAGGCCTGTGCCGGTCGGATTGTCGGCAGCTGCTGTGCTTCAAGGCCTGTGCCGGCCAGATCGTCTGCCGGCTGTGTTTGCCTGCAGCGGCCTTATTCTGCAGGCTGTGTTGCCTGCTCGCCTTTGCCATGCCATGCCCACTGCCCCTGTTCACGAGCCCCGTTCAATTTTTGCTTTGCCCCCCCCCCCCCTGTTCATTGCCATGTGTGCCAGGATCAGAAAGCAACAGTTTGCAAGCTGCGAGAACTGCTATGTTGGCAGCTGTAACATGGGCCTGCAGTGGCGGCCCGTGCACCGTGTTTGCGTCCATCTATTCATCCATCCATTCGTTGTGTTCATTGCGTGTGCCACTTGAGCTGGCACGGAGACTGCGTTTGTGCAGCCCATGCACCGTTGTGGTTCACTGCGTTCAGTTCAAAAGGGAAGGCCTTGGACTGCGAGTGAGCAGCCGGCCACGTTCCCTGTCACCTGCATTGTTTGAGCCAGAGACTGCATGCAGGCAGCCTGGCTCCCTGCTAACTGCATGGTTTTTGCAGAGTTCATTGATCCTGGGCCATGGTTTAGTGTAAAATTTGTAAGTTAAAGTTAAGATGTACTGTACATATGAGTGCGCCCCCGGCATGTCTGTTTTAGCGCCGGCAATTTTATTTAAGTCGTCCGTGTGAGTGAGTTTGTTTAGGTAGTTACGCAGCCCTCAGGTTATTTATTTTGGGGACACGAATACCATGAATGTCGCACTCAGGGATCCGTAGGTAAAATGTACTTGGGGAAAACGACACATGATGGCACACGAAAATTTGACGACTCGGGACGAGTCTGTAAAAAGGGGAGGGGGTAGTGTTGTGGTTGACGAAATTCACAAACCACCATTCAGGTCCCTTAGGTGAGATATCTCTGTAAGTATATGTGTAGTTAGGCCCAAACCCGTTGTTTAGAGGGAATAAATGTCATTCATTCGGGCTGCGACCCCTCTCGATTGCAGTTTTTCTTTTACTATCTTTATTTTGGACCAGCCGCCATTACTACCATTACTACCACCACCAACCACGTCTCAACAGCCATCACACAACAACCACCAGCCGCAACGCCGCTTCACAACAACAACGCCAACAGCCACGACCTTTACCGTCACAACTCGCTCTCGCAACCATCGCATCACCGTCATTCCCGCGCCGCTTGTGGGCACCGATACTGGACTCGTGCAGGGCGCGCACCGAGCAGGGGTGCGAAAACACCAGCCTTTCCGAAGCAATCGGATCAAAAACAACTCACGCCCACTTCTGTTCCGTCCTATCAGTGAGCATGGGGCGATTTGGCCCCGCCCCCAGGTGCGTCGGAGTAATATCGCTATATGCAAATTCATGGATCAAAAGCATTCACGCCCACTTTTCCTCTGTCCAATGGGGAGCCAGCCAGAGGTAAAGGGTCGAAGGTGAAGGAGCGAAGCCACGGGGGCTATAAAGGGCCGCGTTCGCTCGTAGTAGTAGTCAGTTAAGTGGAGTTCGGAGTTGAGTTGGGAAGAGCCAGTCAAGAGAGGAGTCGGAGAAGGTAGTTGGACGGAGCTGTGGAGAGTTGGAGAGGTGGCGGCGGCGAAGGCAGTCGAGGGGGTGCTCGTGTCAGAGTCGGGGAGCTGCGGAGAAGAGAGGCCGGCAACGCGACCGAGGTCGTGGTGGAGACGCTCGTCGCGGGACCCGAGCCAGGGAGATATCCTCCTTCCCCCGAGCATCAACAACCCCCTCCTGTTTCCCCCCGTGCTGAGATAGTGCGAGAAGGGGGCCCCGTTCCCACCCCATTCCAGACACTGTCCGCGAGGCCCGCGGAGTCGGGGCGCCACCGCCATTTTGCGGCTCATCAGACGGGTAGGCCCGACGCGGTCTCGGCCCCAGGCCCGTCTGCCCCCATCATCCTTGAGGGTGGTCCTTTTCTTTTGCTTTGAGTATATGTGTTGTCGGCGCCGTCTGTGAAGTAAAACTGTATAAGTGTTGCCGTGTGCTCGGTAGTCGGTGGTATATCTGCATTGTGTTTTGCTTTTACATTTGCTTTTTGTGCATTATTGTGTGTTTCTTCTTCTTCTTTTACATTTGCTTTTGGTGTAATTGTATATGTGTGCTTTCCGTTTGCCGCGAAATAAATGTGCTTTATGTTGAACTGTTTTCCCGTTTCGCTTCGTCTTTTCCTTTATTGAATCTCCATCTTACTTCACGTAAAGGGTTGGTCGTGGGCAAATACGCCCGATAAATAATCGAACCGTCGAGGCCGACGATAACACCGCTCGGTTATCCCGATAGTACGGAACGGGTCGCTTAAAGTGGCCCGTGTCCGAAGTCGACCTGCGGCGAGGTGCGATCGCCCGGTCTACCCTCCGTGTGGGTACTTAGGTAGGTCGAATTTGGCGAGCAACCCTATCCCACGCGGGGGGCCGATTGGCACGATCGTGGTGAGGCCGAAAGGCCCATCCGTGACTAGTTCCCGGCGTTAGTCCGAGAGGGTCACGACGGGATTGTCCGTCCGGTGGGCGACGTGCCGCGATTCGAGTTACGTGGCCGTTCGTACGCCGGCGGGCGCGAATCCGCAACAATATATATCGATTCACGCTATTGTTTGCTCGCTGAAGTACCTGCGTTAACCAAGGGGAAATTAAATGTTTTAAAATATTTCCTGCATGACAAATTAGTTTATGTTGGCCCAATATATTTTTGTATGAATTACAATTTGGAACATCACAAAATGTGCTTGGACCACTTGCCCTTCTTTTTATTAATTTTCTTTTGAAAATCGAACAAATCACGACAACCTCAACATACAATCTTCACAAAACATATTACTCGACCGCTCCTGGGAAAAACCCAAGCAGTGTATAAGAACATACAGTAGGGCTGAACATGGAAGTGAATTAATAAATCATTATGTTAAATCATACGTGTTTTTTTAAACCTGGTTAAATAACAGGGACACATGGAAACACTGATAATTACCTCTACCACCAAAGGTGAAGGGAGGTTATGTTTTCACCCCTTTCTGTCCGCCTGTCTGTCTTTCTCACGGTACATTTACGCATTATTATGCGAATTTTAGAATCTCCTCCTGTCAGACCAATATTTTGATCTTGTTTGCCAAAGAACAGTGCAGACAAAGTTTATTAAAAGGGACAAAAAAAAAACAATAACGTGAAAAATGATCTATTTTTATTGACAGAAAGGTTAAACAATGTCTGGGATGAGCTGGCCAAACACGGCATCCAATGTGGCTTCAAACGCAGCAATTGATGCCACTCAAAGGACATGTTTTTGGGGAGGGCATTCCATGGGATCACAAATCGATGGGAAAAAGCTGAGGAGCAGAAATTCCTTCACTTTCGCTGCTTGAAGATTTTCAAAGGGTGTCCACTCCGGGCGTTGTCTTGATGAAAGATGAAAAACTCATTTCTGTCTCGTTTTCAGAACCACACACAATCTTAAACACTTCGATAAGATACACACAGATGTGCCGGTGCTCCATGGAAAAGAGGTTTTGGCGAGAAAGCCTGACGTGGTACAGGAAGGCACGAAGTCCGACAACCATGTGGGTCGTGAGCCATTGAACACGTTTGATTTTGACGGGACCATGCTTGGACACAGTGTTCAGGTAGAGGTCGTGTGAAGGCCGAATAGGCAGGGATAAACACCCACAGTGTAAGACAATTAAAATGGCAGGTTTAATGATAAATAACATCCGCCAGGCCATTCGCACAACTGCATCACATTGAGCTGAGGATCAGAACTCGAAATCTGGAGTGAAATCTGAAAATATGAAGAAATCGGCAATGTTTTGTATTTTGTAGGTATGTGTGTATCTTTACCGATCGACTTACTATCGCTTGCTAAGCCAGCCGTTCCTCATCAACACTAACCCGAGCAGTCAATGGCGGTCCGGTTCGTGTCCCGATCGGGATGTACAGTTGGCAGAGGTTCGTATTTACAAGGAATTTTTATGCACAAGAGGAGGCCATTATTCCAATCTTACCTGCACCACACCGATACCAGGTATTAAATTAATAAATCCATTAATACCCCTTCCCTTCTTGTGCAGCTTTTTGGCTTCGACAGCACTGGTACTCATTTCATCAAACTCGGAAGGATGACAGGATGAGTCAACCACCTGGTGTTAATTCAGCGGGTAAACGGGGATTGAACTTAGGACCCGAGGATCCCAAACCACCACCCTAACCACCAAGCCAACACCAGGTTCTTAATGGGATGTTGATTTACGGAGAGCTTATGGGATGGTGTGTCGTCTCTCCATCCATCGACAAATACTTGCAACTTCTTCTCTGAAACTTCACATACGAATTCGATGTAACTTTACTACAACGCTCATCACTGTGTTTGTACCAACGTTCACGGTATTAAAATTAAAATCGGGACCGAAGGTGGGCTTCGGGGGTCGCCCCACAAAATAGGTATTCGCTTTCTTTTCCGTTACATATTTTGTTGTTCATCCATGCCGACCAGTAGATCCCTGGTTATCTTATCCAGGTGATACCAGGTGAGTGCCCATGGGTATTGCCCTTATGTTTTTCATAAGGCTGTGAATTACAAGTGGTATTTGCAAAAAAATACACAACTTGGTTGTCAAATTAAACAAATTACCAAAATCAATCCTCAACAAGTGAAATCCTTCAATACAGCACGTGTGGTGAAGCAGATGAGTCCACTTTTGTTAAAATATTCAATTTCTGCTTTTTCAGTTGAAAAACAATTAAAAAGCGAACTTAGTATTTGAAATGTAAAAATCTTGTTATTATTGTGACAAAGACCTTTATCTATCTAACAGAAGGAATGAAATGGTTCGACACAGTGTGGCAGGACCAGGGGGCAGGGCCGGATTTAGGGCAGGGCCCGCAGGGCCACGGCCCGGGGCCCCGCGCAAACGTAACGATTACAAGAAATTCTGCTATTTTCCCCCTTTTATTTGTTTGTGAAAAAAATCTAGTTCGTTTGTGTAAATGGTCAGTGAATCACGAAACAAATACTCAATATCCCTGTTAATTTGGCATCTGTTTGGTTATGCTTGTCATTTATTTTACATCTTTGAACTTACATTTTTTCCTTTCCACTGATCATAAGAGCGCAATCTTTAGGTCTACCACAGAAATAGGTCACACAAAAAAGTGAGGGTTTTCCCAATCCCAGCAAGCTATGGCCGTCTCGATTTCATTTTTGCAAAATTACATGCCCGCCCTGAATCTATGTTTGCGATGTACTGCGCAGGCGTACCGCTGGGGTGGTTATACTATAATTGTGTAATTCAAGTTTACACACCGGATAATATTTTATTATATTTATAAGGTGTGTCTCAGTGGCAGAGTGGTAAGATTGCTGGCTGGTCACCTCTATGTGGATTCGGCAGAGTGGGTTCGAATACTACTGGTGGCATATGTAAATCATGTGTCATGGCCGAAACACGGTGGTTTCCTCCGGGTTCTCCGGTTTACTCCACCAGAGAGACACACCTCGCAATAATAATCTGAGCCGTGGAGAGACACTCGACAAGCCCTCGGCTTCTTATCAATCCACGTTAATATATCTCGATTATTATTATTATTAAGGTGTGTTAGGTGTCAACTGCTGAAATATTGCTTTCTATTGTAGGAACTGCCTTTGTGTGGACCTGGTTGAGCCATAGCGGAACGTGAACGTGATCGAGGAAGAAAATACTAGTCTGGTGTGGCCAGGCGGAAGGAAAGCATAGCAGCCGAAAGCGAACGGAACAAGCTACCTAAAATTACAAGTTGGCTTAAGAGTACAACAGCCACAGTCGGGTTATACAATGAACAGGATAACAACGCGAAGGGAAACATAGCTATGACTACATCAGCATCATCTGCTGTTGGCCCTGCTCCTTGTTTCAGTGCTGCTGATGCTGGCGGTGATAAAAAAAAAAAAATCAAACGATTCTGCTTCAGAATGTGGTTCAGAAGTCGACAGCGAAACGGCTGAAGATTATGAAAAAGACATTGGCCTTTGGCCAGACCAGCTACCAGAGAAGTTCCGAAACTACTGGATCGAGAAGGATAGTGCACAATGTCGTAATGTCGACAGTGACTCCAAGAACTCCACTGTCCGTGATGGAAATAAAACTCGTCATTCTACAAAAAATTTGTTCAGTCGAAAACACACGTTATCTGGAGAAGAAATCGATCTCAGTTGGCTGTGCTATTCTGAAGAGACCGGCCGTCTGTTCTGTTTTATTTGCCGTCTGATGTCACCCATGTCAGACACTAAAAGTCGGTTTACATCCGGGTTCCAAGATTGGAAACACGCTAGGGAGTCGATAGAAGGTCACAGTAATTCAGATCAGCATAAACAGGCAATGTCGAGCCTGGCCAGCAGAAAATCATTGCAAGGCCGCGTTAACGCTGGACAAGTTCGTCAGCACGAGTCAGAACAGCACTACTGGCACGAAGTGCTACGACGGTGCGTGGTTGTCCTCATGTTTCAATGTGAACGTGATCTGCCCATCCGAGGTGACGTTGAGGTGATCGGTTCGGTTCATAACGGAAATTACCTGGGAGTGATGGAGCTTCTGAGCAAGTACGACACTTTCCTTGTGGCACATCTCCATAAACATGCCAACAAAGGGAGCGGTAACGTAATCTACCTCTCATCGACAGTATGTAACGAACTAATCAATGTGTTGGTTAGAGAAGTTCTGAGTGCCATTGTAGCGGAAGTTCGGAGGGCCAAACATTACTCCATAATCGGTGGACTCCACTCCGGACGTGTCGCACACTGACCAGCTCTGTCTAACCATCCACTACGTGTTGCCAGAGGGGCCAGTAGAGCGTTTCTTGACATTTGTGCCCTTACTGAATCATACCAGAAAGGAGATCTCAGACGTAGTTCTTGATTTTCTCCAAAACGAACAAAATTCCGATGTCTGACTGTCACGGTCAATCATACGACAATGCCAGCAACATGTCTGGAAAATACCGTGGCATCCAGGCGCACCTAAAAAGTCGTTGCGAATTCGCCGAGTTTGTTCCTTGCATGGCTCATTCTCTCAACCTCATCGGGACGTGTGCTGCTGAGTGCTGCACGGCTGCTGTGACTCTGTTTGGTATTGTTCAACGGCTGTATGTTTATCTCGTGAAGTCAACTTTTCGTTGGCGCAAACATCGCGATGCACTGAAACACATGCCAGTCGTCAAGTGCTTGTCAGATACATGGTGGTCGGCCCGTGCAGATGCTGTAGAAGCACTGGCCAATGGATTCCAGCAAAATATCACGGTACTTGACGATCTTGCAATGGATGAACATCGAAACGCAGAGGCCAAAAATGAGACATCTGCTATTCTGAAGGAATTGGAAAAACTTGAGACGGTGATTCTGCTAGTAACATGGCAGGAAATTCTAAAGAGGTTCAACGCGACAAGTCAGCAGTTACAGAAGCCGGGGCTCGATTTGAACACGGCAGTGAAACTACTCGAATCACTGACAGAGTTCGTACAGGATCTACGGGAACGGTTCGACGACTTTGAACATATTGCTATTGATAAATGTGGTCACAGCGAGTACGAAGGAGGAAGCGACATCATGATGAAGTACACAGCACCGATGACACCCAGTTACCGCCCAGAGAGAGATTCAGGACCACATCCTACATACCCATCATTGATCAGCTAACAACGTCACTTGGAGATCGCCTCAAGGCCAATGGAACACTCCGTCAACGTTTCTCATTCTTTTCAGAAATAACGACCATGCAGACGGATAAGCTCCGCGACTCCGCTGCAGACCTGGTTAAGAGTTACCCGAACGACCTGGAACCTTCTCTGGTTTCGGAAATTGTACATTTCCAGGCATTTCTCAAGACGATGCAGACAGAAGACTCGGAAAAATTATATGAAACTACTATGTTTTCCACAATCCACAACTACGATATGGTGGCAGCGTTCACAAACGTGGAGATAGCTTTGTGGGTATACCTGTCAACGTTTGTCACGAACTGTACGGGAGAACGATCATTCTCAAAATTGAAACGGATCAAGAACTATCTGCATAGTACGATTGGCCTAGATCGTTTGGCATTGCTGGCCATACTGAGTGATGAACACGAACTATTCAGGAGAGTAAGCACACGCGAAACAATCGAGGACTTTGCGCGAATCAAAGCCAGGAAGAAGCTCAAAGATTCTGTAGGTTTTTAACATCTCGCAAATATATTGTAGCAATTACCCCAAAGTGTGCAATAATGCAATCACATTTGCAAAAACGACAAAAAAAAAATTTCTACATTGAGATTTGAGATGATACCATCACGTTTTGGTTTTGCGATTATTAACCTCCGCCATCGAAGATCGGAGGATCCTGTTTTCACCCCTTTCTGTTTGTTTGTGAACAGTATTACGGAAAAAAACTCGACAGATTTCGACGAAACTTGATGGGGGGATTATGTATGGTCCAAGGATCATGCCATGAGATTTTGGACTGGTCCAAAATCCAATATGGCCGCTATGGTGGCCATTTTGAATAAAATATTTGAATTTTTTTTTTGCATTTTACATGTTTTAAGTGATTTCCAACGCCCCCACCCCCCCAAAAAAATTGTTATAGGAAAAAAACAATTTGCAACTTTTTTCAACAAAATTTCGATTTTTTTTTTTTTTGCATTTCTACATGTTATCAGTGATTTCCAACAAAAAAAAAACATGCCAAAATTATAATTGCGGCTGATTTTGGAACTTCAGGTGGATATACGCACGTAAAATCAATTTCTGTCTCAAGGAATCTAGTTATGACGAATGAAATGAGTACGTAAAAGTTAAAAGTAAAAGGGAAAGTTGCAAACTATAACTCTGTGAGCACTGTTGACGTCAAATTGAATGAATAGGATATCAGGTTCACTGAAGTGACCCAGCAGTATTGGCGGCGGAAGTTTTGCACTCTACAGAGTGATCCCCCTCGAGTTTTCTCTGTTCCGTTGTTTTCATCCACAGTGGTGTTTCTTGTATAGAAACTTTTGTTACTAGTAGCTTCTGAAATGCATGTTTTTACACATAAACCGTGGTTTTTTTTCTTTTGCCCAGCCGAGGTTGGTGCATTTATATATGAACTAAAAATGGCTGCGGCCCCGAGAAGGCCCCGCAGACTTTGAGGGCCCAGGGCCCCGCAACACATAAATCCGGCCCTGCCAGGGGGCGTAAAACAATGATGTAAAACCAGGACGGCCGTTCACAGTGACATCACATTCCCACGGAAATCACATTCTCACAAATGGCCATGAAGACTCCGCGGAAAAAGAAAATGTCGAAATCCGTCACTGAAGCTTTTTAACGTTGATCAAAAAAAGAAAATCGTTCAAATTAAAATAAGGAGAAAAATATTATTATTAATGACGCAGTGAAGTGATTCGGGTTATGAAACAGATACCTGTGTGTTGCACGTGGATCCGAGAAGAATTCCTTCAGTTCCTCCACGTTTCCACCAATTAAAACGACGCATCGCCTTTCCTCCTTGGTCATTACCTTCTGTCAGAGGTTATCGCCTCCTCTCCACTACTTTGACCAATCAAAGCTCGCTCCGATCCAGAGCTTGTCAGAATGCAGCGCGAGGTGCATCGCAGAACGTGATTGGTCCAATGGTATCACGTGCCGCCGAGGATTGGCGAATCAGAATTAAGTAAATCACGAACATGATTGGTCCGGTCCTGTTTGCTGGAATCCTCGTGCATAACACCGCCCACACAACACACGTGATGTCCTTTGACCAATCAGGAGCAGTGCAGTTACAGTATCGTTTCCTTCAGCTCAATTGGTCTTGTCCTGCTCGTGATGTTTTCGGGGTTTTTTTTCGTTGTTGAATCTGTGGTGATTATTTTTTCGATCTTGTTGAATCTGTGAGGTGATTATTTTTTCGATCTTGTTGAATCTGTGAGGTGATTATTTTATCGTGATTGTTATAAGTAAATTTCAACGACGAATGCATGACAAAACACTTGTTTATGGATAATACCAGAAGCGAACGTAGAATTCTTCTTCCATTCGCTTCTTAAATATATCAAATTAAACAGTCTTTTTGCTATGAAAACGTAAATATTACCTCAACATTACCTTCACAACAACAACTACACCGCCTAGAACAGGATCTCATCTAAAAAAATTAATATGACCTCAACATTACCTTCACAACAACAACTACACCGCCAAGAACAGGATCTCATCTAAAAAAAATTAATATTACCTCAACATAACCTTCACAACAACAACTACACCGCCATGAACAGGATCTCATCTAAAAAAAAATTCCTCAACATTACCTTAACAACGACATCGCCGAGAACACGATCTCATCTGCAAAAATAAATATTACCTCAACATTACCTTCACAACAACAACTACACCGCCTAGAACAGGATCTCATCGAAAAAAATTAATAATACCTCAACATAACCTTCACAACAACAACAACCACACCACCAAGAACAGGATCTCATCGAAAAAAAATTCCTCAACATTACCTTAACAACAACTACATCGCCGAGAACACGATCTCATCTGCAAAAATAAATATTACCTCAACATTACCTTCACAACGACAACTACACCGCCAAGAACAGGATCTCATGTAAAAAAAATTAATATTACGTCAACATAACCTTCACAACAACAACACCGCCGAGAACAGGATCTCATCTGAAAAAAAAAAATCCTCAACATTACCTTCACAACGACAACTTCACCGCCGAGAACAGGATCTCATCTGCAAAAATAAATATTACCTCAACATTACCTTCACAACGACAACTTCACCGCCGAGAACAGGATCTCATCTGCAAAAATAAATATTACCTCAACATTACCTTCACAACAACAACTACACTGCCGAGAACAGGATCTCATCTAAAAAAATTAATAATACCTCAATATAACCTTAACAACAACAACTACACCGCCAAGAACAGGATCTCATCTAAAAAAAATTCCTCAACAATACCTTAACAACTTCATCGCCGAGAACACGATCTCATCTGCAAAAATAAATATTACCTCAACATGACCTTCACAACAACAACTACACCGCCAAGAACAGGATCTCATCTAAAAAAATTAATATTACGTCAACATAACCTTCACAACAACACCGCCGAGAACAGGATCTCATCTGAAAAAAAAAAAAATTCTCAACATAACCTTCACAACGACAACTTCACCGCCGAGAACAGGATCTCATCTGCAAAAATAAATATTACCTCAACATTACCTTCACAACAACAACTACACCGCCTAGTACAGGATCTCATCTAAAAAATTAATATTACCTCAACATTACCTTCACAACAACAACAACTACACCGCCAAGAACAGGATCTCATGTAAAAAAAATTAATATTACGTCAACATAACCTTCACAACAACAACACCGCCGAGAACAGGATCTCATCTGAAAAAAAAAAATCCTCAACATTACCTTCACAACGACAACTTCACCGCCGAGAACAGGATCTCATCTAAAAAAAAAAAATTCTCAACATAACCTTCACAACGACAACTTCACCGCCAAGAACAGGATCTCATCTGCAAAAATAAATATTACCTCAACATTACCTTCACAACGACAACTTCACCGCCGAGAACAGGATCTCATCTGCAAAAATAAATATTACCTCAACATTACCTTCACAACAACAACTACACTGCCGAGAACAGGATCTCATCTAAAAAATTAATAATACCTCAATATAACCTTAACAACAACAACTACACCGCCAAGAACAGGATCTCATCTAAAAAAAAAAATTCCTCAACAATACCTTAACAACTTCATCGCCGAGAACACGATCTCATCTGCAAAAATAAATATTACCTCAACATGACCTTCACAACAACAACTACACCGCCAAGAACAGGATCTCATCTAAAAAAATTAATATTACGTCAACATAACCTTCACAACAACACCGCCGAGAACAGAATCTCATCTGAAAAAAAAAAAAATTCTCAACATAACCTTCACAACGACAACTTCACCGCCGAGAACAGGATCTCATCTGCAAAAATAAATATTACCTCAACATTACCTTCACAACAACAACTACACCGCCGAGAACAGGATCTCATCTAAAAAAATTAATATTACCTCAACATTACCTTCACAACAACGACAACTTCACCGCCGAGAACAGGATCTCATCTAAAAAAAAAAAATTCTCAACATAACCTTCACAACGACAACTTCACCGCCGAGAACAGGATCTCATCTGCAAAAATAAATATTACCTCAACATTACCTTCACAACGACAACTTCACCGCCGAGAACAGGATCTCATCTGCAAAAATAAATATTACCTCAACATTACCTTCACAACAACAACTACACTGCCGAGAACAGGATGTCATCTAAAAAATTAATAATACCTCAATATAACCTTAACAACAACAACTACACCGCCAAGAACAGGATCTCATCTAAAAAAAAAAATTCCTCAACAATACCTTAACAACTTCATCGCCGAGAACACGATCTCATCTGCAAAAATAAATATTACCTCAACATGACCTTCACAACAACAACTACACCGCCAAGAACAGGATCTCATCTAAAAAAATTAATATTACGTCAACATAACCTTCACAACAACACCGCTGAGAACAGGATCTCATCTGAAAAAAAAAAAAATTCTCAACATAACCTTCACAACGACAACTTCACCGCCGAGAACAGGATCTCATCTGCAAAAATAAATATTACCTCAACATTACCTTCACAACAACAACTACACCGCCTAGAACAGGATCTCATCTAAAAAAATTAATATTACCTCAACATTACCTTCACAACAACAACAACTACACCGCCAAGAACAGGATCTCATGTAAAAAAAATTAATATTACGTCAACATAACCTTCACAACAACAACACCGCCGAGAACAGGATCTCATCTGAAAAAAAAAAATCCTCAACATTACCTTCACAACGACAACTTCACCGCCGAGAACAGGATCTCATCTAAAAAAAAAAAATTCTCAACATAACCTTCACAACGACAACTTCACCGCCAAGAACAGGATCTCATCTGCAAAAATAAATATTACCTCAACATTACCTTCACAACGACAACTTCACCGCCGAGAACAGGATCTCATCTGCAAAAATAAATATTACCTCAACATTACCTTCACAACAACAACTACACTGCCGAGAACAGGATCTCATCTAAAAAAATTAATAATACCTCAATATAACCTTAACAACAACAACTACACCGCCAAGAACAGGATCTCATCTAAAAAAAAAAATTCCTCAACAATACCTTAACAACTTCATCGCCGAGAACACGATCTCATCTGCAAAAATAAATATTACCTCAACATGACCTTCACAACAACAACTACACCGCCAAGAACAGGATCTCATCTAAAAAAATTAATATTACGTCAACATAACCTTCACAACAACACCGCCGAGAACAGGATCTCATCTGAAAAAAAAAAAAATTCTCAACATAACCTTCACAACGACAACTTCACCGCCGAGAACAGGATCTCATCTGCAAAAATAAATATTACCTCAACATTACCTTCACAACAACAACTACACCGCCGAGAACAGGATCTCATCTAAAAAAATTAATATTACCTCAACATTACCTTCACAACAACAACAACTACACCGCCAAGAACAGGATCTCATCGAAAAAAAAAATTCCTCAACATTACCTTCACAACAACATCGCCGAGAACACGATCTGATCTGCAAAAATAAATATTACCTCAACATAACCTTCACAACAACAACTACACCGCCAAGAACAGGATCTCATCTAAAAAAAAAATTCCTCAACATTACCTTCACAACAACATCGCCGAGAACACGATCTGATCTGAAAAAATAAATATTACCTCAACATAACCTTCACAACAACAACTACACCGCCAAGAACAGGATCTCATCTAAAAAAAATTAATATTACCTCAACATAACCTTCACAACAACAACTACACCGCCATGAACAGGATCTCATCTAAAAAAAAATTCCTCAACATTACCTTAACAACGACATCGCCGAGAACACGATCTCATCTGCAAAAATAAATATTACCTCAACATTACCTTCACAACAACAACTACACCGCCTAGAACAGGATCTCATCGAAAAAAATTAATAATACCTCAACATAACCTTCACAACAACAACAACTACACCACCAAGAACAGGATCTCATCGAAAAAAAAAAATTCCTCAACATTACCTTAACAACAACTACATCGCCGAGAACACGATCTCATCTGCAAAAATAAATATTACCTCAACATTACCTTCACAACGACAACTACACCGCCAAGAACAGGATCTCATGTAAAAAAAATTAATATTACGTCAACATAACCTTCACAACAACAACACCGCCGAGAACAGGATCTCATCTGAAAAAAAAAAATCCTCAACATTACCTTCACAACGACAACTTCACCGCCGAGAACAGGATCTCATCTGCAAAAATAAATATTACCTCAACATTACCTTCACAACGACAACTTCACCGCCGAGAACAGGATCTCATCTGCAAAAATAAATATTACCTCAACATTACCTTCACAACAACAACTACACTGCCGAGAACAGGATCTCATCTAAAAAAATTAATAATACCTCAATATAACCTTAACAACAACAACTACACCGCCAAGAACAGGATCTCATCTAAAAAAAAAAATTCCTCAACAATACCTTAACAACTTCATCGCCGAGAACACGATCTCATCTGCAAAAATAAATATTACCTCAACATGACCTTCACAACAACAACTACACCGCCAAGAACAGGATCTCATCTAAAAAAATTAATATTACGTCAACATAACCTTCACAACAACACCGCCGAGAACAGGATCTCATCTGAAAAAAAAAAAATTCTCAACATAACCTTCACAACGACAACTTCACCGCCGAGAACAGGATCTCATCTGCAAAAATAAATATTACCTCAACATTACCTTCACAACAACAACTACACCGCCTAGAACAGGATCTCATCTAAAAAAATTAATATTACCTCAACATTACCTTCACAACAACAACAACTACACCGCCAAGAACAGGATCTCATGTAAAAAAAATTAATATTACGTCAACATAACCTTCACAACAACAACACCGCCGAGAACAGGATCTCATCTGAAAAAAAAAAATCCTCAACATTACCTTCACAACGACAACTTCACCGCCGAGAACAGGATCTCATCTAAAAAAAAAAAATTCTCAACATAACCTTCACAACGACAACTTCACCGCCAAGAACAGGATCTCATCTGCAAAAATAAATATTACCTCAACATTACCTTCACAACGACAACTTCACCGCCGAGAACAGGATCTCATCTGCAAAAATAAATATTACCTCAACATTACCTTCACAACAACAACTACACTGCCGAGAACAGGATCTCATCTAAAAAAATTAATAATACCTCAATATAACCTTAACAACAACAACTACACCGCCAAGAACAGGATCTCATCTAAAAAAAAAAATTCCTCAACAATACCTTAACAACTTCATCGCCGAGAACACGATCTCATCTGCAAAAATAAATATTACCTCAACATGACCTTCACAACAACAACTACACCGCCAAGAACAGGATCTCATCTAAAAAAATTAATATTACGTCAACATAACCTTCACAACAACACCGCCGAGAACAGGATCTCATCTGAAAAAAAAATTCTCAACATAACCTTCACAACGACAACTTCACCGCCGAGAACAGGATCTCATCTGCAAAAATAAATATTACCTCAACATTACCTTCACAACAACAACTACACCGCCGAGAACAGGATCTCATCTAAAAAAATTAATATTACCTCAACATTACCTTCACAACAACGACAACTTCACCGCCGAGAACAGGATCTCATCTAAAAAAAAAAAATTCTCAACATAACCTTCACAACGACAACTTCACCGCCGAGAACAGGATCTCATCTGCAAAAATAAATATTACCTCAACATTACCTTCACAACGACAACTTCACCGCCGAGAACAGGATCTCATCTGCAAAAATAAATATTACCTCAACATTACCTTCACAACAACAACTACACTGCCGAGAACAGGATCTCATCTAAAAAAATTAATAATACCTCAATATAACCTTAACAACAACAACTACACCGCCAAGAACAGGATCTCATCTAAAAAAAAAAATTCCTCAACAATACCTTAACAACTTCATCGCCGAGAACACGATCTCATCTGCAAAAATAAATATTACCTCAACATGACCTTCACAACAACAACTACACCGCCAAGAACAGGATCTCATCTAAAAAAATTAATATTACGTCAACATAACCTTCACAACAACACCGCCGAGAACAGGATCTCATCTGAAAAAAAAAAAAAAATTCTCAACATAACCTTCACAACGACAACTTCACCGCCGAGAACAGGATCTCATCTGCAAAAATAAATATTACCTCAACATTACCTTCACAACAACAACTACACCGCCTAGAACAGGATCTCATCTAAAAAATTAATATTACCTCAACATTACCTTCACAACAACAACAACTACACCGCCAAGAACAGGATCTCATGTAAAAAAAATTAATATTACGTCAACATAACCTTCACAACAACAACACCGCCGAGAACAGGATCTCATCTGAAAAAAAAATCCTCAACATTACCTTCACAACGACAACTTCACCGCCGAGAACAGGATCTCATCTAAAAAAAAAAAATTCTCAACATAACCTTCACAACGACAACTTCACCGCCAAGAACAGGATCTCATCTGCAAAAATAAATATTACCTCAACATTACCTTCACAACGACAACTTCACCGCCGAGAACAGGATCTCATCTGCAAAAATAAATATTACCTCAACATTACCTTCACAACAACAACTACACTGCCGAGAACAGGATCTCATCTAAAAAAATTAATAATACCTCAATATAACCTTAACAACAACAACTACACCGCCAAGAACAGGATCTCATCTAAAAAAAATTCCTCAACAATACCTTAACAACTTCATCGCCGAGAACACGATCTCATCTGCAAAAATAAATATTACCTCAACATGACCTTCACAACAACAACTACACCGCCAAGAACAGGATCTCATCTAAAAAAATTAATATTACGTCAACATAACCTTCACAACAACACCGCCGAGAACAGGATCTCATCTGAAAAAAAAATTCTCAACATAACCTTCACAACGACAACTTCAGCGCGGAGAACAGGATCTCATCTGCAAAAATAAATATTACCTCAACATTACCTTCACAACAACAACTACACCGCCGAGAACAGGATCTCATCTAAAAAAATTAATATTACCTCAACATTACCTTCACAACAACAACAACTACACCGCCAAGAACAGGATCTCATCGAAAAAAAAAATTCCTCAACATTACCTTCACAACAACATCGCCGAGAACACGATCTGATCTGCAAAAATAAATATTACCTCAACATAACCTTCACAACAACAACTACACCGCCAAGAACAGGATCTCATCTAAAAAAAAAATTCCTCAACATTACCTTCACAACAACATCGCCGAGAACACGATCTGATCTGAAAAAATAAATATTACCTCAACATAACCTTCACAACAACAACTACACCGCCAAGAACAGGATCTCATCTAAAAAATTAATACGAGAAGCGAACGTAGTATTCTACTTCCATTCGCTTCTGACTTTACCTATAACTTGTTCACAACTGTAACGCAATTTCCGGTTACTTTGGCCTGGATTCGGGATCAGCGATCAAATAATGTAAATGAGGATTAAAAATTATATTTTGATGATGTGGGAGATATCTTTATTAAAATCAGTGGAGGAAATATACACCATGTCTGATATTATTTGGGTCTTTCATGTCTCCGACGATGCCTTTATCTCCCAGCATGCATCATTCCCCATGACAAAAACCGGAAACAACAAAAAAAAAAACGGAAGCAAAAAAAAAAAACGGAAGCAAAAGGGTCAAACGGATTTGTTTGATCTCATTGAAACTTGCCAGGAATATTGCCGGGGACCCGCGGATGTGCCTTTTCGAGGTTAACACCAGGTTCCCCCAGCTCGTGTGTAATTAATAAACAGGATTAAAACAGGTAACACCAGGTTCCCCCAGCTCGTGTGTAATTAATAAACAGGATTAAAACAGGTAACACCAGGAACCCCAGCTCGTGTATAATTAATAAACAAAATTAAAACAGGTAACACCAGGTACCCCAGCTCGTGTATCTATCTCTAATTCCAGGTGTGTGTGTGTGTGTGTGTGTGTGTGTGTGTGTGTGTGTGTGTGTGTGTGTGTGTGTGTGTGTGTGTGTGTGTGTGTGTGTGTGTGTGTGTGTGTGTGTGTGTGTGTGTGTGTGTGTGTGTGTGTGTGTGTGTGTGTGTGTGTGTGTGTGTGTGTGTGACGACCGTTTCTCGACAACTGCTGGTCCGATCTAATTTAAACTTGCCAGGTATATTGCTGGGGACCCGAGGATGTGCCTTTTCAAGGTTTGATATTAATCAGACAAGTGCGTCCCAAGTTATGGCCATTTATTTACCAACCAATGATAGACACGTTGTTGCGTGGGCGTGGCCGATGGGAAAGGGAAGCTCAGCCGTGTTCGCCATTACGGGTTACAACGTACGGACTTCCAGATCCATTACGGGTGACAACGTACGGACTTCCGTATAATGATGACTTTGTGTATTCTAATAATTTCTCCATTTCTTATGCGCATTTATAGATAAACACAATGCCCCAAGTTATGATCGTTTTCATATTAGCCGGTGTATAAATTTCGGTAACATCAGAGTGCTGGTATGCTCCGAACCAGGAAGTAAATTTTTTTTCTCTCTTCTCTTTTTGTTTTTCCTTGCCACGAAATTGCGAAAAGGTAAATACGTTGGTGCCAATTGAATAATTGGGAATTAAAACTAAATTGCAAAGAATCGTAACTGCGAATAATATTCGAACTTCCAGGCCACGCACGTTCAAGCACTCGAGAGCGAAGAAACAGCCTGCGTGGTTGTTTGTTGCTCGCGGTTTGAATATTTATTTGTTAATTTTTTTTTTTAATGGGCATGTACTCGTAATTAATAAACAGGATTAAAACAGGTAACACCAGGTACCCCAGCTCGTGTTTAATGAATAAACAGGATTAAAACAGGGAACACCAGGTACCCCAGCTCGTGTATCTATCTATAATTCCAGCAATCTGTGTGTGTGTGTGTGTGTGTGTGTGTCTGTTTTTCTGTCTGTTTGTCTGTATGTCTGCGACCGCAGTTTCTCGAGGACCGCCTGTCAGATCTCATTGAAACTTGCTGGTAATATTGCCGGGGACCCGCGGATGTGCCTTTTCGAGGTTTGATATCGATCGGACAAGCGGTTCCCAAGTTACGGCCATTTTATTGCTTTTTCAGTATTGAAAAGGTGTATATATGGCAGCTGAAGGTGTCGTTCCACCTTCTCACCTGATCATGCCAATTTTTTCCCAAATTATTAATAACCAGAGGACCACCGGTCCGATCGGATTGAAACTTGCCAGGAATATTTCCGGGGCCCCGCAGATGTGCCTTTTCAAGGTTTGATATCGATCGGACGGGCAGTTCCCAAGTTACGGCCACTTATCTGTCAACCAGTGACAGGAAACGGTGCTATGACATCACGAATGACGTCACAATTAATGTTTATTTATTTATTTATTGTATATTTTTTATTATTTTGATTTTTTTTGCACGATTGACGGTCCGATCTGATTGAAACTTGCCAGGAATATTGCTGGGCACCCGCGGATGTGCTTTTTCGAGGTTTCATATTAATCGGATAAGCGGTTCCCAAGTTACGGCCATTTATCTGTCGACCAATATCTGCGAGAGAGGAGGACGGGAGGGGGGGATGAGACTGGGGGCGAGAGAGAGGGGCGAGAGAAGAGGGGGCAGAGAGGAAGGGTGAGACGAGGAGAGAGGGGGAGAGAGAGAAGGGGATGAGACTGGGGGCGAGAGAGAGGAGCGAGAGAAGAGGGGGCAGAGAGGAAGGGTGAGACGAGGAGAGAGGGGAGAGAGAGAAGGGGATGAGACTGGGGCGAGAGAGAGGGGCGAGAGAAGAGGGGGCAAAGAGGAAGGGCGAGACGAGGGGGCAAGAGAGGGGAGAGAGAGAAGGGGAGAGTAGGGGGAGAGAGAGGGGAGAGAGAGAGGGGGCGAGAGAGGGCTGCACATACTGGCACTCACCTACGGGCCTGCACTAGTAATTAATAAACAGGATTAAAACAGGTAACACCAGGTACCCCAGGTCGTATTTAATTTATAAACAAGATTAAAAAAGGTAACACCAGTTAGCCCAGCTCGTATTTAATTAATAAGCAGGATTAAAACATGTAACACCAGGTACCCCATCTCGTATTTAATTAATAAACGGTATAAGGTTTCCAAGACGTATTGATTGACTCCATAGTATTTTTAAACGGATCATTTTGTGAGTATTTCACGGAGCCGCCATTTTCCCCGTGCTCTCCCTTCCGATGGAGAACAACACTCCCCACCAAACTCCGTTATACTAATTTACAAATGTTCGATTTCACAAGGAACAAACATGGGTGGAAACATCACTTTCGTCCACCTTCAGTAGTGGATGTGTTGAGAATACGAGGTGGTTAGGTGTGAATCTATAAGAGGTTATCTATTTATTACGTATGCACGTACAAACACGAAATGAATGTTCATTCACACTAATACCAAAGAGATATAAATAAATAAGGAGGTGTACCATTACTCACTCTGTAAGCTCCTTTATAACAAGGGTTATCATGAATAACATTAATTAAATAAACACACGTCTGTTGTGCAAGGTTTCTCATGAGAATCCCAACTGATAAAAATGAACGAGTTAAATCCTGTTCTCATTTGGGTGAAAGATTTGAAAGAGAAAGGACTCGTGTTGTTCATCAACCTTGGGTCACGTGGTTTTCACTGGAAGAGGTTGTTTGGAACAAAAATATGTAGTTATATCTCTGTTGAGATATGAATGCAGAGGAGGGAAGGGGGCGTGGCCACTGTCCATTGTGACATCACAATAAGACGTGCCACAATGGAGAACTCTTTAGACAGAGCGGTATCATTAAATCTTCAGTTCGTGGAGAGCCGTGCACCAACCATGTTGTTTCCCATCGCGCTGTTCGTGCTCAACATCCTCGGAAGTGGAGTGTCCCGTCCATCACAGCAGGTAAGTGGGGATTGTGAGAAATAACAACGTGTTGTACTTGGGGAAGGTAAACAACACGATCGGAGTCACTTTCTTTGGAGCTTGGTAAATCAGGACCGGAGGGAGGATTTAAAATGGGGGGAGTTGGTTGGTCTTGGAGTGAGGGGTGTGTTGTTTTTACAAGTTTGACCAATCAGAGCATGATGGGCCGTCCCATCGAGTTCCGATCAAAGTTTGGATTTAATTTCAATTCACCAAGTGATTCCTGACAGGAAACACAACATGTCAGAAAAGGGAATACACAGATTTACATCCTTGTCGTCGACTTCACTTTTTATCATATCACAAGTACATTCATCATCTTGAAACATCTATCATACAATGTTGTTTTCATAATTTGTTGATTGAAATTCTCCCATAACAAGGCTGAAAGCAACTCAAGGTTTTTGGGTTGTATACAGTGCGTACTGTAATCAGTAATCACACCGACTCCAATCAGGTGATCACCAAAAAATTGGCGATATTGGCCGTGTGTGTGTGTGTGTGTGTGTGTGTGTGTGTGTGTGTGTGTGTGTGTGTGTGTGTGTGTGTGTGTGTGTGTGTGTGTGTGTGTGTGTGTGTGTGTGTGTGTGTGTGTGTGTGTGTGTGTGTGTGTGTGTGTGTGTGTGTGTGTGTGTTGTTCAAAAGCAAAACATTCTCACGTCTGACTCCCCAACCTCAACACCCCTCTCTGTCACTCTTTCTTTGTCCCATCCACACTCCTCCCCCTCCTCATACAGTGCAGCACCCTCCTTCCATATCCCTCTCCATTGTTTCCTCTCTCTCTCTCTCTGGATGTTGGTTGTGTCCGGACAGTGGTTATCTCTGGACGTGTCTGGACAGTGGTTACCTCTGAGCGGTGTTTGTATCCAGACTTGCCAGTGTTGTATTTATCTCCGGACATGGCTGGGTGGCGAGTGTCTCCAGACAGCTTGGATCCGGACACGACCGGGCATTGCTTTTCTCTGGATGCGTCTGGGCAGTGTTTGTCTCTGGATTTCTCTGAGCGCTGTTTGTCTCCAAGCGGTGTTTGTCTCCAAGCGGTGTTGTCTCCAAGCAGTGTTTGTCTCCAAGCGGTGTTTGTCTCCAAGCGGTGTTTGTCTCCGGACGGTGTTTCCCTCTGGACATGTCCGAGTGGTGTTGGTCTCCAAGCAGTATTTCTCGTATTATCAGTAGAAAATGGAAAATCATTTTGATGAGACTATGAATCGGAATTAATGCTCCACCACACGTGTGCCTTCCATTCCTCTCACCTCACGGTGCCGTCACTTCCCCCACCCCTCCTCTCTCTCCTTTCCCCCTTGCTCCCACACCCCTCCTTGCTCTCCCCCTCCACCCTCCCTCTGCCCCCCTATTTTTGTCCCAACTTATCATATTCCCATCAGTGAAGTGACAGGTAGTGTTTGATAGTCTAAAATACATACATCCAGCAAGTGGATTATCAAACACTCGTCCCAGAATGCTTTCCCTCCATGCCCTTCGAATCTCCTCTCTCATCATCACTCGGTTATTACATAAACGAGTAAACTCTCGACCATTCCATGAGCCATCGTGTTTGTATTTAAAACATTTCAAGATAATGTTGTTCTTATTTTGTCATGAACTTTTAGATTTCGTAAAATATTTGTAAAAACATTGTTTAGTTAATTTTAAATGAAAAATAAACATTCCTCCTTCCCCTGCCCTTGTCTATTTCCACAGGTTTACCAGAATGATGCTGTTGAGGATGGAGGGATGTCTGTGGTTCGCGACGTCGCGTTCATCGTGATTTCCTTCCTTTTATTTTATGTTGTAATCACATTTGATCCGTCATGTTGGTTCAACAACAAGGGGAGCCCCAAAAGAAAGCTCTGCATTCACTGGTAAAGAACACAAGTGACTTATTCATCAATATCTATCATACCTTCATCCACGAGAGAACAAGATCGCTCAGATATTTGGAGAGAGTTTATTGTGTACGATGATATGTTGGATTAAAAAGGACGAGAATTTTTTTTTCTTACAAATGGAATGTGTTGTTTTAATTGTTGGAAGGGATGATAAGGTGTCCAAAATCCATTGGTAACATTTTTTCATCCAATGTTATGGGGCCATTTTGAATTTCAAGATGGCCACCATGTTACACCAAATTTCCCAACAACTTGGGCTTTGAATGTCATATGAAGTCTATTTTGGTGGCAATACCCACATTTGTCATGCAAAGAAGTTAAAATTTTCTCAAAGTTCTGGATGGTGACCATCTTGGATTTCAAAATGGCTGCCATGAACAAACCCACTTTTGCTGCATTAATCAAGTTAAATTTGGTGTAAATACCTCATTAGTCATTTGCAAGTCCGGTGGAACTTTGGAAAGCCTTCACTTTGGGAAGCTGTTTGTAATTATAGTTGTGTATTCACTAACCTGTGTGTCAAAAAAAACCTGCAAAAGTTTCAGCAGTCTGTCTTATAATTCATGAAAAATCTGCACTTCTGCAATTCAGCAATGTCGATATACTGCCCCTCATCAACTTGGTCTTGCAGAACACTGAAGAACTCTTAGTCTGTGGCAATAAATGCAACATTCACTGAAGGCTGGATGATTCGTACCCTGTTTTCAAGAGTTTTCTCTTCATATCATGGACGCTGAATGTGCTTTTCCCAGTTTTTTGTGAAGCAGGACGTGCAGTGTTCAAAACGTCACGAGACAGAAATCTCCAGAAGACAGAAGTCTCCATAAGACGAGACAGTGAATCAACAGAAGACAGAAATCTCCAGAGGATGAGACAGTGAATCTCCAGAAGATGAGACGGTGAATCTCCAGAAGACAGAAATCTCCAGAAGACGAGACAGTGAATCTCCAGAAGACAGAAATCTCCAGAGGACGAGACAGTGAATCTCCAGAAGATGAGACGGTGAATCTCCAGAAGACAGAAATCTCCAGAAGACGAGGCAGTGAATATCCAGAACACAGAAATCTACAGAGGACGAGACAGTGAATCTCCAGAAGACAGAAATCTCCAGAGGATGAGACAGTGAATCTCCAGAAGACAGAAATCTCCAGAGGATGAGACAGTGAATCTCCAGAAGACAGAAATCTCCAGAGGATGAGACAGTGAATCTCCAGAAGACGAGACAGTGAATCTCCAGAAGACAGCATGTCGGCAAGCCGAACTTTCCAGGCATCATAATGACTGCTGTTTACAATTTCTTGGATTGTTTCCTCCCATGTTACCAGGAATTGTCCCTTCTGGAGTTTTTCACGCACAATGGGCTCTTCCTCATCTGTGATTCGTTGACAAAATACACATTTTGATTTGACAAACACTGAGCTGCTGAAACTAGTATACTTAATAGATTCTGAAGCACTGGGTCATCCTCTTTGTCAGTGAAGTTGTCTTGTGAAGGAACAGCAAGTTTGCTTCTTCTTTCATCTCGATCCAGGTGACTCAGTTTTATCCAGGTGACTCGGTTTTATCCAGGTGACTTGGTTTTTTAATGTCAATCTCTGTGTAAAGTGGCTTTCTTCGCTTTGAGCTTGTCTGCTCCAATTCAAAGCAGCCTTTGTCCAACTCACACAAATTCTGGATTGTCATAATCTGCCTGTTCTGTGCACACTTTGGAAAAGTTTCAAATGCTGATTCTTTGAAGGTTCTTTCTGTTTTAAGTATCAACAAGCTTTTCATCAGTATCTGTCTGGCAATACAAGCAGAGTTTAATTCTGTTGTTGGTTTGTTGAACGGGAGCTCTTTTGTGGATGCCATCATGTTTCCCATTACATAAAGTGAAACATGAGAAGTTGATGATGATTCAAGTGATAGAACAACGAGCTCTTTGTTTTTGTAAGAACAATCTATCTGAAATAATGAAGGACAACCAGACGTGGATAGATTCTACGTGATGATTTCCTTGATATTCAGATTGATTTTGTTATTGGATGTGTAAACAGAACATTTCCCAATTCACCAAATGCTTGTTCCTTGTTGCCTCCGTATTTTGTTAATTTTTAACACAGTTTCCTCATCGCTCTTGCTATTTACTGAGTGATACTTTCTTCTCACACAGCTCTTTCTTTCTCACACTTCTTCCTTTGATAACTTGATCCATGGTGAATATTCTAAAAAAGTCCATTTACCATTATCTTCATCGATGAAGTATAAGTGATGTAATTTAATTTCTTCAGACACAGCACGTGATGATATGAATGATGTTCCACGAATGTGACACAAGTTGAAACCTCTGACTGGATTTTATGTTCAAACAAAGTGGCAATGATGTTTTAAGGAAGACTCTTGAAGGTGACTCATTTGACATTTCTTGTCAATATAAACTAAAACTCCACCTACGAAGTGTTGATTTCCAAGGAATAGTTTGTTTGTGAACGTCAAAGTTGTGGGAAAAAATACTTCTGAAACGGCAGGTATTTTAAAAACCCAAGATACCCACCAAATGACTTCATGACAAAATGTTACCGATGGAATTCCAGCAAAGTAAGGCTTGATTTACAAAAAAGTCACAATTTCCTTCTTCAGCAAAAACAAATGCAAAAGTTCATAACATCCTCGACCATTACATGAGATTCTTCAAATAATCAAGCGTGATTCATCGTTCCACACCGCTCCTACGGACATTGTTTAAGTTACATCTGCATGCTCCATATTCCGTATCCTCCAGAATTGTAACACTCGTGGAACATGTTTGTTTATGCTTTACAAAACCATGTGTTCAATACTTTTCATGTGATGTAAAACTTCATTTAAGCTTGAACTGAGAATGTTTGTTTGTTTTGTTGCAGTTTACGATGTCGATGCAAAGTGAAACGGAAAAATGAATCGAAACTTAATCCACCGTTGGTCACGGAGGTTCGGGAAACTGAACCCCTTGAGATTCAGAAAGCAGAGGGAAAGGAAGTTCTGGAAATTACTGACAAAATGAAGTTCACAGCAAAACAGAACTTTGGTGATGATGAACAAGAGGAAGAATATCAAAAAGAGAAAGAAAAGGTTTTACGAGCAGAGGAAGAAAAGCTTCAGGAATATGAAGCTCGGTTGGTCGAAAATGAAAGAAATCTTGTACAAAGAGAGAAGTTTGTGCAGGAAATGGAACATGAGTTGATGGAAAAGGACGTGCAATGGAAACTGGAAAAAGAGTTATGGCAAAAGGAGGAAAAGGACCGGAAGAAAGGAGAGGAGGAACAGCAGAGGCAGAAAAATGAAAAAGAACAGAGAAAGATAAATGAACAGTGGAGGAAAAATGAGGAAGAACAGAGGAAAAATGAAGAAAAGCTCAGGATGAGAAAGAAAGAAGAATCTGCACGAACCAAAGACCAATTCCAAGTCCGAATGTGGATCAAACGCAAAAATAAAGAACTTAACCAGAAAATGCTGGTTGTGGAAAATAGAATGTTCGAGATTCAGAACTGGAAGAAACGTGTGCAGCAGCAGGAGCAACACCTGCAGACAAGTAAAGAAGAGGAGCTGGAGCGACAAGGTGCGTTTGAAGCATTAATGAATGGGAAAGATGAGGAGATATATCAACGGCAGATTCGTATGCACGAAAAAGGAGAGGAGCTCAACGATGGAGAGTGCAGGCTGCGTAAATTGGAGGAAGAGATTCGTGTTCGAGAGAGAGAACACCAGGAAGAACGAAAACAATGTGAAGTTAAATGGGAACTGAAAGAGTTTATGTTAACGGTGAGAGAGAAAGAGATGAGGGACAGAAAAAATAATGTGGAGGGAAGGGAGAAGGAGGTCTTGGAAAGAGAGACCGAAGTAAAAGATACAGGAAAGCTTCCTGAGAAAAACGAGGAAGAGATTCGTGTTCGAGAGAGAGAACACAAGGAAGAACGAATACAATGTGAAGTTAAATGGAAACTGAAAGAGTTCATGTTAACGGTGAGAGAGAAAGAGATGAGGGACAGAAAAAATAATGTGGAGGGAAGGGAGAAGGAGGTCTTGGAAAGAGAGACCGAAGTAAAAAATACAGGAAAGCTTGCTGAGATAAAGGAGGAAGAAATGCTTGGAACGAATGACGAGCTGCAGCAGCAACAGCAGAAAGAGGGCAATGTTGGTTTGCTGCCGCCGACTGAACCGAACCCTCACAGTGATGACGAGCAACAGCAGCAACAACTGTACAGTGATGTCCTCAAAAAACAACCGAAGCCTCAACGTGAAGTCAGGTTACGTCAGCAGAAGCAGCACGATGTTCATCGGCTGCCACCCAAACGGGAGCCACAACATCCTTCTCAATCTGAGTTTCTCAAGGACGAAGGAGCGGAAATTGAAAGGCGCAAAAACAACCTCATGTTCCGTGGAGTGAAGGAGGGAAAAGGTGAACATGATACGGAGGCTGTGGCAAAATTAATAAAAGCCATGAACCTGGACATCGAGCCTGAACGGACTTTCCGCATTGGACGCTATGTTGAGAACAGCTCCAGACCCATAAAAGTTGTTTTCAGATGCGAGTCTGACAGGAATCAGGTTCTTACGAATAATAAGAAGATCCGGAATTTGAATGATCCCTCTCTGTGGACAAGAAATATATTTATCACTCCAGACTACACTCAGCTCCAAAGAGAAAAACAAGAGTTGCTGCTGAGTGAACTTGACAAAAAGAGAGAAAGTGATCCAAATGGGCAATACACCATCAGAGGAGACAAAGTCATCCTCGTGAAGAAGCCCAAGGACAACCCTCATCTCCGTAGATGAGGACCATCCCGCCTCATCTCCAAAGATCACCACCGTCCCTCCTCATGTCCCATCTCACATGATACAGTCTCCTCATGCTCCACACTATAAAAGAAAGACAGTATATTCTATTGAAAACTATTTCCATCAACACACGGTCTCTTCCAAACAAGTGAATTTACCTGAGATCATATCGGAGCCATAACCGAAACCTTTTTTGGAAACTCCAGTCAAGGATCGGGAATTTCACTCCTGATGGACATTTTACATTTCATCAGAACACGAACCTCAACTTTTGGAGTGAAGACACCAAAGCTTCAGAAAACCATGGTGGGGTCTCATTGTTGATGAAAAGCAATTAATCGCCAACTTACGTTTCTCATTGACTGCATCCTCAACGGAAACCTCACCATGACGAATGGCCGCAACAGCAGAAGCAAATGCGATGCAAGACCTTCAACAGGTGAGCACTTTTCAATACCTTTTGACAGGTCAGGTGAACACATAGAGTGCAAACACAGCTCACCCCAAGATCAAAACATCAAGTTGAAATCAATTTTGGCACTTTGTCTTTCACAGACATTGCTGTTAACGCTTCCTTCGATGAAGAAGAATATCATTAATTGTGGAGATAATTGTAATTATAATTTTTGTGGGAAGGTATCTTATAGAAATGGTTATCCCCATGCAGAATATAGAAAAAGAACTTCACCTCCGTTCGATTGGATGAAATCACCCGATTCACCTTTTCAACGATTACCTGTTCCATCCATGCATTTACTTCTGTGGCCCTTTCTGAACAAGTTGTCAAACTGATGAAGATATCAATGTGTTTAATCTTTCATATTTGTGTTGTTTTTCACAAAGGCCCCTCAGAAGGTGCTCTGTCCAGCTCACCTGAAACCATCGTACCAGTTGGAACGTAAGTTGCCAAGATTCTTATCTTCCATTATAAACTATTCCAAACATGGTCTAAACTACCTGTTCTTCACCTGCGTCATGTCCCGTTTTGGCTGTGCCTCAACAGTGTTGAAGACAAACAAATATTTTGCTGAACTCGAATTCAGACAATCAGCAAACAAACCTTCCATTTGGTGGAAGTCAGGCATGACTGTTACTGTACACGTGTCAGTCATTGCGTAGACATGGACGATCATTAAATTAAAATTAATTGTTTGAATCATCCAGTGGGAGCTTGTGATGAAGACAATAAAGATGTGAAATTGAATGCAAAAGAAGGAAGAAAAATTCAACTGAGATGCAGAAACCAATTGATAGGATATAATATTTCCAGGATTGCGATGGAAGACTTAATAATGATGGAGATGATGAGGACAATGGTATTGAGGGATTTTGTCATCCTTTTGTTGATGTGGGTGCAGAGGAAGAAGTTTCAGGAATGGCCACTGGAGAAGAAGATGTGATGCTTTGCAGTAGATCCATCATCACTCTGTCGTACAAGCACTCCAGGAAAGTAAGATGAAACATCAGTCTCTTACAGACGGCTGATCCGAGATTTTAAAAAGATAAACATCAGTCTCCAGAAGTACAGGTAATTAAACCTTCCATAGACCTTAATCACTTGCACCCTTTTCGTGTCCATGTGTCCATGCAACTCTACCTCCACGGAGGTTGCTTGGTTTCAAACCAAAACTTGAAAGGTAAGGACACATACAGATCTGTTTATTGGATAAGATAGAAGACATATATTTATTTTATTTTACTTTAGGGTTTTAAAAAAATTATTTATTTTATTTTTAAGAAAATAAGAAGTTTATTCCTTCAGATAAGGGTAACATCTGGTAGGTTTATGATAAAAGTGTGGATGTACGTTGCGTAGATGGTCAAGTTGTGTAAAATAGCGGAGGCCTTACGTATTGAAAGGATCACCGAGTCTGGCAGGGCGGGAGACGTGGGATTGTTACAAAGAGTGACCGAGTCGAGAGGGCGGGAAATGCAGGATTATCGCCAAGTCCTTACTTGGGAGGTTAGGTGAGGAAGGGGCCGCGGAGGGCTGGTAGAAAGCAGAAGTGGCCAAAGGGTTTAATCGCTACAAAGGACACTGAGAAGTGGTAAGAACGATATAGAGCAAGGGAAAGCGCCAGCAGGTGCAAAGAATGACTCAAGAGAAGAAAACGCTGACGAGTGTTTAAAGAGATCGAAAAGGAAACGCTGACAACAGTTATGGGGAATCAACAACAAAATATAGGAGACCAGGATGCGCTCCTGGCAGGTCAAATTCCGAGTATATGAACAAAACATACGGGTCGAGAACTTCAAAAGATGTGAAGTTGTGGACAGAGAACAGAAAAAGCAAAGATTTCACCCCGAATAGAATTGAAAATCTAAGAAGAGAAAGATTGAAAGAGAAAAAAATTAAAAAACAACTCGAAAACCAGTCGATTCGAGAGCTGAAAAAGAGCCTTGAGAGGAGCAAGTGAAAAGCACAAGAAAAAGAGGAAGTTTGAAAGACGACAATCTACTTTTTGAAAAGTACATAAAATATTGTCGGCGATAGCTTTCCTCCCAACAGCGTTAGAAGCGAGAGCAGGAACAAGAGTGATTTACAAGCCATAAAAATGCAAATGAAAGATTATGATGACAATCCAGAAGGATTCATTGAACAAATATTGTTTTGTAACAAAGGAAACCACGAGGATGTGGTGGGATTGATGACAGCGGTGTTGCCAGTCAGGATATGGCGGAAACCCAAGGAATTAGTCACGTGGCCGGATGTCGCACCGGAAGGACAAAACGAAAGAGGTTATAATGCTAGAGTGCAACAATGACACTCATTTAAGAACAGAAATAATCCCACCTGAGATTAATTGAGGAAAGATACAAGGCTGTAAAAAAACAACAAAAAGAAAAACCGGAGGAGTTCAGGGGGTGGTGTGTATATGCAAATTCGGTTGTAAGAACAATTGATCTTCAGATTCAGCATAAACGGGTGAGGTCAACATTCAGGATTCAGTGGAGAGTGTGCAAACGTCGTTGGAATAATAAGATCTTATTTAAAAAGAATATATAGTTATAGATTTCGAGAAAAGGAAAAGAATGAATCTTAAATGAAATGTAAACAACAGCAGTTCACGTACAGTGAGGCGGGGTAGGAGTACACCCTGCTGTGAGTGTGCTTGTTTCCTGGGCCGTGTGTTTGAGATTTAGCAGATGGAAGAACAGGTGGGGACCTGCTTGTGAAAATCTGGTTGTGGGATTAAAAACTAAAACAATTGTTCGATTGTTGTTGTTGTCATTGACAAAGTGCTCTGTCATTGACAATGATAAAACCGACAATTCTTTGAGCATAAACAATAGATCGGTTGTATTCGCACAATTGGTTGTATCACTGTATTATGATCTGAGTTTTTGCAGTCGATTGTAGCAGGAATTTGTGATTGACCGGTGTGCAAATAATTGCTTGCTTGCCTGGTGAGGCATGATTCGGGATGTTTGGTGCCTTGCGTGTGAAGCACCAGGACAGAGGTTTGCAGATGAAGGATATTGAAACTTATTGAAGTCGAAGCCAATGTATTCATATCAAATTTCGAGAGAAACGAGTACCTCGTGTGATGGAGAAAAGATTTAAAATTGACGGTAAAAACTATTCAGATTTGGTGGAAGGTGCTGCATGGAGGATTATGCAGGTGCAGGTCACTCATTGTGTGGGCGGATGCTGGCAGATGAGGATGCCAGGCGAAAGCCATTACAAACCGGTGACTGCACTGGAGTTTATACCTCTGCAAAGATTACAGAAGGTGGTTTGCCATTGCATTTCTGATTCCAGCTGTTTGTATTACTCCATGAACCATGGGTCAAGGTATCTGATCACCATGGTTACCATGGCATGTTTGAATGAGTTAATGTGAATGAGTGATGATTTAAATCGTTCACGATGGTGAAAAACCATTTTCTCTGTGTTACGGCTGTGGATCTGAGGGTAATGCCTGTGCCTATGGACATCATACATCCGCAACTCAGCCGGGCACAACGGCTACACGGATGTTAGAGGATCGCCTGGTATTGGGGAGCACTTTTGAAGAGCAGAATTGGCATTCGAATGGTTATGCCGAGATTGTTGTGTAGTTCAAGAAGTTGCTCATCATTGCCCAACAAATATGCAAATATAATATATAAATGGACATCAATACTCATGCTGTTATATTCGCAAACTGACGATGCATCAAAGTACATTCCGCCTCTCGAATGGACCTTGATTGAATGCCCAGTCTGATAGCATTGGTTTATGAATATTGATGAGTTTGTTTGAAAGGAACTTTTAAAAATGGTATCTCAAATTGCACTATTTGAACTTGTGCGAGTTCCTTCGGGTTTATGGAGGTGATTGTTCAAGTCACTTCTATTGATCAACATTCATTGTTCATTATAACAATGGGCCCATGTGAGAGATGGCTGAGCAGAATTTGGCAGAAATACAAGCAAATTTCCCGTTATCGAACATTGGGTATGGCATCACGATGGAAATATGGCAGAATGGAATGAACCCCTGCACTGTATTGGATTCTATGATGTTTGAATGAGGGAATGTGAATTATGCAAATGAATTACAGAATGTGAAATTCAAAATTGCAACAACTGATATTTGGATTGGATTTGAGGTAGAATTTACACAACAGTGCTATTTGATGGACCAATCCATGAATATAACATCGCATGCTTCATTAACTGTTGCAAAAGGATACAGAGCAAAGGAAATTGGGCCAATAATTATATAAGTGGGGGGTTTGTCAAGTCAGTATTTGCTTCAGGAATGAGGCAGAAATTTGTATCACCTGAAAGAGAATGGAGGGTACAAAGGGATGATACCACATAGTACTGACTGAAGGGTCGACCTTGGTCGATGGCGTACCTGAGGTATAGCAGGTATGGCACATGCTCTGGGCGCTACTTGAAGGAGTGTCGCCACCGAGCAGGACTGCATCTCTGTCAAGAATGGAATATTGAAGTTGAAAGACATCAGAGATGAAAGAAACGAATAGCTGATGAGAACTCGAGAGACGCTGGGTTAACAACCAATGAGGAAACGAAAAGAGTCATGAAGGGAACACTCAACCGTCTTCACAGAGAAATGGACGGAATGTTCGCTCGTGAAGTGTCTATAAAACATTTGGACATATACATGATGGACAAGACAAATATTAACTTTTGTGCTGCATTAACAAAGGTTGTCAAAGAGTTTGACTCCCAGGTCAGACAAGCACGAGCAGACCAGCTGCAGAGGAACACCACAGCATCCAGCCTGGCGACGGATCGCTGTATGAACATCAAGGTGTTCAGACGGAGGAATGCATTGAAGACACGTTGGACTGGACCACATCAGGTATTATTGGTCACCACCACAGTTATCAAGTACAAAGATAAGATTCACACATCTCATTGCAAAAAGCATACAGGAAGTTGTAAAGAGAAGAAAGGAAATCTGCAAGTGGGAAGAACGTTACCGGAGGTTTATGACACATGTGGCAGTGCTCTTGATTAGCGCGTGCATAATTGGGATAATATGGAAGATAACAGACAGTGAGGGTATTATGAGAATGTCATGGAGAACAGAATGTTTGGTTGGTTGAGAGAAGGGGAAACGATGAATGGGTTGTGACAGAGAACGCAAAGAAGAAGGAGGAAAACATAGGGACCAATTGCATGAGATAGCCACGTATGGGAAAAACACCTGTATGACCCTTCGATGTAATTATGCACCCCATGTCGCACGGGATTCAGGGGACGTAGACACTGTATGCCTGAAATGAGGCATCGTGTTATATGAAGGGATAACTGAACATCCATTGAACATCTTGTTTGCAATATCTTTACAACATGCTGAAAATATGAACAAAAGCAAGTGTTGGGTTTGCTCACAGCTTCCCCACTTCGCCAAACATGGACTGCCCCTCTCAGCAGTCCCATTTCCAGGGGAAGATACATGTCAGTACCTGGATTGTAGACAAGCTAATCCAGTCCGAACGAGAAAAGGAGGGACAAAAGGGGATGTAAGTGCGCAAGTAGGAGAGATAACAAGTAACTGGAAAAAGGAGGGATACAAATGTACTGACGATTGGCACTGGAACTAACCTTGGAATTGGGTGAGACGTAACTTCCTCTATACAAGGGAAAAAGATGATCACGCTCCCCGATACAAATTTTGCGTCAATATCTCAGGGGGAAGAAAAATATATTTGACTCGAAACATATTTGACCCAAAGTAACCATTGAGGGACAAATTACTGGCACAAGGATAGATATAAGGATGCGAATGAATAATCTTGTAGAACCCCAGGCTTTATTGAAGGTACATGTCCATGACGTGGTACAACACGTAAGGAAGGTAGCTGCAGAGAAACATGGATATTTTAAGGAAGGAGGGTTTGTATCTTGGATAATGGAAGTGTTTGGTGGAGGAGGAACATGGATACTCCACATGTTGATCATTACTATTGTTGTCATCATATCATGATTAAAGTAATGATTGGTGTGTGTGTGTGTGTGTGTGTGAAAATTTACCACAGTCACAATGGTGGTGGCACATCAAGTTTCCCTGGACCAATCATCTCTGAAGATCCAGAAGATCCAGAAAATGAAGAACTTAGTATAAAATTAAGTCGAGACACCGTGACGGTGGAATCTTTTGGAAAATATGAAAGTACAGACACTTGTGCCTTTGTGAATGACAAAAACCCAGTTGAAAGAATTCACCAATGATTGCTAAAGAGCCAAAAGCAGATGGTTGATTATAATAAAGAGATGTGGAATGATAGAAATACCTTTAAAACTTCAGGGGAAAATGAATTCAAGCGGTTTTTTCAAATAAAATTTGATTCGTATGAATGGAAAAGGCGATTGCCTCTTGGATGAATATGTTCAGTATGCACAGGGTTCTTTCCTTCCAAAATCGCCTGGACGCCCCAACTCTGTGGAGGGGAGGTGGTGGCACCGCGTTGTGTTGCATCCACTTGCCAGGTTGTTAACTCACCACAGAGCGCAAGTCTGGGTGACGCGGTGGAAACGAGCCTGCCGCTAACCAAACGACAAATGTTGATTTTTATCTTGCCAAAACAAAGTTTTTGCAAGATATGTTAGTCAGCTTTTATGTTTTTTTTATTTTTCTTTTTTTTGTTTGTCTGCAATCATGTAAAAAAATTCTGCAGAGCACAGTTATAATTGGAAATTTTTGTAACTTCGCATATCAGAGGCCAATAGAGGTCCCTTTCAGCGCATAAGATTTTGAAGGTCAAGGTCAAAGGTCAAGGTCACTTTGTCGCAAATCAGGGGAGTCGACGAAACCCTTATTTTTTGAGTAATTTTGATTGGATAGTTTTCAAACTTCATGGGAATATAGTTCATGGTCTGGCGCTCAGCTGATTAATTTTTGGTGGCGATTGGCCTTGTTGACCTTCATGGTTTGCTCCTCAGGTCAAATTTTCAAGTTTAAGGAACCATATCGTGTAGTACCTCAAATTGAACACCTCGATGAGTGCTTTCTCGATATGTCAAGCTTGAGACATTATGACGTCATTTGGTGACGTTATGAGGCAAACGCATATTTTTCATGGTTACTCTGCAGAACGATTCTCATCGGAATCTCTCGTAGGCAAATATTCCTCAAGGAGTCGCTTCTGGTGGATAGCAGCTCTGTTCACCTCAGTGTGACGTTAAAGAAGTCACACGTGGTCACCTTTTGGCAAGATACGGGTCACCCTGCAGGTGACATTGGTTTATTAGTTGGTTTGTCGTTCCAGAACAAACCGTTAGGATTGCTCTGTTATAACAAAAGGGGGAAACTTTGGGAGCTGGAGTATTAAACGTAATACAATAATCATGTAAGAATCAAAATTTACTTCGTTGTTTGCTTAAATGATTCAATCAACTGAGTTTAGAAATAATTTACTGGTTGAGCAAATAGACATGAAAACTGATAAAACTAAAATATACATGCTGAGTGAGCTTGGTATACATGCTGAGTGAGCTTGAAAGAAAAACACACACATAATCTTTCCTTGAGTGCAAATAACCTCTTGTAAAGTCATATCTGATAATAAACTCTTGACCTGTGATCATGCAGTCAGCAGAATGAAACAATGACTCTCTCTTACTCCCCCCACACCCCCACACCCCTCCCCTTGTATCAGAAAACAAACTCCAACCATTGTATGCCATTGTAGGAGGAATCTTTGAACAAAGCAAAACCATTGTATGTGACATTTGACAGACTAATACCATTGTATGTGCTTTATTTGAAGTCAACACAGTTCCATCTGATGTCTTGGTAAAAACAGTATATAAACGCTCAGAAACCTTGTATTCAGCTTGCAACTATGTAGCAGGTTGGGGTCTTCCTTCCGTGCACGGAAGTGTCTTCTATCTTCCGGAATAAACGGCTGGTCCATGACCTCACTTGATTTCTTTCCTTGAGGGAGTTGACCTCGGCCCCGACAGAGGTAATAAAATCGAAGCTCACAGAAGTGCAAGGATGAAATGAGCAAAGAACGGCATCCAAGTTTTTTCCTATAGTATCCAAGGCCATCTCCACTCATGGCTCGCAGACTTCCTCTCCTGTCGCAGTGAATGTGTGGCCCTCAATGGAGTTCTTTCATTCCCTCTCCCTCTCCAGGCTGGAGTTCCTCAACGCAGCGTTCTGGGCCCTCTTCTTTTTATGGTTTTCATCAATGATTTCTCTGAATCTCGGGAAAATCCTCTTTATCTCTTTGCTGATGACTCCTCCCTCTGCCATACCATCTGTCATCCCTCAGACTGGCAAGCAGCAGCTTCTTCACTCACTGCAGTTCTGGGTAAAATCACAAACTGCTCCAACACATGGAACATGTCTTTCAATTCGGACAAATCTCACACTCTCACTGTGTCTCTCCGAAAGGACCATTTGAAAAAACCCCACCCACATTCTCAATAATCCTCTGGAAGAAGTCCTTTCTTTCAAGCGTCTGGGTGTCACTATCTGCCACGATCTTTCCTGGGGAAGCCACATTTCCAACCTGGCCTCAAAAGCCAGTTGCCGACTGGGAATCCTCCATCGTGCAAAGTCCTTCCTCAGCCCACCTGAGCACCTGACCACATACAAAGCTTTCGTCCGCAGCCTGAAGTACAGCTCTCCTCTCTGGGCTAGTGCTCCTGCCTCTCACCTTTCTCGGCTTCACGCTGTGGAAACCAAGGCATTTCGAATCATTGGCATCTTTCGCACCAAGCCCCTTCTGGTAAGACTACCAAAATCACGAATCACTGCTCACCTTCACTCTTTCATTCCTCTTTTTTCCCACCTTTCGAATAAACTCCCTCACTCTGTCCAATCCCATTCTTCCCTCAAGGCCTTCAAAACAGCTGTTCACCCGACCTCTTGTCGTCCCCCATCCAAATCCTCGATCTTTTATATTCACGTTAATCCACCCCAAACCCACCTCCTTCAAATTCCCTGCTTTTCTTCTTGAAAGTCCCTGTTATGTCCATCTTGTATCCCCTGTGTTCCCCGCCCCATCCCTCTCCCTTCCACAGATCTCCTGATGTCTGTTCCCCGCTGTTTTGCCCTTCCCACTCTCACCCCTCTTATCTCATGCCCCCCTGTTGTGCATTGCGTTTTGCTCTCACACGAGCCTCGACAAGGTATACAAAAAAAGGAAGACAAAAGAAGGATGAGAGAGGGAGAAGCAGAGAAAACACAGGAACCTGCAAGGAAAAGGGTTTGCATTGGTGGCGTTAAAGAGCGGAGAAAGGATCGTCAGTGGAAATGTGAGATGACAGTGATGCATCACTTGTTTGAAGTCCTGGAGAGAGCAACGTGATTGAACCATGTGGAAGGAATTTCCACAAACGGGAGAAAAGACGGAGAAATCTGATGAGTGTATTTTGTGGGTTTAACCAAGAGGGAGCAACTGGAAGGATTAGAGGGCTGAAAGAGCAGAGCGAGCTATACTAGAGCCAGACACATTATACATAACCACATGACATGGCTGAAAGGATTCAGCTATTTCAGCCACACCCATTGCTGACAGGTGTATATAATCAAGCACACAGCCATGCAATCTCCATGGACAAACATTGGCAAACCGCGTTGAAGAGCTCAGTGACTTTCAACGTGGCACCGTCATTGGATGCCACCTTTCCATAAAGTCAGTTTGTCAAAGTTTTGTGCTGCTGGAGCTGCCCCAGTCAACTGTAAGTGCTGTTATTGTGACGTGGAAACATCTCGGAGCAACAACAGCTCAGCCGCGAAATGGTAGGCCACACAAGCTCACAGAAAGGAACCGCCGAGTGCTGAAGCGCGGAGCGGAAAAATCATCTGTCGCCGATTGCAATACTCACTACCAAGTTCCAAACTGACTCTGGAAGCAACGTCAGCAGAAGCACCTGAAGGTTCAGGAAGACCTTCACGAAATATGTTTCCATGGCCGAGCAGCTGCACACAAGCCTCAGATCACGATTTGGAATGCCAAGCATCAGCCGGAGTGGTGAAAATCACACCACCATTGGACTATGGAGTGATGAATCATGCACCACCATCTGGAAGTCTGATGGATGAATCTCGGTTTGAAGAACGTTACCTGCCCGATTGCATTGGGCCAACTCTAATGTTTGGTAGAGGAGTAATCATGGTTCGGGCTCAGCCTCTTCCTTTGTTCCAGTGAAGGGAAATCTGAACGCAACAGCATGCAATGACATTCTCAACGATTCTATGCTTCCAACTTTGAGGCAACAGTTTGAGGAAGGACCTTTCAGGTTTGGGAGCGATTTATTAATATATATTGTGAAGATGGTATTTTGAGGTTGTCGTGATTTCTTATCAACAACACAAATTTGATTGTTTTTGTGTTTACTCATGTGCCTGCTATAAAAACGAGAAGGGCACTCAGGAGAGCGCACACCTCCGCCATGCAATACCTGATCCACGAGAACATATCAGGCCCAATACATTATTGAAATATCATGCTACACAGTACTATATTGTTTTGGGCTAATTCTCGTATCCAGATTCGGATCCTCACCAAAATCGAATCACTTCGTCCTTGTGACACACCCAACCTGTCCACCATGTTTCATCCGAATCCGTCCACAACGTTTTGAGATATCGTGCTCTCTATCGGTTTTACCCCATCTCTCAATGATGAAGAATCACTTTTAAAATTCTAGTAGTCGGATCCAGATCCATATCTTCACCAAAATCTAACCAGTTCGTCCTTGTCACATACCCAACCTGTCCACAAAACTTCATTGGGATCCGTGCACAGCTTTTTGAGATATCCTGCACACAAACAGACAGAACACGTTGAAAACATGACCTCCTTCACCTTTGGCGATGGAGGGAAAGATTGCTTTTCACAGGTTTATTATAACACCTCCATTGGCCTCGCGCAAGTATGTTCTCTTACACTGCCTGTTTTTTTTTCCCTGTGAGCGATTGAGTAATATGTGCTGTGAAGATCGTATGTTGAGATTGTGGTGATTTCTCAACAACACAAATTTAATTACAATGGTGCTTATACATGTGCCAGTACAGAAAGATTGCTTTGCACAGGTTTACTACAACATCTCCGTATTCAGGCTTCGAGTATGTTCTTATACACTGTCTGGGTTTTCCCCAGGACCAATCGAGTAATATGTTTTGTGAAGATTGTATGTTGAGGTTGTCGTGGTTTGTTGTACTTAAAAATAACATTGATAAAAAATAAGTTCAAAGAAGGGAAACCGGTCCAAATGCATTTTGCAACCCACAAGATTGGTAATTCATAGGAAACCATTCGGCCAACGTTCCTCAATTTGTCATGCAGGAAATATTTAAATATACGTTTCATTTAATATCCCCGGGCAACATGGGTACTTTAGTTGGTATACGTACTGTATATAATAGAGAATGAGAAGCACAAGGTTGTGCATTGTTATTTGCATTTTCATGTGAATGGGGTAATCTCGGTGTATTTAACTTTGACAATACATTTTATCCGAGTACACTGATGGAAGAACAACAGCCGGGGGAAAGGGGTCACAGATACAATGGGAAAGCGGTCAGACAAGAACACATGTACGTACCACGAGATGTGGGGTGGAATTGCAACGAACTGGTGGGAACAGAGTGTGTCCACATTTTCCATCATTTCCTTCTTTTCATCACTCCCAGCCTTGAGTGGTACTTGAGGAAAGTGTGCTTCACATTGAGAACATTTTTGGACCACGAGGCGGTGAAGTGAAACTTGTATTTTGTCCTTTTGTTGTACTCTGTTCGGTACCAGGACGCACTCTTCAGCTTGACAGAGCTGTCGGAAATGGCACAATGTGGTTGAGGAAACATATGGTGCCTTGCTGGAATTGTACGAACATCCCCAAATATAGTAACATTGCTAAGTTAACCCACAGTCCATTGCACATAAATGTATGGAAATCTCGGCATTTCTCAGTTCACTTTCTTAAGTGAACTTTGAACCCTTTGAACCCTGACCTCCCTGGACTTTCCGATCCCCCATCATGGGCTCCGTCGAGAAAAATCCAGCCACTCAGATGTATGGAGGATTGAATCGTGGCTGGTAAAACGGCCGTGAGGGTTCAAAGGGTTAAAGTAAACGCACGGAGAAAAATGCACAGATTAAAAAAAATAACAAACGTTAATGTTCTATGTTGATTCGCACAGAGTACTGACACTGTTTAAAATGTGATGTACAGATTTTCCGCGATCACCTGATCGTATCACCTGAAATGAGTGAATGTCAAAATAATTTCCACCAGAGTTATCTTCTCACAGGTGTCGTGTTTTAACACATCTGCATTTGCTGTATACCAAAATGTTGGAAAATACATCAATCAGTTTACAGTGACTTGTCCAGTAACATTAAAAGGGGAGGGGAATTCTGATGCTTGATGGTGACTCGTGTGAAATGTTATGAACTAAGCAAGGAGAGAACCGTAAGCTTTACATTCAGGTACTCCATTTGTTCAAGATAAAACGACATCATCATCTGAAGTAGTCTATGAAGATTATAATATTTGTAGCGTGCAAGGATATTAATTATAGCTGCTCAGACTGCGTAAAACCATCGACTTACAGGAACAGAGCAACAGCTTTCTGTCTGCACTGTCGCTGTTGATTCGCTAACAAGCAATGAAACCGGCCCTGCAGCTGAGGGTGTGTGTAGCATTTGGATTCTCATGTGTGTACTATTTGTGAATGTCTTTATGGCTGTGGAGGAACTCGAGTGTGGGTTTGAAACAGCAAAGCACTTACTTTAGGTAGCCTTTCATGGTTGCTTTATGCAGCTTCTTCGGCTGGAAGAGAATGGGAGGAGTCGATTTATTTATACAATCCAAGCCACCTGGGTTAATTGATTAGGGGAGAGCTGATTGGTCATTCCCTCCATACACAGAGGAGAGATGAGTTTGTTTTCATGATATATATATATATATATATATATATATATATATATATATATATATATATATATATATATATATATATATACATACTAGCATAACCCGCGCTCTGCGCGACATGTTTGGGTGGGTGTGTTTGAGAAAGGAACTGATGCAGAGTATCACTCGTAATTGTACTTTAATGCAGTCAGTGGAATAGGATTTCACTGTTTCAGAACCATTTTATTTACTTTTATTGTACCATGCACCTCATATGGTCTTTCAAATAATGTAAGCCGAATATCACGTTACTCGAGCGAAGAACTAAGTCGAAGATAGCGCGACACGAAACCACAAACTCAGAAATAATAAATAAGATGTTTGTATGTATATATAATCTATTTATTACTAAAACTCTCATCTTGTGTATGTATATATGTATGTATAATCTTCTATATATTGGTAAAACTCTCATCTTGTAGATATGTTTCATGTATATATGTATGTATGTATGTATGTATGTACTGTATGTTCCCGAAATACATCCAAAACGGTACACGATAGCGCAAACCTTTTAGGGCCACCTCACTCACCATTCGCCTGCAGTGTGCAGTATCAAGTTTCGTTAAAATTGGGCAACGAAAAAAAAATATTTAAAAATCAATTCCCGATTCAGCCAAGCACTCTTCGGGAGTATTTGATCAATGCAAACAACCTCAGCGGTATAGTTCGCTGGAGCTATCTTTTGTTTTTTGTTGAAATGATGTTTCTTCATCAACCGCTGTCACAACGGGAACCCAACGGGTTCACAGGTCGTCCAGTATAATATAATATTGTATGAACAAGTCGAGGGATGGGTCTTGATGTTCATTTTCAACTGACATTTGTATTTAAACGAAAGTGTTATTTCAGGTGAAGTAAAACAGAAGTTACGAGAAAGAAATAAGTCAAAATGTTCAACTAATATGCAAATGGTAAGTTTAAAACACGAGGGAGTGGTTGAAGAGGGTTTCTTTAATAAAAAATTTCTGCATTTAATTTTAGTATTTAAGTTGATTTTTGTATTTTTACCTTGAATGTGAATTTTATCCAAGTTCAAGATGATGAATCCTGTGATTTGTAACTTATGTAGTCTCTTCATCCTGTGTCCAAAATGAGCAGTTGAGGCAGTTGTAACAAATTTATAAGAAGGAAATTGTGATGACAAAGCAGTGGCAGAGATAGACTGCTTTCTTTCGTGTCTCCTTGCAACGCATACCAGTTGATACACTTGCAGTGGAAATTTGCTTATCTGTGCAAGTGTGACATTCACAATAACATCAGCAGAGCCACCACATCATCCTTTCCCACTGTGGTGAGTTGACAGTGCAATGAATGGCAACAGCAATGCAAGCTTTGACGAGGTGGTTTGCTGTTGCCTTCCTCTCACTCAGAGAAGGAATTTATAATTTGTTCAGGGTGCCGGCAAAAGCTCGCCCACTCTTCACGAAGGACACCATGGGGTTCTTTAATGACCACCAAGTAATGCTAGCAGATGGGACGCCCAGCTTAATGTCCATCCGAGAGATGGCACACGCATTGATGCCCCGCCCTGCATGTGAAACACCAGTGTGGTGGTTTCAAGCTGGGCTCAGATTGGAACCCAGGCCCGACAGGTCAATGACCATTGTGCACACATCTCGGTCGACTGGCTCTCCTGGCAGCCACACTCATGATTGGACAAGGTAAATCTGACGACAATAACATACAAACTATTACCGATTATATACAGTATATCATGATATTATGCATGTGCGAATTTATTGGAAGACTTCTTAACCTTCGCATTTTCTCAAAGAAACAAAGGCAAAAAGCTATAACAAGAGCACTGTGTGTCTGTCTGTCAGTCGCTGAGTCCACACCGGTTCTCAGATCTACTGCAATTTATTCCAACCACGTACCTACCTTCCTCTTGTGATGCTCTGCTTTGTCGAATGCTTCATCTTGAATTTTTATCTTTTCTTTACAATTCATTATATGAAGAAATGGTGAAGTTCCAGAGGTCAACGTGTCAGATCTACCCGAGTCACGCTATCGTATGATCGCTGAAGTACCTGGGTTCACCAAGGGGAAATTAAATGTTTCAAAATATTTCCTGCATGACAAATTGGTTGATGTTGGCCCAATATGTTTTTGTATGAATTACAATTTTGAGCGTCACAAAATGTGCTTGGACCACTTTTTATTAATTTTCTTTTGAAAATCGAACAAATCACGACAACCTCAACATACAATCTTCACAAAACACATTACTCGACCGCTCCTGGGAAAAACCTAGGCAGTGTATAAGAGCATACGGTAGGGCTGAACATGGAAGTGAATTAATAAATCATTATGTTAATGTGTTTTTTTGAAACCTGGTAAAATAATAGGGACACATGGAAACACTGATAATTACCTCTACCACCAAAGGTGAAGGAGGTTATGTTTTCACCCCTTTCTGTCCGTCTGTCTGTCTTTCTCATGGTACATTTACGCATTATTATGCGAATTTTAGAATCTCCTCCTGTCAGACCAATATTTTGATCTTGTTTGCCAAAGAACAGTGCAGACAAAGTTTATTAAAAGGGACAAAAAAACAATAACGTGAAAAAGGATCTATTTTTATTGACAGAAAGTTTAAACAATGTCTGGGATGAGCTGGTCCAACACGGCATCCAGTGTGGCTTCAAACGCAGCAATTGATGCCACTCGAAGCACATGTTTTTAGGGAGGGCATTCCATGGGATCACAAATCGATGGGAAAAAGCTGAGGAGCAGAAATTCCTTCACTCTAACTGCTTGAAGATTTTCAAAGGGTGTCCACTCCGGGCGTTATCTTGATGAAAGATGAAAAACTCATTTCTGTCTCGGTTTTCATCACCACACACAATCTTAAACACTTCGAGAAGATCCCCACAGATGTTCCGGTGCCACATGGAAAAGAGGTTTTGGCGGGAAAGCCTGACGTGGTACAGGAAGGCACGAAGTCCGACAACCATGTGGGTCGTGAGCCGTTGAACACGTTTGATTTTGACGGGACCATGCTTGGACACAGTGTTCAGGTGGAGGTCGTGTGAAGGCCGAAGAGGCAGGGATAAACACCCACAGTGTAAGACAATTAAAATGGCAGGTTTAATGATAAATAACATCCGCCAGGCCATTCGCACAACTGCATCACATTGAGCCGAGGATCAGAACTCGAAATCTGGAGTGAAATCTGAAAATGTGAGGAAATCGGCGATGTTTTGTATTTTGTCGGTTTGTGTGGACCTTTACCGATCGGCTTGCTATCGCTTGCCAAGCCAGCCGTTCCTCATCAACCCCAACCCGAGCACTCAATGATGGTCCGGTTCGTGTCCCGATCGGGATGTACAGTTGGGAGATGAGTCCACAAATGTTAAAATATTCAATTTATGCTTTTTCAGTTGAAAAACAATTAAAAAGCGAACTTAATATTTGAAATGTAAAAATCTTGTTATTTTTGTGATAAAGACCTTTATCGATACAACAGAAGGAATGAAATGGTCCGACACAGCGTGGCAGGGCCAGGGGGCCACAAAACAATGATGTAAAACCAGGACGGCCGTTCACAGTGACGTCACATTCCCACGGAAATCACATTCTCACAAATATCCATGAAGACTCCGGGATGAACAAAATGTCGAAATCCGTCACTGAAGCTTTTTAACGTTTATCAAACAAAGGAAATCGAACAAATTAAAATAAGGAGAAAAATATTATTATTATTAATGACGCAGTGAAGTGATTCTGGTTATGAAACAGATACCTGTGTGTTGCACGTGGATCCGAGGAGAAGAATTCCTTCAGTTCCTCCACGTTTCAACCAATCAAAACGACGCATCGCCTTTCCTCCTTGGTCATTACCTTCTGTCAGAGGTTATCGCCTCCTCTCCACTACTTTGACCAATCAAAGCTCGCTCCGATCCAGAACTTGTCAGAAAACAGCACGAGGTACATCGCCGAACGTGATTGGTCCAATGGTATCACGTGCCGCCGAGAATTGGCGATTCAGTTTGAGGAACATCACGAACATGATTGGTCCGGTCCTGTTTGCTGGAATCCTCGTGCATAACACCGCCCACACAACACACGTGGTGTCCTTTGACCAATCAGGAGCAGAGCAGTTGCAGTATCGTTTCCTTCAGCTCGATTGGTCTTGTCCTGCTCGTGATGTTTTCGGGTTTTATTTTCGTTGTTGTTGAATCTGTGAGGAGATTATTTTTTCGTTCTTGTTGTAAGTAAATTCCAACTCCTAATGCATGATGAATTACTTGTTTTTGGCTGATACGAGAAGCGAACGTAGAATTCTTCTTCCATTCGCTTCTTAAATATTTCAAATTAAAGTCTTTTTGCGATGAAAACATAAATATTACCCAAACATTACCTTCACAACGACAACGACACCGCCAAGAACACGATCTCATCTGAAAAAATAAATATTACCTCAACATAACCTTCACAACGACAATTACACCGCCTTGAACAGGATCTCATCTGAAAAAATAAATATTACCTCAACATAACCTTCACAACGACAACTACACCACCAAGAACACAATCTCATCTGAAAAAATAAATATTTCCTCAACATTACTTTCACAACGACAACGACACCGCCAAGAACAGGATCTCATCTGAAAAAATAAATATTACCTCAACATCACCTTCACAATGACAACTACACCGCCAAGAAAAGGATCTCATCTGAAAAAATAAATATTACCTCAACATCACCTTCACAACAACAACTACACTGCCAAGAACACGATCTCATCTGAAAAAACAAATATTACCTCAACATTACCTTCACAATGACAACTACACCGCCAAGAACACGATCTCATCTGAAAAAATAAATATTACCTCAATATTACCTTCACAATGACAACGATACCGCCAAGAACAGGATCTCATCTGAAAAAATAAATATTACCTCAACATTACCTTCACAACAACAACTACACTGCCAAGAACACAATCTCATCTGAAAAAATAAATATTTCCTCAACATTACCTTCACAACGACAACTAAACCGCCAAGAACACGATCTCATCTGAAAAAATAAATATTACCTCAACATTACCTTCACAACGACAACTGCACCGCCAAGAACAGGATCTCATCTAAAAAAATTAATACGAGAAGCGAACGTAGTATTCTACTTCCATTCGCTTCTGACTTTACCTATAACTTGTTCACAACAGTTTACGCAATTTCTGGTGACTTTGGCCTGGATTCGGGATCAGCGATCAAATAATGTAAATCACGACAAAATTATTTTTTGATGATGCGAGAGATATCTTTATTAAAATCAGTGGAGGAAATATATACCATGTCTGATATTACCTGGGTCGTTCATGTCTCCGACGATGCCTTTATCTCCCGGCATGCATCATTCCCCATGACAAAAACCGGAAACAAAAAATAACCAGAAGCAAAAAAAAAAACCGGAAGGAAAAGGGTCACAGCCAACGACACGGATTCCAAATTGCCATGGTATTGTGTTGTTGTTTCCTATTCTCTCAGGTGCACGCATTAAGTATGAAGCTCACTGCGTTCGCCATTAAAAAGAACGATGGCAAAAGAAAAACTTAGCTTTCATCGTTCGGCGCGAAATGCCATGGTGAGCGGAAATGACGTCTTTCTTTCGTTCGAATATGAGAGGGAAGCGTTTCTTGGTTTTTTTTCCGTCAAGCAATACATTCAATGGTTTTCACATACATAACACATTGGTTTCACAAATTTCCATTGAAATATTCGGGTATTTCCGGAAATTTTCGCCATTTCAGTCTCGGACACGGACTGCCATCTAGCGGACGGCCGTGATTGGCTGTCTTGAGGCATGTGGGCATATGGGGGGGGAGGGGGACACCGGAGACGTGGTGGCCACCGGGGACATTTCAAACTCGATGCAATTGTATACAGCGCATGCGCTGTAATAATAAATAATGAGATGTACCATTACTCACGATGTCAGCGACTTTATAACAAGGGTTATCATGAATAATATTAATTAAATAAACACACATCTGTTGTGCAGGGTTTCTCAAGAGAATCCCAACTGACAAAAATGAACGTTTTAAATCCTGTTCTCATTTGGGTGAAAGATTTGAAAGAGAAAGGACTCGTGTTGTTCATCAACCTTGGGTCACGTGGTTTTCACCGGAAGAGGTTATTTGGAACAAAAATATATAATTATATCTCGGTTGAGATACCAATGGAGACGAGGGAAGAGGGCGTGGCCACAGTCCATTGTGACATCACAATAAGAATTGCAACAATAGAGAACTCTTTAGACAGGGCGGTATCATTAAATCTTCAGTTCGTGGAGAGCCGTGCACCAGCCATGTTGTTTCGCATCGTGCTGTTTGTGCTCAACATCCTCGGAAGTACAGCGTCCCGTCCATCACAGCAGGTAAGTGGGGATTGTGAGAAATAACAAAGTATTGTACTTGGGGAAGGTAAACAACACGATCGGAGTCACTTTCTTTCGAGCTTGGTAAACACAGACTGGGATTTCACTCATAAACAGGAATAAAACAGGTAAAACCAGGTATCCCATCTCGTATTTAATTAATAAACGGTATAAGGTTTCAAAGACGTATAAATTGACTCCATGGTATTTTTAAACGGGCCGTTTTGTGAGTATTTGACGGAGCCGCCATTTTCCCCGTGCTCTCCCGACCGATGGAGAACAACACTCCCCACCAAACTACGTGATACTAATTTACAAATGTTCGATTTCACAAGGAACAAACATGGGTGGAAACATCACCTTCGTCCACCTTCAGTAGTGGATGTGTTGAGAATACGAGGTGGTTTGGTGTGAATCGAAAAAGGTTTATCTATTTATGACGTATGCACGTACAAACACAAAATGAATGTTCATTCACACGAATACCAAAGAGATATAAATAAATAAGGAGGGAAATGTACCATTACTCACTATGTAAGCTCCTTTATAACTGGGGTTATCATGAATAACTGATTAAATAAACACACGCCTGTTGTGCAAGGTTTCTAATGAGAATCCCAACTGATCAAAATGAACGTTTTAAATCCTGTGCTCATTGGGGTAAAAGATTTGAAAGAGAAAGGACTCGTGTTGTTCATCAACCTTGGGTCACGTGGTTTTCACTGGAAGAGGTTATTTGGAACAAAAAATGTATAATTAGATCTCGGTTGAGATATCAATGCAGACGAGGGAAGGGGGCGTGGCCACAGACCATTGTGACATCACAATAAGAAGTGTAACAATAGCAAACTATTTAGACAGAGCGGTATCATTAAATCTTCAGTTCGTGGAGAGCCGTGCACCAACCATGTTGTTTCCCATCGCGCTGTTCGTGCTCACCATCCTCGGAAGTGGAGTGTCCCGTCCGTCACAGCAGGTAATTGGGGATTGTGAGAAAAAACAACGTATTGTACTTGGGGAAGGTAAACAACACGATCGGAGTCACTTTCTTTGGAGCTTGGTAAACCGAGACTGGGATTTCACGAATAAACAGGAATAAAACAGGTAAAACCAGGTATCCCAGCTCGAATTTAATGAATAAACAGGATTAAAACAGGTAACATCAGGAACCCCAGCTCGTGTTCAATTCATAAACAGGATTAAAATAGGTAACAGCAGGTGTCCCAGCTCGTACTTAATTAATAAACAGCATTAAAATAGGAAACACAAGGTATCTCAGCTCGTATTTAATTAATAAACAGGATTAAAACAGGTAACACCAGGTAACCCAGCTCGTATTTCATTCATACACAGGATTAAAACAGGGAACACCAGGTATCCCAGCTCGTGTACAATTGATGAACAGGATTAAACCAGGTAATGCCAGGTACCCCAGCTCATGTTCAATTCATAAACAGGATTAAAATAGGTAACACCAGGTATCCCAGCTCGTATTTAATTAATAAACAGGATTAAAACAGGTAACACCAGGTACCCCAGCTCGTATTTAATTAATAAACAGGATTAAAACAGGTAACACCAGGTATCCCATCTCGTATTTAATTAATAAACGGTATTAGGTTTCCAAGACTTATTAATTGACTCCAAAGTATTTTTAAACGGATCATTTTGTGAGTATTTAACGGAGCCGCCATTTTCCCCGTGCTCTCCCTTCCGATGGAGAACAACACTCCCTACCAAACTACGTTATACTAATTGACAAATGTTCGATTTCACAAGGAACAAACATGGGTGGAAACATCACCTTCATCCACCTTCAGTAGTGGATGTGTTGAGAATACGAGGTGGTTCGGTGTGAATCTATAAGAGGTTATCTATTTATTACGTATGCACGTACAAACACAAAATGAATGTTCATTCACACCAATACCAAAGAGATATAAATAAATAAGGAGGTGTGCCATTACTCACTTTGTAAGCTCCTTGAAACTGGGGTTGTCATTAATAACATTAATTAAATAAACACACATCTGTTGTGCAAGGTTTCAAAAGAGAATCCCAACTGATCAAAATGAACGTTTTAAATCCTGTGCTCATTGGGGTAAAATATTTGAAATAGAAAGGACTCGTGTTGTTCATCAACCTTGGGTCACATGGTTTTCACTGGAAGAGGTTATTTGGAACAAAAAATGTAAAATTAGATCTCGGTTGAGATATCAATGCAGACGAGGGAAGGGGGCGTGGCCACAGACCATTGTGACATCACAATAAGAAGTGCAACAATAGCAAACTATTTAGACAGAGCGGTATCATTAAATCTTCAGTTCGTGGAGAGCCGTGCACCAGCCATGTTGTTTAGCATCGCGCTGTTCGTGCTCACCATCCTCGGAAGTGGAGCGTCCCGTCCATCACAGCAGGTAAGTGGGGATTGTGAGAAAAAACAACGTATTGTACTTGGGGAAGGTAAACAACACGATCGGAGTCACTTTCTTTGGAGCTTGGTAAACCGAGACTGGGATTTCACGAATAAACAGGAATAAAACAGGTAAAACCAGGTATCCCAGCTCGAATTTAATGAATAATCGGGATTAAAACAGGTAACATCAGGAACCCCAGCTCGTGTATAATTAATAAACAGAATTAAAACAGGTTACGCCAGGAACCCAAGTTCGTCTTTCATTAAAAAATGTGATTAAAACAGGTAACACCAGGTATCCCAGCTCGTATTTAATTCATGAACAGGATTAAAACACTGAACGCCAGGAACCCCAGCTCATGTATAATAAATAAACAGGTAACAACAGGTATCCCAGCTCGTGTTCAATTAATAAACAGCATGAGAAGAGGTAACACCAGGTACCCCAGCTCATGTATAATTTTCAACAGGATTAAAACAGGTAACGCCATGTATCCCAGCTCGTGTTTCATTAATAAACAGAATTAAAACAGGTAACACAAGGTACCCCAGCTGATATTTCATGAATAAACAGCATTGAAACAGGTAACGCCAGGAACCCCAGCTCGGATTTAATTAATAAACAGGATAAAAAGAGGTAACACCAGGTACCCCAGCTCATGTATAATTAATTAATAAACAGGATGAGAACAGGTAACACCAGGAACCCCAGCTCGTATTTAATTAATAAACAGGATTAAAACAGGTAACACCAGGTACCCCAGCTCATGTATAATTAATAAACAGCATTAGAACTCGTAACACCAGGAACCCCAGCTCGTATTTCATGAATAAACAGGATTAAAACAGGTAACACCAGGTATCCCAGCTCGTGTTTAATTAATAAACAGGATTAGAACAGGAAACACCAGGAACCCCACCTTGTGTTCAATTAATAAACAGCATTAAAACAGGTAACAACAGGTATCCCACCTCGTGTATAATTTATAAACAGGATTAAAACAGGTGACGCCAGGTATCCCAGCTCATGTTCAATTAATAAACAGCATTAGAAGAGGGAACACCAGGTACCCCAGCTCATGTATAATTTAAAAACAGGTTTAAAACAGGTAACACCAGGAACCCCAGCTCGTATTTAATTAATAAACAGGATGAGAACAGGTAACACCAGGTACCCCAGCTCATTTGTAGATAATGGACAGGATTAAAACAGGTAACACCAGTAACCCCAACTCCTGTATAATTAATAAACGGTATAAGGTTTCAAAGACGTATTAATTGACTCCATCGTATTTTTAAACGGATCATTTTGTGAGTATTTCACGGAGACGCCATTTTCCCCGTGCTCTCCCTTCCGATGGAGAACAACACTCCCCACCAAACTCCGTTATCCTAATTTACAAATGTTCGATTTCACAAGGAACAAACATGGGTGGAAACATCACCTTCGTCCACCTTCAGTAGTGGATGTGTTGAGAATACGAGGTGGTTCGGTGTGAATAGATAAAATATTATCTATTTATTACGTATGCACGTGCAAACACGAAATGAATGTTCATTCACACTAATACCAAAGAGATATAAATAAATAAGGAGGTGTACCATTACTCACTCTGTAAGCTCCTTTATAACAAGGGTTATCATGAATAACATCAATTAAATAAACACACGTCTGTTGTGCAAGGTTTCTCATGAGAATCCCAACTGATAAAAATGAACGAGTTAAATCCTGTTCTCATTTGGGTAAAAGATTTGAAAGAGA
>NC_140968.1:101591306-101695306 GCF_056783735.1 Eptatretus burgeri | reverse complement strand
CCATGATCCAGTGAATCCATGACTCCCCAGGCCCGACCCAGACGTCTATTGACCTGTGACTCGCAGCCAGCAGAGACATGAATATCACTGCCAAGGTAAGTGAATCTCTCCACGACCTCAACATCCTCACCACAAACAGACACAGACAGGACAGCAGCATCCAAGATGTCACCGAAAGCCTGGATCTTAGTTTTGACCCAAGAAACCTGTAATCCCAACGGCTCCGACTCCTCATTCAGCACCTCGAGGGCCCCCAAGAGGATGTCTAAAGTCTCCGCAAAGATGACTGCATCATCTGCAAAGTCAAGGTCCGAGATCTTGACATTCCCAAATGACGCACCGCTGGTGACCTGGTCTTCCCAACCTGACCTGGTCTTCCATTCGCTTCTTAAATATTTCAAATTAAAGTCTTTTTGCGATGAAAACATAAATATTACCCAAACATTACCTTCACAACGACAACGACACCGCCAAGAACACGATCTCATCTGAAAAAATAAATATTACCTCAACATAACCTTCACAACGACAACTACACCGCCTTGAACAGGATTTCATCTGAAAAATAAATATTACCTCAACATTACCTTCACAACGACAACTACACCGCCTTGAACAGGATCTCATCTGAAAAAATAAATATTACCTCAACATAACCTTCACAACGACAACTACACCACCAAGAACACAATCTCATCTGAAAAAATAAATATTTCCTCAACATTACCTTCACAACGACAACGACACCGCCAAGAACAGGATCTCATCTGAAAAAATAAATATTACCTCAACATCACCTTCACAATGACAACTACACCGCCAAGAAAAGGATCTCATCTGAAAAAATAAATATTACCTCAACATCACCTTCACAACAACAACTACACCGCCAAGAACACGATCTCATCTGAAAAAATAAATATTACCTCAACATCACCTTCACAATGACAACTACACCGCCAAGAAAAGGATCTCATCTGAAAAAATAAATATTACCTCAACATCACCTTCACAACAACAACTACACCGCCAAGAACACGATCTCATCTGAAAAAATAAATATTACCTCAACATCACCTTCACAATGACAACTACACCGCCAAGAAAAGGATCTCATCTGAAAAAATAAATATTACCTCAACATCACCTTCACAACAACAACTACACCGCCAAGAACACGATCTCATCTGAAAAAATAAATATTACCTCAACATTACCTTCACAATGACAACGATACCGCCAAGAACAGGATCTCATCTGAAAAAATAAATAATACCTCAACATAACCTTCACAACAACAACCACACCGCCAAGAATAGGATCTCATCTGAAAAAATAAATATTACATCAACATTACCTTCACAACGACAACTACACCACCAAGAACAGGATTTCATCTAAAAAAATTAATACGAGAAGTGAACGTAGTATTCTTCTTCCATTCACTTCTGACTTTACCTATAAATTGTTCACAACAGAATACGCAATTTCCAGTTGCTTCGGCCTGGATTCGGGATCAGCGATCAAATAATGTAAATCATGACTAAATTATTTTTTGATGATGCGAGAGATATCTTTATTAAAATCAGTGGAGGAAATATACACCATGTCTGATATTACTTGGGTCTTTCATGTCTCCGACGATGCCTTTATCTCCCGGCATGCATCATTCCCCATGACAAAAACCAGAAAGAAAAAATAACCAGAAGCAAAAAAAAAAAACAGAAGGAAAAGGGTCACACCCAACGACACGGATTCCAAATTGCCATGGTATTGTGTTGTTGTTGTTGTTGTTTCCTATTCTCTCAAGTGCACACATTAAGTATGAAGCTCACTGCGTTCGCCATTAAAAAGAACGATGGCAAAAGAAAAACTTAGCTTTCATCGTTCGGCGCGAAATGCCATGGTGAGCGGAAATGACGTCTTTCTTTCGTTCGAATATGAGAGGGAAGCGTTTCTTGGTTTTTTTTCCGTCAAGCAATACATTCAATGGTTTTCACATACATAACACATTGGTTTCACAAATTTCCATTGAAATATTCGGGTATTTCCGGAAATTTTCGCCATTTCAGTCTCGGACACGGACTGCCATCTAGCGGACGGCCGTGATTGGCTGTCTTGAGGCATGTGGGGGTATGGGGGGGGAGGGGGACACCGGAGACGTGGTGGCCACCGGGGACATTTCAAACTCGATGCAGTTGCATACAGCGCATGCGCTGTAATAATAAATAATCAGATTTCCGATTACTCACGATGTCAGCGACTTTATAACAAGGGTTATCATGAATAATATTAATTAAATAAACACACATCTGTTGTGCAGGGTTTCTCAAGAGAATCCCAACTGATAAAAATGAACGTTTTAAATCCTGTTCTCATTGGGGTGAAAGATTTGAAAGAGAAAGGACTCGTGTTGTTCATCAACCTTGGGTCACGTGGTTTTCACCGGAAGAGGTTATTCGGAACAAAAATATATAATTATATCTTGGTTGAGATACCAATGGAGACGAGGGAAGGGGGCGTGGCCACAGTCCATTGTGACATCACAATAAGAACTGCAACAATAGAGAACTCTTTAGACAGGGCGGTATCATTAAATCTTCAGTTCGTGGAGAGCCGTGCACCAGCCATGTTGTTTCCCATCGTGCTGTTTGTGCTCAACATCCTCGGAAGTGGAGTGTCCCGTCCATCACAGCAGGTAAGTGGGGATTGTGAAAAATAAAGTATTGTACTTGGGGAAGGTAAACAACACGATCGGAGTCACTTTCTTTTCAGCTTGGTAAATCAGGATCGTTGGGAGGATTTAAAATGGGGGGAGTTGGTTGGTCTTGGAGTGAGGGGTGTGTTGTTTTTACAAGTTTGACCAATCAGAGCATGATGGGCCGTCCCATCGAGTTCAGATCAAAGTTTGAATTTAATTTCAATTCACCAAGTGATTCCTGACAGGAAACACAACATGTCAGAAAAGGGAATACACAGATTTACATCCTTGTCGTCGACTTCACTTTTTATCATATCACAAGTACATTCATCATCTTGAAACATCTATCATACAATGTTGTTTTCATAATTTGTTGATTGAAATTCTCCCATAACAAGGCTGAAAGCAACTCAAGGTTTTTGGGTTGTATACAGTGCGTACTGTAATCAGTAATCACACCGACTCCAATCAGGTGATCACCAAAAAATTGGTGATATTGGCCGTGTGTGTGTGTGTGTGTGTGTGTGTGTGTGTGTGTGTGTGTGTGTGTGTGTGTGTGTGTGTGTGTGTGTGTGTGTGTGTGTGTGTGTGTGTGTGTGTGTGTGTGTGTGTGTGTGTGTGTTGTTCAAAAGCAAAACATTCTCACGTCTGACTCCCCAACCTCAACACCCCTCTCTGTCACTCTTTCTTTGTCCCATCCACACTCCTCCCCTCCTCATACAGTGCAGCACCCTCCTTCCATATCCCTCTCCATTGTTCTCGTTCTTTCTTTCTCTCTCTCTCTCTCTCTCTCTGTCTCTCTCTCTCTCTCTCTCTCTCTCTCTCTCTCTCTCTCTCTCTCTCTCTCTCTCTCTCTCTCTCTCTCTCTCTCTCTCTCTCTCTCTCTCTCTCTCTCTCTCTCTCTCTCTCTCTCTCTCTCTCTCTCTCTCTCTCTCTCTCTCTCTCTCTCTCTCTCTCTCTCTCTCTCTCTGTTGTGTCCGGCCAGTGGTTACCTCTGAGCGGTGTTTGTATCCAGACTTGCCAGTGTTGTATTTATCTCCGGACATGGCTGGGTGGCGAGTGTCTCCAGACAGCTTGGATCCGGACACGACCGGGCATTGTTTGTCTCTGGATTTCTCTGAGCGCTGTTTGTCTCCAAGCGGTGTTTGTCTCCAAGCGGTGTTTTCCTCTGGACATGTCCGAGTGGTGTTGGTCTCCAAGCAGTATTTCTCGTATAAAATGGAAAATCATTTTGATGAGACTATGAATCGGAATTAATGCTCCACCACACGTGTGCCTTCCATTCTTCTCACCTCACGGTGCCGTCACTTCCTCCACCCCTCCTCTCTCTGCTTTCCTCCTTGCTCCCACACCCCTCCTTGCTCTCCCCTCCACCCTCCCTCTGCCCCCTATTTTGTCCCAACTTATCATTATACCGATTTATATCATTATACCGAATAATTTCATGATTATTATACCGAAGTCCTTCGTGTTCTTTATGCTTCGACTGTTCCTCCGCTCGTGTCTGCCTGCTTAGCATCTTCCATTCAGTACATTACAATTCCCATCAGTGAAGTGACAGGTAGTGTTTGATAGTCTAAAATACTGTTGTGGTTGACGAAATTCGCAAACCACCATTCAGGTCCCTTAGGTGAGATATCTCTGTAAGTATATGTGTAGTTAGGCCCAAACCCGTTGTTTAGAGGGAATAAATGTGATTCATGCGGGCTGCGACCCTTCAGGATAGCCGTTTTTCTTTACTATCTTTATTTTGGACCAGCCGCCATTACTACCATTACTACCACCACCAACCACGTCTCAACAGCCATCACACAACAACCACCAACCGCAACGCCGCTTCACAACAACAGCCACGACCTTTACCGTCACAACTCGCCCTCGTAACCATCGCATCACCGTCATTCCCACGCCGCTTGTGGGCACCGATACTGGACTCGTGCAGGGCGCGCACCGAGCAGGGGTGCAAAAGCGCCGGCCTTTCCGAGGAAAACGGATCAAAAACGACTCACGCCCACTTCTGTTCCGTCCTATCGGCGAGCGTGGGGCGATTTGGCCCCGCCTCCAGGGGCGTTGGAGTGTGGTCGCTATATGCAAATTCATGGATCAAAAAGCATTCACGCCCACTTTTCCTCGGTCCAATGGGGAGCCAGTTAGAGGTGAAGGGTCGGAGGTAAAGGGTCGAAGGTGAAGGAGCGAGGCCACGGGGTATATAAGGGGCTGCGTTCGTCAGTCAAGGCAGTTAAAGAGTTCGGAGGGGAGAGAGTGAAGAGTTCGGAGCCAGTGAAGAGTTGGGACGAGTCAAGAGAGGAGACGGAGAGGGCGGTTGGACGGAGCTGTGGAGAGGTGGTGGCGGCGAAGGTGGTCGAGGGGGTGCTCGTGTCGGAGTCGGGGAGCTGCGGAGGGAGAGGCCGGCGGCGCGACCGAGGTCGTGGTGGAGACGCTCGTCGCGGGACCCGAAACAGGGAGATATCCACCCCCCCCCCGAGCATCAACAACCCCCTCCTGTTTCCCCCCGCGCTGAGATAGTGCGAGAAGGGGGCCCCGTCCCCACCCCATACCAGGCAGTCCCAGCGAGGCCCGCGGAGTCGGGGCGCCAGCGCCATTTTGTGGCTCATCACCAGACAGGTAGGCCCGACGCGGTCTCGGCCCCAGGCCCGCCTGCCCCCCTCATCCTTGAGGGTGGTCCTTTTCTTTTGCTTTGAGTATATGTGTTGTCGGCGCCGTCTGTGAAGTAAAACTGTATAAGTGTTGCCGTGTGCTCAGTAGTCAGTTCGCTCTGCATTGTGTCTCGCTTTTACATTTGCTTTTTGTGGATTATTGTGTGTTTCTTCTTCTTTTACATTTGCTTTTGGTGTAATTGTATACGTGTGCTTTCCGTTCATCGCGAAATAAATGTGCTTCATGTTGAACTGTTTTCCCGTTTCGCTTCATCTTTTCCTCTATTGAATCTCCATCTTACTTCACGTAAAGGGTTGGTCGTGGGCTAAAAAGCCCGATAATTAATCGAACCGTCGAGGCCGACGATAACACCGCTCGGTTATCCCGATAGTACGGAACGGGTCGCTTAAAGTGGCCCGTGTCCGAAGTCGACCTGCGGCGAGGTGCGATCGCCCGGTCTACCCTCCGTGTGGGTACTTAGGAAGGTCGAATTTGGCGAGCAACCCTATCCCACGCGAGGGGCCGATTGGCACGATCGTGGTGAGGCCGAAAGGTCCACCCGTGACTAGTTCCCGGCGTTAGTCCGAGAGGGTCACGACTGGATTGTCCGTCCGGTGGGCGACGTGCCGCGATTCGAGTTACGTGGCCGTTCGCACGCCGGCGGGCGCGAATCCGCAACAATACATACATCAAGCAAGTGGATTATCAAACACTCGTCCCAGAATGCTTTACCTCCATGCCCTTCGAATCTCCTCTCTCATCATCACTCGGTTATTACATAAACGAGTCAACTCTCGACCATTCCATGAGCCATCGTGTTTGTGTTTTAAAAATATCAAGATCATGTTGTTCTTATTTTGTCATGAACTTTTAGATTTTGTAAAATATTTGTAAAAACATTGTTTAGTTAATTTTAAATGAAAAATAAACATTCCTCCTTCCCCTGCCCTTGTCTATTTCCACAGGTTTACCAGAATGATGCTGTTGAGGATGGAGGGATGTCTGTGGTTCGCGACGTCGCGTTCATCGTGATTTCCTTCCTTTTATTTTATGTTGTAATCACATTTGATCCGTCATGTTGGTTCAACAACAAGGGGAGCCCCAAAAGAAAGCTCTGCATTCACTGGTAAAGAACACAAGTGACTTATTCATCAATATCTATCATACCTTCATCCACGAGAGAACAAGATCGCTCAGATATTTGGAGAGAGTTTATTGTGTACGATGATATGTTGGATTAAAAAGGACGAGAATTTTTTTTCTTGCAAATGGAATGTGTTGTTTAATTGTTGGAAGGGATGATAAGGTGTCCAAAATCCATTGGTAACATTTTTTTCATCCAATGTTCTGGGGCCATTTTGAATTTCAAGATGGCCACCATGTTACACCAAATTTCCCAACAACTTGGGCTTTGAATGTCATATGAAGTCTATTTTGGTGGCAATACCCACATTTGTCATGCAAAGAAGTTAAAATTTTCTCAAAGTTCTGGATGGTGACCATCTTGGATTTCAAAATGGCTGCCATGAACAAACCCACTTTTGCTGCATTAATCAAGTTAAATTTGGTGTCAATACCTCATTGGTCATTTGCAGGTCCGGTGGAACTTTGGAAAGCCTTCACTTTGGGAAGCTGTTTGTAATTAGAGTTGTGTATTCACTAACCTGTGTGTCAAAAAAAACCTGCAAAAGTTTCAGCAGTCTGTCTTGTAATTCATGAAAAATCTGCACTTCTGCAATTCAGCAATGTCGATATACTGCCCCTCATCAACTTGGTCTTGCAGAACACTGAAGAACTTTTAGTCTGTGGCAATAAATGCAACACTCACTGAAGGCTGGATGATTCGTACCCTGTTTTCAAGAGTTTTCACTTCATAACATGGACGCTGAATGTGCTTTTCCCAGTTTTTTGTGAAGCAGGACGTGCAGTGTTCAAAACGTCACGAGACAGAAATCTCCAGAAGACAGAAATCTCCAGAGGATGAGACAGTGAATCTCCAGAGGATGAGACAGTGAATCTCCAGAAGACAGAAATCTCCAGAGGATGAGACAGTGAATCTCCAGAAGACAGAAATCTCCAGAGGATGAGACAGTGAATCTCCAGAAGACGAGACGGTGAATCTCCAGAAGACAGCATGTCGGCAAGCCGAACTTTCCAGGCATCATAATGACTGCTGTTTACAATTAATTGGATTGTTTCCTCCCATGTTACCAGGAATTGTCCCTTCTGGAGTTTTTCATGTACTTTGGGCTCTTCCTCATCTGTGATTCGTTGACAAAATACACATTTTGATTTGACAAACACTGTGCTGTTGAAACCAGTATATTTAATAGATTCTGAAGCACTGGGTCGTCCTCTTTGTCAGTGAAATTGTCTTGTGAAGGAACAGCAAGTTTGCTTCTTCTTTCATCTCGATCCAGGTGACTCAGTTTTATCCAGGTGACTCAGTTTTATCCAGGTGACTCAGTTTTATCCAGGTGACTCAGTTTTATCCAGGTGACTCAGTTTTATCCAGGTGACTCAGTTTTATCCAGGTGACTCAGTTTTATCCAGGTGACTCGGTTTTATCCAGGTGACTCGGTTTTATCCATGTGACTTGGTTTTTTAATGTCAATCTCTGTGTAAAGTGGCTTTCTTCGCTTTCAGCTTGTCTACTCCAAATCAAAGCAGCCTTTGTCCAACTCACACAAATTCTGGATTGTCATAATCTGCCTGTTCTGTGCAGACTTTGGAAAAGTTTCAAATGCTGATTCCTTGAAGGTTCTTTCTGTTTTAAGTATCAACAAGCTTTTCATCAGTATCTGTCTGGCAATACAAGAAGAGTTTAATTCTGTTATTGGTTTGTTGAACGGGAGCTCTTTTGTGGATGCCATCATGTTTCCCATAACATAAAGTGAAACATGAGAAGTTGATGATGATTCAAGTGATAGAACAACGAGCTCTTTGTTTTTGTAAGAACAATCTATCTGAAATAATGAAGGATAACCAGACGTGGATAGATTCCACGTGATGATTTCCTTGATATTCAGATTGATTTTGTTATTGAATGTGTAAACAGAACATTTCCCAATTCACCAAATGCTTGTTCCTTGTTGCCTCCGTATTTTGTTAATTTTTAACACAGTTTCCTCATCGTTCTTGCGATTTACTGAGTGATACTTTCTTCTCACACAGCTCTTTCTTTCTCACACTTCTTTCTTTGATAACTTGATCCATGGTGAATATTCTAAAAAAGTCCATTTACCATTATCTTCATCGATGAAGTATAAGTGATGTAATTTAATTTCTTTATACACAGCACGTGATGATATGAATGATGTTCCACGAATGTGACACAAGTTGAAACCTCTGACTGGATTTTATGTTCACACAAACTGACAATGATGTTTTAAGGAAGACTCTTAAAGGTGACTCATTTAACATTTCTTGTCAATATAAACGAAAACTCCAGCTACTAAGTGTTGATTTCCAAGGAATAGTTTGTTGGTCAATATCAAAGTTGTGGGAAAAAATCCTTATGAAACGGCAGGTATTTTAAAAACCCAAGATACCCACCAAATGACGTCATGACAAAATGTTACCAGTGGAATTCCAGCAAAGTAAGGCTTGATTTACAAAAAAGTCACAATTTCCTTCTTCAGCAAAAACAAATGCCAAACATCCTCGACCATTACATGAGATTCTTCAAATAATCAAGTGTGATTCATCGTTCCACACCGCTCCTCCGGACATTGTTTAAGTTACATCTGCATGCTCCATATTCCGTATCCTCCAGAATTGTAACACTCGTGGAACATGTTTGTTTATGCTTTACAAAACCATGTGTTCAATACTTTTCATGTGATGAAAAACTTCATTTAAGCTTGAACTGAAAATGTTTGTTTGTTTTGTTGCAGTTTACGATGTCGACGCAAAGTGAAACGGAAAAATGAATCAAAACTTAATCCACCGTTGGTCACGGAGGTTCGGGAAACCGAACCCCTTGAGATTCAGAAAGCAGAGGGAAAGGAAGTTCTGGAAATTACTGACAAAATGGAGTTCACAGCAAAACAGAACTTTGGTGATGATGAACAAGAGGAAGAATATCAAAAAGAGAAAGAAAAGGTTTTACGAGCAGAGGAAGAAAAGCTTCAGGAATATGAGGCTCGGTTGGTCGAAAATGAAAGAAATCTTGTACAAAGAGAGAAGTTTGTGCAGGAAATGGAACATGAGTTGATGGAAAAGGACGTGCAATGGAAACTGGAAAAAGAGTTATGGCAAAAGGAGGAAAAGGACCGGAAGAAAGGAGAGGAGGAACAGCAGAGGCAGAAAAATGAAAAAGAACAGAGAAAGATAAATGAACAGTGGAGGAAAAATGAGGAAGAACAAAGGAAAAATGAAGAAAAGCTCAGGATGAGAAAGAAAGAAGAATCCGCACGAACCAAAGACCAATTCCAAGTCCGAATGTGGATCAAACGCAAAAATAAAGAACTTAACCAGAAAATGCTGGTTGTGGAAAATAGAATGTTCGAGATTCAGAACTGGAAGAAACGTGTGCAGCAGCAGGAGCAACACCTGCAGAGAGGTAAAGAAGAGGAGCTGGAGCGACAAGGTGCGTTTGAAGCATTAATGAATGGGAAAGACGAGGAGATATATAAACGGCAGATTCGTATGCACGAAAAAGGAGAGGAGCTCAACGATGGAGAGTGCAGGCTGCGTAAATTGGAGGAAGAGATTCGTGTTCGAGAGAGAGAACACCAGGAAGAACGAAAACAATGTGAAATTAAATGGGAACTGAAAGAGTTCATGTTAACGGTAAGAGAGAAAGAGATGAGGGACAGAAAAAATAATGTGGAGGGAAGGGAGAAGGAGGTCTTGGAAAGAGAGACCGAAGTAAAAAATACAGGAAAGCTTGCTGAGAAAAACGAGGAAGAGATTCGTGTTCGAGAGAGAGAACACAAGGAACAACGAATACAATGTGAAGTTAAATGGAAACTGAAAGAGTTCATGTTAACGGTGAGAGAGAAAGAGATGAGGGACAGAAAAAATAATGTGGAGGGAAGGGAGAAGGAGGTCTTGGAAATAGAGACCGAAGTAAAAAATACAGGAAAGCTTGCCGAGAAAAACGAGGAAGAAATGCTTGGAACGAATGACGAGCTGCAGCAGCAACAGCAGAAAGAGGGCAATGTTGGTTTGCTGCCACCGACTGAACCGAACCCTCACAGTGATGACGAGCAACAGCAGCAACAACTGTACAGTGATGTCCTCAAAAAACAACCGAAGCCTCAACGTGAAGTCAGGTTACGTCAGCAGAAGCAGCACGATGTTCATCGGCTGCCACCCAAACGGGAGCCACAACATTCTTCTCAATCTGAGTTTCTCAAGGACGAAGGAGCGGAAATTGAAAGGCGCAAAAACAACCTCATGTTCCGTGGAGTGAAGGAGGGAAAAGGTGAACATGATACGGAGGCTGTGGCAAAATTAATAAAAGCCATGAACCTGGACATCGAGCCTGAACGGACTTTCCGCATTGGACGCTATGTTGAGAACAGCTCCAGACCCATAAAAGTTGTTTTCAGATGCGAGTCTGACAGGAATCAGGTTCTTACGAATAATAAGAAGATCCGGAATTTGAATGATCCCTCTCTGTGGACAAGAAATATATTTATCACTCCAGACTACACTCAGCTCCAAAGAGAAAAACAAGAGTTGCTGCTGAGTGAACTTGACAAAAAGAGAGAAAGTGATCCAAATGGGCAATACACCATCAGAGGAGACAAAGTCATCCTCCTGAAGAAGCCCAAGGACAACCCTCATCTCCGTAGATGAGGACCTCCCGCCTCATCTCCAAAGATCACCACCGTCCCTCCTCATGTCCCATCTCACATGATACAGTCTCCTCATGCTCCACACTATAAAAGAAAGACAGTATATTCTATTGAAAACTATTTCCATCAACACACGGTCTCTTCCAAACAAGTGAATTTACCTGAGATCATATCGGAGCCATAACCGAAACCTTTTTTGGAAACTCCAGTCAAGGATAGGGAATTTCACTCCTGATGGACATTTTACATTTCATCAGAACACGAACCTAAACTTTTGGAGTGAAGACACCAAAGCTTCAGAAAACCATGGTGGGGTCTCATTGTTGATCAAAAGCAATTAATCACCAACTTACGTTTCTCATTGGCTGCATCCTCAACGGAAACCTCACCATGACGAATGGCTGCAACAGCAGAAGCAAATGCGATGCAAGACCTTCAACAGGTGAGCACTTTTCAATACCTTTTGACAGGTCAGGTGAACACACAGAGTGCAAACACAGCTAACTCTAAGATCAAAACATCAAGTTGAAATCAATTTTGGCACTTTGTCTTTCACAGACATTGCTGTTAACACTTCCTTCGATGAAGAAGAATATCATTAATTGTGGAGATAATTGTAATTATAATTTTTGTGGGAAGGTATCTTATAGAAATGGTTATTCCCATGCAGAATATAGAACAAGAACTTCACCTCCGTTCGATTGGATGAGATCACCCGATTCACCTTTTCAACGATTACCTGTTCCATCCATGCATTTCCTTCTGTGGCCCTTTCTGAACAAGTTGTCAAACTGATGAAGATATCAATGTGTTTAATCTTTCATATTTGTGTTGTATTTCCCAAAGGGCCCTCAGAAGGTGCTTCGTCCAGCTCACCTGAAACCATCGTACCAGTTGGAACGTAAGTTGCCAAGATTCTTATCGTACATTATAAACTCTTCCAAACATGGTCTAAACTACCTGTTCTTCACCTGCATCATGTCCCGTTTTGTCTGCGCCAAAACAGTGTTGAAGACAAACAAATATTTTGCTGAACTCGAATCCAGACAATCAGCAAACAAACCTTCCATTTGGTGGAAGTCAGGCATGACTGTTACTGTACACGTGTCAGTCATTGCGTAGACATGGACGATCATTAAAATTAATTGTTTGAATCATCCAGTGGGAGCTTGTGATGAAGACAATAAAGATGTGAAATTGAATGCAAAAGAAGGAAGAAAAATTCAACTGAGATGCAGAAACCAATTGATAGGATATAATATTTCCAGGATTGCGATGGAAGACTTAATAATGATGGAGATGATGAGGACAATGGTATTGAGGGATTTTGTCATCCTTTTGTTGATGTGGGTGCAGAGGAAGAAGTTTCAGGAATGGCCACTGGAGAAGATGTGATGCTTCGCAGTAGATCCATCATCACTCTGTCGTACAAGCACTCCAGGAAAGTAAGATGAAACATCAGTCTCTTACAGACGGCTGATCCGAGATTTTAAAAAGATAAACATCAGTCTCCAGAAGTACAGGTAATTAAACCTTCCATAGACCTTAATCACTTGCACCCCTTTTTGTGTCCATGTGTCCATGCAACTCTACCTCCACCGAGGTTGCTCGGTTTCAAACCAAAATTTGAAAGGTAAGGACACATACAGATCTGTTTATTGGATAAGATAGAAGACATATATTTATTTTATTTTACTTTTGGATTTTAAAAAATTATTTATTTTATTTTTAAGAAAATAATAAGTTTATTCCTTCAGATAAGGGTAACATCTGGTAGGTTTACGATAAAAGTGTGGATGTACGTTGCGTAGATGGTCAAGTTGTGTAAAATAGCGGAGGCCTTACGTATTGAAAGGATCACCGAGTCTGGCAGGGCGGGACACGTGGGATTGTTATAAAGAGTGACCGAGTCGAGAGGGCGGGAAGTGCAGGATTATCGCCAAGTCCTTACTTGGGAGGTTAGGCGAGGAAGGGGCCGCGGAGGGCTGGTAGAAAGCAGAAGTGGCCAAAGGGTTTAATCGCTACAAAGGACACTGAGGAGAGGTAAGAACGAGATAGAGCAAGGGAAAGCGCCAGCAGGTGCAAAGAACGACTCAAGAGAAGAAAACGCTGACGAGTGTTTAAAGAGATCGAAAAGGAAACGCTGACAACAGTTATGGGGAATCAACAACAAAATATAGGAGACCAGGATGCGCTCCTGGCAGGTCAAATTCCGAGTATATGAACAAAACATACGGGTCGAGAACTTCAAAAGATCTGAAGTTGTGGACAGAGAACAGAAAAAGCAAAGATTTCACCCGGATAGAATTGAAAATCTAAGAAGAGAAAGATTGAAAGAGAAAAAAATTAAAAAACAACTCGAAAACCAGTCGATTCGAGAGCTGAAAAAGAGCCTTGAGAGGAGCAAGTGAAAAGCACAAGTATAAGAGGAAGTTTGAAAGACGACAATCTACTTTTTGAAAAGTACATAAAATATTGTCGGCGATAGCTTTCCTCCCAACAGCGGCAGAAGCGAGAGCAGGAACCAGAGTGATTTACAAGCCATAAAAATGCAAATGAAAGATTATGATGACAATCCAGAAGGATTCATTGAACAAATATTGTTTTGTAACAAAGGAAACCACGAGGATGTGGTGGGATTGATGACAGCGGTGTTGCCAGTCAGGATATGGCGGAAACCCAAGGAATTAGTCACGTGGCCGGATGTCGCACCGGAAGGACAAAACGAAAGAGGTTATAATGCTAGAGTGCAACAATGACACTCATTTAAGAACAGAAATAATCCCACCTGAGATTAATTGAGGAAAGATACAAGGCTGTAAAAAAACAACAACAAAAAGAAAAACCGGAGGAGTTCAGGGGGTGGTGTGTATATGCAAAGTCGGTTGTAAGAACAATTGATCTTCAGATTTAGCATAAACGGGTGAGGTCAACATTCAGGATTCAGTGGAGAGTGTGCAAACGTCGTTGGAATAATAAGATCTTATTTAAAAAGAATATAGTTTTAGATTTCGAGAAAAGGAAAAGAATGAATCTTAAATGAAATGTAAACAACAGCAGTTCACGTACAGTGAGGCGGGGTGGGAGTACACCCTGCTGTGAGTGTGCTTGTTTCCTGGGCCGTGTGTGTGAGATTTAGCAGATGGAAGAACAGGTGGGGACCTGCTTGTGAGAATCTGGTTGTGGGATTAAAAACTAAAACAATTGTTCGATTGTTGTTGTTGTCATTGACAAAGTGCTCTGTCATTGACAATGATAAAACCGACAATTCTTTGAGCATAAACAATGGATCGGTTGTATTCGCACGATAGGTTGTATCACTGTATTATGATCTGAGTTTTTGCAGTCGATTGTAGCAGGAATTTGTGATTGACCGGTGTGCAAATAATTGCTTGCTTGCCTGGTGAGGCATGATTCGGGATGTTTGGTGCCTTGCGTGTGAAGCACCAGGACAGAGGTCTGCAGATGAAGGATATTGAAACTTATTGAAGTCGAAGCCAATGTATTCATATCAAATTTCGAGAGAAACGAGTACCTCGTGTGATGGAGAAAAGATTTAAAATTGACGGTAAAAACTATTAGATTTGGTGGAAGGTGCTGCATGGAGGATTATGCAGGTGCAGGTCACTCATTGAGTGGGCGGATGCTGGCAGATGAGGATGCCAGGCGAAAGCCATGACAAACCGGTGACTGCACTGGAGTTTATACCTCTGCAAAGATTACAGAAGGTGGTTTGCCATTGCATTTCTGATTCCAGCTGTTTGTATTCCTCCATGAACCATGGGTCAAGGTATCTGATCACCATGGTTACCATGGCATGTTTGAATGAGTTAATGTGAATGAGTGATGATTTAAATCGTTCACGATGGTGAAAAACCATTTTCTCTGTGTTACGGCTGTGGATCTGAGGGTTATGCCTGTGCCTATGGACATCATACATCCGCAACTCAGCCGGGCACAACGGCTACACGGATGTTGGAGGATCGCCTGGTATTGGGGAGCACTTTTGAAGAGCAGAATTGGCATTCGAATGGTGATGCCGAGATTGTTGTGTCGTTCATGAAGTTGCTCATCATTGCCCAACAAATATGCAAATATAATATATAAATGGACATCAATACTCATGCTGTTATATTCGCAAACTGACAAGGCATCAAAGTACATTCCGCCTCTCGAATGGACGTTGATTGAATGCCCAGTCTGATAGCATTGGTTTCTGAATATTGATGAGTTTGTTTGAAAGGAACTTTTAAAAATGGTATCTCAAATTGCACTATTTGAACTTGTGCGAGTTCCTTCGGGTTTATGGAGGTGATTGTTCAAGTCACTTCTATTGATCAACATTCATTGTTCATTATAACAATGGGCCCATGTGAGAGATGGCTGAGCAGAATTTGGCAGAAATACAAACAAATTTCCCGTTATAGAACATTGGGTATGGCATCACGATGGAAATATGGCACAATGGAATGAACCCCTGCACTGTATTGGATTCTATGATGTTTGAATGAGGGAATGTGAATTATGCAAATTAATTACAGAATGTGGAATTCAAAATTGCAACAACTGATATTTGGATTGGATTTGAGGTAGAATTTACATAACAGTCCTATTTGATGGACCAATCCATGAATATAACATCGCATGCTTCATTAACTGTTGCAAAAGGATACAGAGCAAAGGAAATTGGGCCAATAATTATATAAGTGGGGGGTTTGTCAAGTCAGTATTTGCTTCAGGAATGAGGCAGAAATTTGTATCACCTGAAAGAGAATGGAGGGTACAAAGGGATGATACCACATAGTACTGACTGAAGGGTCTACCTTGGTCGATGGCGTACCTGAGGTATAGCAGGTATGGCACATGCTCTGGGCGCTACTTGAAGGAGTGTCGCCACCGAGCAGGACTGCATCTCTGTCAAGAATGGAATATTGAAGTTGAAAGACATCAGAGATGAAAGAAACGAATAGCTGATGAGAACTCGAGAAACGCTGGGTTAACAACCAATGAGGAAACGAAAAGAGTCATGAAGGGAACACTCAACCGTCTTCACAGAGAAATGGACGGAATGTTCGCTCGTAAAGTGTCTATAAAACATTTGGACATATACATGATGGACAAGACAAATATTAACTTTTGTGCTGCATTAACAAAGGTTGTCAAAGAGTTTGACTCACAGGTCAGACAAGCACGAGCAGACCAGCTGCAGAGGAACACCACAGCATCCAGCCTGGCGACGGATCGCTGTATGAACATCAAGGTGTTCAGATGGAGGAATGCATTGAAGACACGTTGGACTGGACCACATCAGGTATTATTGGTCACCACCACAGTTATCAAGTACAAAGATAAGATTCACACATCTCATTGCAAAAAGCATACAGGAAGTTGTAAAGAGAAGAAAGGAAATCTGCAAGTGGGAAGAACGTTACCGGAGGTTTTTGACACATGTCGCAGTGCTCTTGATTAGCACGTGCAGAATTGGGATAATATGGAAGATAACAGACAGTGAGGGTATTATGAGAATGTCATGGAGAACAGAATGTTTGGTTGGTTGAGAGAAGGGGAAACGATGAATGGGTCGTGACAGAGAACGCAAAGAAGAAGGAGGAAAACATAGGGACCAATTGCATGAGATAGCCACGTATGGGAAAAACACCTGTATGACCCTTCAATGTAATTATGCACCCCATGTCACACGGGATTCAGGGGACGTAGACACTGTATGCCTGAAATGAGGCATAGTGTTATATGAAGGGATAACTGAACATCCATTGAACATCTTGTTTGCAATATCTTTACAACATGCTGAAAATATGAACAAAAGCAAGTGTTGGGTTTGCTCACAGCTTCCCCACTTCGCCAAGCATGGACTGCCCCTCTCAGCAGTCCCATTTTCAGGGGTAGATACATGTCAGTACCTGGATTGTAGAAAAGCTAATCCAGTCCGAACGAGAATAGGAGGGACAAAAGGGGATGTAAGTGCGCAAGTATGAGAGATAACAAGTAACTGGAAAAAGGAGGGATACAAATGTACTGACTATTGGCACTGGAACTAACCTTGGAATTGGGTGAGACGTAACTTCCTCGATACAAGGGAAAAAGATGATCACGCTCCCCGATACAAATTTTGCGTCAATATCTCAGGGGGAAGAAAAATATATTTGACTCAAAACATATTTGACCCAAAGTAACCATTGAGGGACAAATTACTGGCACAAGGATAGATATAAGGATGCGAATGAATAATCTTGTAGAACCCCAGGCTTTATTGAAGGTACACGTCCATGACGTGGTACAACACGTAAGGAAGGTAGCTGCAGAGAAACATGGATATTTTAAGGAAGGAGGGTTTGTATCTTGGATAATGGAAGTGTTTGGTGGAGGAGGAACATGGATACTCCACATGTTGATCATTGCTATTGTTGTCATCATATCATGATTAAAGTAATGATCGGTGTGTGTGTGTGTGTGTGTGTGTGTGTGTGTGTGTGTGTGTGTGTGTGTGTGTGTGTGTGTGTGTGTGTGTGTGTGTGTGTGTGAAAATTTACCACAGTCACAATGGTGGTGGCACATCAAGTTTCCCTGGACCAATCATCTCTGAAGATCCAGAAGATCCAGAAAATGAAGAACTTAGTATAAAATTAAGTCGAGACACCGTGACGGTGGAATCTTTTGGAAAATATGAAAGTACAGACACTTGTGCCTTTGTGAATGACAAAAACCCAGTTGAAAGAATTCACCAATGATTGCTAAAGAGCCAAAAGCAGATGGTTGATTATAATAAAGAGATGTGAAATGATAGAAATACCTTTAAAACTTCAGGGGAAAATGAATTCAAGCGGTTTTTTCAAATAAAATTTGATTCGTATCAATGGAAAAGGCGATTGCCTCTTGGATGAATATGTTCAGTATGCACAGGGTTCTTTCCTTCCAAAATCGCCTGGACGCCCCAAACTCCGTGGAGGGGAGGTGGTGGCACCGCGTTGTGTTGCATCCACTTGCCAGGTTGTTCAGTCACCACAGAGCGCAAGTCTGGGTGACGCGGTGGAAACGAGCCTGCCGCTAACCAAACGACAAATGTTGATTTTTATCTTGCCAAAACAAAGTTTTTGCAAGATATGTTAGTCAGCTTTTATGTTTTTTTTATTTTTTTTAATTTCTCTTTTTTTTTGTTTGTCTGCAATCATGTAAAAAAATTCTGCAGAGCACAGTTATAATTGGAAATTTTTGTAACTTCGCATATCAGAGGCCTATAGAGGTCCCTTTCAGCGCATAAGATTTTGAAGGTCAAGGTCAAAGGTCAAGGTCACTTTGTCGCAAATCAGGGGAGTCGACGAAACCCTTATTTTTTGTCATTTTGATTGGATAGTTTTCAAACTTCATGGGAATATAGTTCATGGTCTGGCGCTCAGCTGATTAATTTTTGGTGGCGATTGGCCTTGACCTTCATGGTTTGCGCCTCAGGTCAAATTTTCAAGTTTTAGGAACCATATCGTGTAGTACCTCAAATTGAACACCTCGATGAGTGCTTTCTCGATATGTCAAGCTTGAGATATTATGACGTCATTTGGTGACGTTATGAGGCAAACGCATATTTTTCATGGTTACTCTGCAGAACGATTCTCATCGGAATCTCTCGTAGGCAGATATTCCTCAAGGAGTCGCTCCTGGTGGATAGCAGCTCTGTTCACCTCAGTGTGACGTTAAAGAAGTCACACGTGGTCACCTTTTGGCAAGATATGGGTCACCCTGCAGGTGACATTGGTTTATTAGTTGGTTTGTCGTTCCAGAACAAACTGTTAGGATTGCTCTGTTATAACAAAAGGGGGAAACTGTGGGAGCTGGAGTATTAAACGTAATACAATAATCATGTAAGAATCAAAATTTACTTCGTTGTTTGCTTAAATGATTCAATCAACTGAGTTTAGAAATAATTTACTGGTTGAGCAAATAGACATGAAAAGTGATAAAACTAAAATATACATGCTGAGTGAGCTTGAAAGAAAAACACACACATAATCTTTCCTTGAGTGCAAATAACCTCTTGTAAAGTCATATCTGATAATAAACTCTTGACCTGTGATCATGCAGTCAGCAGAATGAAACAATGACTCTCTCTTACTCCCCCCACACCCCCACACCCCTCCCCTTGTATCAGAAAACAAACTCCAACCATTGTATGCCATTGTAGGAGGAATCTTTGAACAAAGCAAAACCATTGTATGTGACATTTGACAGACTAATACCATTGTATGTGCTTTATTTGAAGTCAACTCAGTTCCATCTGATGTCTTGGTAAAAACAGTATATAAACGCTCAGAAACCTTGTATTCAGCTTGCAACTATGTAGCTGGTTGGGGTCTTCCTTCCGTGCACGGAAGTGTCTTCTCTCTTCCGGAATAAACGGCTGGTCCATGACCTCACTTGATTTCTTTCCTTGAGGTCGTTGACCTCGGCCCCGACAGAGGTAATAAAATCGAAACTCACAGAAGTGCAAGGATGAAATGAGCAAAGAACGGCATCCAAGTTTTTTCCTATAGTATCCAAGGCCATCTCCACTCATGGCTCGCAGACTTCCTCTCCTGTCGCAGTCAACGTGTGGCCCTCAATGGAGTTCTTTCATTCCCTCTTCCTCTCCAGGCTGGAGTTCCTCAACGCAGCGTTCTGGGCCCTCTTCTTTTTATGGTTTTCATCAATGATTTCTCTGAATCTCGGGAAAATCCTCTTTATCTCTTTGCTGATGACTCCTCCCTCTGCCGTACCATCTGTCATCCCTCAGACTGGCAAGCAGCAGCTTCTTCGCTCACTGCAGTTCTGGGTAAAATCACAAACTGCTCCAACACATGGAACATGTCTTTCAATCCGGACAAATCTCACACTCTCACTGTGTCTCTCCGAAAGGACCATTTGGAAAAACCCCACCCACATTCTCAATAATCCTCTGGAAGAAGTCCTTTCTTTCAAGCTTCTGGGTGTCACTATCTGCCACGATCTTTCCTGGGAAAGCCACATTTCCAACCTGGCCTCAAAAGCCAGTTGCCGACTGGGAATCCTCCATCGTGCAAAGTCCTTCCTCAGCCCACCTGAGCACCTGACCACATACAAAGCTTTCGTCCGCAGCCTGATGAAGTACAGCTCTCCTCTCTGGGCTCGTGCTCCTGCCTCTCACCTTTCTCGGCTTCACGCTGTGGAAACCAAGGCATTTCGAATCATTGGCATCTTTCGCACCAAGCCTCTTCTGGAAAGACAACCAAAATCACGAATCACTGCTCACCTTCACTCTTTCATTCCTCTTTTTTCCCACCTTTGGAATAAACTCCCTCACTCTGTCCAATCCCATTCTTCCATCAAGGCCTTCAAAACAGCTGTTCACCCGACCTCTTGTCGTCCCCCTTCCAAATCCTCGATCTTTTATATTCACGTTAATCCACCCCAAACCCACCTCCTTCAAATTCCCTGCTTTTCTTCTTGTAAGTCCCTGTTATGTCCATCTTGTATCCCCTGTGTTCCCCGCCCCATCCCTCTCCCTTCCACAGATCTCCTGATGTCTGTTCCCCGCTGTTTTGCCCTTCCCACTCTCACCCCTCTTATCTCACACGAGCCTCGACAAGGTATAAAAAAAGGAAGAGAAAAGAAGGATGAGAGAGGGAGAAGCAGAGAAAACACAGGAACCTGTAAGGAAAAGGGTTTGCATTGGTGGCGTTAAAGAGCGGAGAAAGGATCGTCAGTGGAAATGTGAGATGACAGTGATGCATCACTTGTTTGAAGTCCTGGAGAGAGCAACGTGATTGAACCATGTGGAAGGAATTTCCACAAACGGGAGAAAAGACGGAGAAATCTGATGAGTGTATTTTGTGGGTTTAACCAAGAGGGAGCAACTGGAAGGATTAGAGGGCTGAAAGAGCAGAGCGAGCTATACTAGAGCCAGACACATTATACATAACCACATGACATGGCTGAAAGGATTCAGCTATTTCAGCCACACCCATTGCTGACAGGTGTATATAATCAAGCACACAGCCATGCAATCTCCATGGACAAACATTGGCAAACCGCGTTGAAGAGCTCAGTGACTTTCAACGTGGCACCGTCATTGGATGCCACCTTTCCATCAAGTCAGTTTGTCAAAGTTTTGCGCTGCTGGAGCTGCCCCAGTCAACTGTAAGTGCTGTTATTGTGACGTGGAAACATCTCGGAGCAACAACAGCTCAGCCGCGAAATGGAAGGCCACACAAGCTCACAGAACGGAACCGCCGAGTGCTGAAGGGCGGAGCGGAAAAATCATCTGTCGCCGATTGCAATACTCACTACCAAGTTCCAAACTGACTCTGGAAGCAACGTCAGCAGAAGCACCTGAAGGTTCAGGAAGACCTTCACGAAATGGGTTTACATGGCCGAGCAGCCGCACACAAGCCTCAGATCACGATTTAGAATGCCAAGCATCAGCCGGAGAGGTGAAAATCACACCACCATTGGACTATGGAGTGATGAATCATGCACCACCATCTGGAAGTCTGATGGATGAATCTCGGTTTGAAGAACGTTACCTGCCCGATTGCATTGGGCCAACTCTAATGTTTGGTAGAGGAGTAATCATGGTTCGGGCTCAGCCTCTTCCTTTGTTCCAGTGAAGGGAAATCTGAACGCAACAGCATACAATGACATTCTCGACGATTCTATGCTTCCAACTTTGAGGCAACAGTTTGAGGAAGGACCTTTCAGGTTTGGGAGCGATTTATTAATATATATTGTGAAGATGGTATTTTGAGGTTGTCTTGATTTCTTATCAACAACACAAATTTGATTGTTTTTGTGTTTACTCATGTGCCTGCTATAAAAACGAGAAGGGCACTCAGGAGAGCGCACACCTCCGCCATGCAATACCTGATCCACGAGAACATATCAGGCCCAATACATTCTTGAAATATCATGCTACACAGTACTATATTGTTTTGGGCTAATTCTCGTATCCAGATTCGGATCTTCACCAAAATCGAATCACTTCGTCCTTGTGACACACCCAACCTGTCCACCATGTTTCATCCGAATCCGTCCACAACGTTTTGAGATATCGTGCTCTCTATCGGTTTTACCCCATCTCTCAATGATGAAGAATCACTTTTAAAATTCTAGTCGTCGGATCCAGATCCATATCTTCACCAAAATCTAACCAGTTCGTCCTTGTCACATACCCAACCTGTCCACAAAACTTCATTGGGATCCGTGCACAGCTTTTTGAGATATCCTGCACACAAACAGACAGAACACGGTGAAAACATGACCTCCTTCACCTTTGGCGATGGAGGTAAAGATTGCTTTACACAGGTTTATTATAACACCTCCATTGGCCTCGCGCAAGTATGTTCTCTTACACTGCCTGTTTTTTTTTTCCCTGTGAGCGATTGAGTAATATGTGCTGTGAAGATCGTATGTTGAGATTGTGGTGATTTCTCACCAACACAAATTTAATTACAATGGTGCTTATACATGTGCCAGTACAGAAAGATTGCTTTGCACAGGTTTACTACAACATCTCCGTATTCAGGCTTCGAGTGAGTATGTTCTTATACACTGTCTGGGTTTTCCCCAGGACCAATCGAGTAATATGTTTTGTGAAGATTGTATGTTGAGGTTGTCGTGGTTTGTTGTACTTAAAAATAACATTGATAAAAAATAAGTTCAAAGAAGGGAAACCGGTCCAAATGCATTTTGCAACCCACAAGATTGGTAATTCATAGGAAACCATTCGGCCAACGTTCCTCAATTTGTCATGCAGGAAATATTTAAATATACGTTTCATTTAATATCCCCGGGCAACATGGGTACTTTAGTTGGTATATGTACTGTATATAATAGAGAATGAGAAGCACAAGGTTGTGCATTGTTATTTGCATTTTCATGTGAATGGGGTAATCTCGGTGTATTTAACTTTGACAATACATTTTATCCGAGTACACTTATGGAAGAACAACAGCAGGGGGAAAGGGGTCACAGATACAATGGGAAAGCGGTCAGACAAGAACACATGTACGTACCACGAGATGTGGGGTGGAATTGCAACGAACTGGTGGGAACAGAGTGTGTCCACATTTTCCATCATGTCCTTCTTTTCATCACTCCCAGCCTTGAGTGGTACTTGAGGAAAGTGTGCTTCACATTGAGAACATTTTTGGACCACGAGGCGGTGAAGTGAAACTTGTATTTTGTCCTTTTGTTGTACTCTGTTCGGTACCAGGACGCACTCTTCAGCTTGACAGAGCTGTCGGAAATGGTACAATGTGGTTGAGGAAACATATGGTGCCTTGCTGGAATTGTACGAACATCCCCAAATATAGTAACATTGCTAAGTTAACCCACAGTCCATTGCACATAAATGTATGGAAATCTCAGCATTTCTCAGTTCACTTTCTTAACCCTTTGAACCCTGACCTCCCTGGACTTTCCGATCCCCCATCATGGGCTCCCTCGAGAAAAATCCAGCCACTCAGATGTATGGAGGATTGAATCGTGGCTGGTAAAACGGCCGTGAGGGTTCAAAGGGTTAAAGTAAACGCACGGAGAAAAATGCACAGATTAAAAAAATAACAAACGTTAATGTTCTATGTTGATTCGCACAGAGTACTGACACTGTTTAAAATGTGATGTACAGATTTTCCGCGATCACCTGATCGTATCACCTGAAATGAGTGAATGTCAAAATAATTTCCACCAGAGTTATCTTCTTACAGGTGTCGTGTTTTAACACATCTGCATTTGCTGTATACCAAAATGTTGGAAAATACATCAATCAGTTTACAGTGACTTGTCCAGTAACATTAAAAGGGGAGGGGCATTCTGATGCTTGATGGTGAACCGTAAGCTTTACATTCAGGTACTCCATTTGTTCAAGATAAAACGACATCATCATCTGAAGTAGTCTATGAAGATTATAATATTTGTAGCATGCAAGGATATCAATTATAGCTGCTCAGACTGCGTAAAGCCATCGACTTACAGGAACAGAGCAACAGCTTTCTGTCTGCACTGTCGCTGTTGATTCGCTAACAAGCAATGAAACCGGCCCTGCAGCTGAGGGTGTGTGTAGCATTTGGATTCTCATGTGTGTACTATTTGTGAATGTCTTTATGGCTGTGGAGGAACTCTAGTGTGGGTTTGAAACAGCAAAGCACTTACTTTCGGTAGCCTTTCATGGTTGCTTTATGCAGCTTCTTCGGCTGGAAGAGAATGGGAGGAGTCGATTTATTTATACAATCCAAGCCACCTGGGTTAATTGATTAGGGGAGAGCTGATTGATCATTCCCTCCATACACAGAGGAGAGATGAGTTTGTTTTCATGATATATATATATATATATATATATATATATATATATATATATATATATATATATATATATATATATATATATATATATATATATATATATATATATATATACTAGCATAACCCGCGCTCTGCGCGACATGTTTGGGTGGGTGTGTTTGAGAAAGGAACTGATGCAGAGTATCAGTCGTAATTTTACTTTAATGCAGTCAGTGGAATACGATTTCATTGTTTCAGAACCATTTTATTTACTTTTATTGTACCATGCACCTCATATGGTCTTTCAAATAATGTAAGCCGAATATCACGTTACTCGAGCGCAGAACAAAGTCGAAGATAGCGCGACACGAAACCACAAACTCGGAAATAATAAATAAGATGTTTGTATGTATATATAATCTATTTATCACTAAAACTCTCATCTTGTGTATGTATATATATATATATATATATATATATATATATATATATATATATATATATATATATATATATATATATATATTGTTGCGGTTTTCGCGCCCGCCGGCGTGCGAACGGCCACGTAACTCGAATCGCGGCACGTCGCCCACCGGACGGACAATCCAGTCGTGACCCTCTCGGACTAACGCCGGGAACCAGTCACGGGTGGACCTTTCGGTCTCACCGCGATCGAGCCAATCAGCCCCCGCGTGGGATAGGGTTGCTCGCCAAATTCGACCTACCTAAGTACCCACGCGGAGGGTAGACCGGGCGATCGCACCTCGCCGCAGGTCGACTTCGGACACGGGCCACTTAAGCGACCCGTTCCGTACTATCAGAATAACCGAGCGGTGTTATCGTCGACCTCGACGGTTCGATTAATTATCGGGCGTATTCAGCCCACTACCAACCCTTTACGTGAAGCAAGATGGGGATTCAATGGAGGAAAAGACGAAGCGAAGCGGGAGAACAGTTCAACAATAAAGCACATTTATTCGCGACGAACGGAAAGCACACAAATACAATTCCACCAAATGCACACAAAAAAGAAAACACAATTCCATTTACACAAAAAGCAAACATAAAAGTGAAAACACAGTGCAGAGCTAATACCGACTACCGAGCACACGGCAACACTTACACAATTCTACTTCACAGACGGCGCCGACAACACATACCCAAAACCAAGGAAAAGAAATACCTCAAGAATGAGGTAGGCCTGAGGCCGAGACCGGGTCGGGCCTACCCGTCTGGTGATGAGACGCGGAGCGGCGATGGCCCCGCAACCCGCGGGCCTCGTGGACGGTGTCTGGTCGGGGTGGGAACGGGGCCCCCTTGGTCGCACTATCTCAGCGCGGGGGAAACAGGAGGGGGTTGCTGATGCTCGGGGTATAGAGGATCTTTATTATCCCTGGTGTGCGTCTCCACCTCGGCCAGGTCGCGCTGCCGGCCTCCCTCGGGCGTGCAGCTCCTGGCACCGACGCGAGCACCCCCTCGTCCGACTCTCTTCAGCCTCTCCAGCCACCGCAGGCTTCGGGCTCCAGACTTCCCCCGCCCTCGTTCTCGTTCGTTCCGACTCCTTCTCGTTCTCGCCTGCGACTCTCTCGTTCCGACTCCTCGTTCTCGTTCTGCTGACTCTCTTCTTGCTGACTCCTTCCCGACTCTCTTCTGACTGACGAACACCGTCCTTTTATCCCCCCGTAACTTCGCCTTTGACCCCCTCCCTTTGACCTTTCACCTCGCTCCCCATTGGCCCGAGAAAAAGTGGGCGTGAAGGCTTTTTGATCCACAAATTTGCATATATCGATCGCCCTGGGGGCGGGGCCAAATCGCCCCTCGCTCACCGATTGGACGGCAAAAAGTGGGTGTGTGTCGTTTTTGATCCGTTTTTGAAGCAGAAAATCCGTGATTTTGTACACGCTGTTCAACGTGCGCCCTACACGAGTCCAGCATCGGTGCCCATGAGTGGCGCGAGATGACGGTGATGCGATGGTGGCGAGTTGTGACGGTAAAGGTCATGGCGGTTGTGGTGAAGCGGCGTTGTGGTTGGTGGTTGTTGTTGTGGTTGTGATGGTGGCGATTGGTCCAAAATAAAGATAGTAAAAGAAAAACGGCTATCCTGAAGAGTCGCAGCTCGCATAAATGACATGTATTCCCACTAGACAACGGGTTTGGGCCTAACTACACATGCACTTACCGAGATACCTCACCTAAGGGACCTGAATGGTGGTTTGCGAATCTGGTAACCACAACAATATATATGTATAATCTTCTATATATTCGTAAAACTCTCATCTTGTAGATATGTATAATGTATATATGTATAATGTATGTATGTATGTATGTATGTATGTATGGATGTACTGTATGTTCCCGAAATACATCCAAAACGGTACACGATAGCGCAAACCTTTTAGGGCCACCTCACTCACCATTCGCCTGCAGTGTGCAGTATCAAGTTTCGTTAAAATTGGGCAACGAAAAAAAATTATTTAAAAATCAATTCCCGATTCAGCCAAGCACTCTTCGGGAGTATTTGATCAATGCAAACAACCTCAGCGGTATAGTTCGCTGGAGCTATCTTTTGTTTTTTGTTGAAATGATGTTTCTTCATCAACCGCTGTCACAACGTGAACCCAACGGGTTCACAGGTCGTCCAGTATAATATAATATTGTATGAACAAGTCGAGGGATGGGTCTTGATGTTCATTTTCAACTGACATTTGTATTTAAACAAAAGTGTTATTTCAGGTGAAGTAAAACAGAAGTTACGAGAAAGAAATAAGTCAAAATGTTCAACTAATATGCAAATGGTAAGTTTAAAACACGAGGGGATGGTTGAAGAGGGTTTCTTTTATAAAGAATTTCTGCATTTAATTTTAGTATTTAAGTTGATTTTTGTATTTTTACCTTGAATGTGAATTTTATCCAAGTTCAAGATGATGAATCCTGTGATTTGTAACTTATGTAGTCTCTTCATCCTGTGTCCAAAATGAGCAGTTGAGGCAGTTGTAACAAATTTATAAGAAGGAAATTGTGATGACAAAGCAGTGGCAGAGATAGACTGCTTTCTTTCGTGTCTCCTTGCAACGCATACCAGTTGATACACTTGCAGTGGAAATTTGCTTATCTGTACAAGTGTGACATTCACAATAACATCAGCAGAGCCACCACATCATCCTTTCCCGCTGGGGTGAGTTGACAGTGCAATGAATGGCAACAGCAATGCAAGCTTTGACGAGGTGGTTTGCTGTTGCCTTCCCATCACTCAGAGAAGGAATTTATAATTTGTTCAGGGTGCCGGCAAAAGTTCGCCCACTCTTCACGAAGGACACCATGGGGTTCTTTAATGACCACCAAGTAATGCTGGCAGATGGGACACCCAGCTTAATGTCCATCCGAGAGATGGCACACGCATTGATGCCCCGCCCTGCATGTGAAACACCAGTGTGGTGGTTTCAAGCTGGGCTCAGATTGGAACCCAGGCCCGACAGGTCAATGACCATTGTGCACACATCTCGGTCGACTGGCTCTCCTGCCAGCCACACTCATGATTGGACAAGGTAAATCTAACTACAATAACATACAAACTATTACCGATTATATACAGTATATCATGATATTATGCATGTGCGAATTTATTGGAAGACTTCTTAACCTTCGCATTTTCTCAAAGAAACAAAGGCAAAAAGCTATTACAAGAGCACTGTGTGTCTGTCTGTCAGTCGCTGAGTCCACACCGGTTCTCAGATCTACTGCAATTTATTCCAACCACGTACCTACCTTCCTCTTGTGATGCTCTGCTTTGTCGAATGCTTCATCTTGAATTTTTATCTTTTCTTTACAATTCATTATATGAAGAAATGGTGAAGTTCCAGAGGTCAACGTGTCAGATCTACCGGAGTCACACTATCGTATGATCGCTGAAGTACCTGGGTTCACCAAGGGGAAATTAAATGTTTCAAAATATTTCCTGCATGACAAATTGGTTGATGTTGGCCCAATATGTTTTTGTATGAATTACAATTTTGAGCGTCACAAAATGTGCTTGGACCACTTTTTATTAATTTTCTTTTGAAAATCGAACAAATCACGACAACCTCAACATACAATCTTCACAAAACACATTACTCAACCGCTCCTGGGAAAAACCCAGGCAGTGTATAAGAACATACAGTTGGGCTGAACATGGAAGTGAATTAATGAATCATTATGTTAATGTGTTTATTTTTAAACCTGGTAAAATAACAGGGACACATGGAAACACTGATAATTACCTCTACCACCAAAGGTGAAGGAGGTTATGTTTTCACCCCTTTCTGTCCGTCTGTCTGTCTTTCTCATGGTACATTTACGCATTATTATGCGAATTTTAGAATCTCCTCCTGTCAGACCAATATTTTGATCTTGTTTGCCAAAGAACAGTGTGGACAAAGTTTGTTAAAAGGGACAAAAAAAACAATAACGTGAAAAAGGATCTATTTTTATTGACAGAAAGTTTAAACAATGTCTGGGATGAGCTGGTCCAACACGGCATCCAATGTGGCTTCAAACGCAGCAATTGATGCCACTCGAAGCACATATTTTTAGGGAGGGCATTCCATGGGATCACAAATTGATGGGAAAAAGCTGAGGAGCAGAAATTCCTTCACTCTAACTGCTTGAAGATTTTCAAAGGGTGTCCACTCCGGGCGTTATCTTGATGAAAGATGAAAAACTCATTTCTGTCTCGGTTTTCATCACCACACACAATCTTAAACACTTCGAGAAGATCCCCACAGATGTTCCGGTGCCACATGGAAAAGAGGTTTTGGCGGGAAACCCTGACGTGGTACAGGAAGGCATGAAGTCCGACAACCATGTGGGTCGTGAGCCGTTGAACACGTTTGATTTTGTCGGGACCATGCTTGGACACAGTGTTCAGGTGGAGGTCGTGTGAAGGCCGAAGAGGCAGGGATAAACACCCACAGTGTAAGACAATTAAAATGGCAGGTTTAATGATAAATAACATCCGCCAGGCCATTCGCACAACTGCATCACATTGAGCCGAGGATCAGAACTCGAAATCTGGAGTGAAATCTGAAAATGTGAGGAAATCGGCGATGTTTTGTATTTTGTCGGTTTGTGTGGACCTTTACCGATCGGCTTGCTATCGCTTGCCAAGCCAGCCGTTCCTCATCAACCCTAATCCGAGCACTCAATGATGGTCCGGTTCGTGTCCCGATCGGGATGTGCAGTTGGGAGATGAGTCCACAAATGTTAAAATATTCAATTTATGCTTTTTCAGTTGAAAAACAATTAAAAAGCGAACTTAATATTTGAAATGTAAAAATCTTGTTATTTTTGTGATAAAGACCTTTATCGATACAACAGAAGGAATGAAATGGTCCGACACAGCGTGGCAGGGCCAGGGGGCCACAAAACAATGATGTAAAACCAGGACGGCCGTTCACAGTGACGTCACATTCCCACGGAAATCACATTCTCACAAATATCCATGAAGACTCCGGGATAAACAAAATGTCGAAATCCGTCACTGAAGCTTTTTAACGTTTATCAAACAAAGGAAATCGAACAAATTAAAATAAGGAGAAAAATATTATTATTATTAATGACGCAGTGAAGTGATTCTGGTTATGAAACAGATACCTGTGTGTTGCACGTGGATCCGAGGAGAAGAATTCCTTCAGTTCCTCCACGTTTCAACCAATCAAAACGACGCATCGCCTTTCCTCCTTGGTCATTACCTTCTGTCAGAGGTTATCGCCTCCTCTCCACTACTTTGACCAATCAAAGCTCGCTCCGATCCAGAACTTGTCAGAAAGCAGCATGAGGTACATCGCCGAACGTGATTGGTCCAATGGTATCACGTGTCGCCGAGAATTGGCGATTCAGTTTGAGGAACATCACGAACATGATTGGTCCGGTCCTGTTTGCTGGAATCCTCGTGCATCACACCGCCCACACAACACACGTGGTGTCCTTTGACCAATCAGGAACAGAGCAGTTACAGTATCGTTTCCTTCAGCTCGATTGGTCTTGTCCTGCTCGTGATGTTTTCGGGGTTTTTTTCGTTGTTGTTGAATCTGTGAGGAGATTATTTTTTCGTTCTTGTTGTAAGTAAATTCCAACTCCTAATGCATGACGAAATACTTGTTTTTGGCTTATACGAGAAGCGAACGTAGAATTCTTCTTCCATTCAGGTCAGGGTCAGATATGGGAGCATGTGCCAGAACAGCACGTCGCTGCGTCCACTTTCCGCCGGTACTCCAGGGACCTCCGTCTGGCCATCCCCCAGGCAGATGCCAGGCCCATCCCCATCTCCTTGAGATGATGGTCAACCTGTTGCAACCACGAGGCACGTGGTCGACCCACTGGCCTCCTCCACTCATGAGACTCCCTCGCTGAGAGAATCTGGTGAGCAGGATCAGAGTCAGGAAAACGAGCCACATGTCCATACAGCCGCAACTGACGCTCACGGACTATGCAGGTAACAAATCTCATCCGAGTCTCTCTCAGCAACTGCTCGTTGGACACAAAATCCGTCCAGCGATAGCCAAGGATTCTCCGAAGACACCTGGTACCAAAGGAATTAAGTCTCCGTCTCAGATCCTTGGTCAGTGTCCAAGTCTCGCACCCATAGAGCAAGACTGGAAGTACCAAGGACCTGAAGACTCGTACTTTCGTCCTCCAGCACAGGTACCGGCAGCGCCACACCCCATGATCCAGTGAATCCATGACTCCCCAGGCCCGACCCAGACGTCTATTGACCTGTGACTCGCAGCCAGCAGAGACATGAATATCACTGCCAAGGTAAGTGAATCTCTCCACGACCTCAACATCCTCACCACAAACAGACACAGACAGGACAGCAGCATCCAAGATGTCACCGAAAGCCTGGATCTTAGTTTTGACCCAAGAAACCTGTAATCCCAACGGCTCCGACTCCTCATTCAGCACCTCGAGGGCCCCCAAGAGGATGTCTAAAGTCTCCGCAAAGATGACTGCATCATCTGCAAAGTCAAGGTCCGAGATCTTGACATTCCCAAATGACGCACCGCTGGTGACCTGGTCTTCCCAACCTGACCTGGTCTTCCATTCGCTTCTTAAATATTTCAAATTAAAGTCTTTTTGCGATGAAAACATAAATATTACCCAAACATTACCTTCACAACGACAACGACACCGCCAAGAACACGATCTCATCTGAAAAAATAAATATTACCTCAACATAACCTTCACAACGACAACTACACCGCCTTGAACAGGATTTCATCTGAAAAAATAAATATTACCTCAACATTACCTTCACAACGACAACTACACCGCCTTGAACAGGATCTCATCTGAAAAAATAAATATTACCTCAACATAACCTTCACAACGACAACTACACCACCAAGAACACAATCTCATCTGAAAAAATAAATATTTCCTCAACATTACCTTCACAACGACAACGACACCGCCAAGAACAGGATCTCATCTGAAAAAATAAATATTACCTCAACATCACCTTCACAATGACAACTACACCGCCAAGAAAAGGATCTCATCTGAAAAAATAAATATTACCTCAACATCACCTTCACAACAACAACTACACCGCCAAGAACACGATCTCATCTGAAAAAATAAATATTACCTCAACATCACCTTCACAATGACAACTACACCGCCAAGAAAAGGATCTCATCTGAAAAAATAAATATTACCTCAACATCACCTTCACAACAACAACTACACCGCCAAGAACACGATCTCATCTGAAAAAATAAATATTACCTCAACATCACCTTCACAATGACAACTACACCGCCAAGAAAAGGATCTCATCTGAAAAAATAAATATTACCTCAACATCACCTTCACAACAACAACTACACCGCCAAGAACACGATCTCATCTGAAAAAATAAATATTACCTCAACATTACCTTCACAATGACAACGATACCGCCAAGAACAGGATCTCATCTGAAAAAATAAATAATACCTCAACATAACCTTCACAACAACAACCACACCGCCAAGAATAGGATCTCATCTGAAAAAATAAATATTACATCAACATTACCTTCACAACGACAACTACACCACCAAGAACAGGATTTCATCTAAAAAAATTAATACGAGAAGTGAACGTAGTATTCTTCTTCCATTCACTTCTGACTTTACCTATAAATTGTTCACAACAGAATACGCAATTTCCAGTTGCTTCGGCCTGGATTCGGGATCAGCGATCAAATAATGTAAATCATGACTAAATTATTTTTTGATGATGCGAGAGATATCTTTATTAAAATCAGTGGAGGAAATATACACCATGTCTGATATTACTTGGGTCTTTCATGTCTCCGACGATGCCTTTATCTCCCGGCATGCATCATTCCCCATGACAAAAACCAGAAAGAAAAAATAACCAGAAGCAAAAAAAAAAAACAGAAGGAAAAGGGTCACACCCAACGACACGGATTCCAAATTGCCATGGTATTGTGTTGTTGTTGTTGTTGTTTCCTATTCTCTCAAGTGCACACATTAAGTATGAAGCTCACTGCGTTCGCCATTAAAAAGAACGATGGCAAAAGAAAAACTAAGCTTTCATCGTTCGGCGCGAAATGCCATGGTGAGCGGAAATGACGTCTTTCTTTCGTTCGAATATGAGAGGGAAGCGTTTCTTGGTTTTTTTTCCGTCAAGCAATACATTCAATGGTTTTCACATACATAACACATTGGTTTCACAAATTTCCATTGAAATATTCGGGTATTTCCGGAAATTTTCGCCATTTCAGTCTCGGACACGGACTGCCATCTAGCGGACGGCCGTGATTGGCTGTCTTGAGGCATGTGGGGGTATGGGGGGGGGGAAGGGGGACACCGGAGACGTGGTGGCCAACGGGGACATTTCAAACTCGATGCAGTTGCATACAGCGCATGCGCTGTAATAATAAATAATCAGATTTCCGATTACTCACGATGTCAGCGACTTTATAACAAGGGTTATCATGAATAATATTAATTAAATAAACACACATCTGTTGTGCAGGGTTTCTCAAGAGAATCCCAACTGATAAAAATGAACGTTTTAAATCCTGTTCTCATTGGGGTGAAAGATTTGAAAGAGAAAGGACTCGTGTTGTTCATCAACCTTGGGTCACGTGGTTTTCACCGGAAGAGGTTATTTGGAACAAAAATATATAATTATATCTTGGTTGAGATACCAATGGAGACGAGGGAAGGGGGCGTGGCCACAGTCCATTGTGACATCACAATAAGAACTGCAACAATAGAGAACTCTTTAGACAGGGCGGTATCATTAAATCTTCAGTTCGTGGAGAGCCGTGCACCAGCCATGTTGTTTCCCATCGTGCTGTTTGTGCTCAACATCCTCGGAAGTGGAGTGTCCCGTCCATCACAGCAGGTAAGTGGGGATTGTGAGAAATAAAGTATTGTACTTGGGGAAGGTAAACAACACGTTCGGAGTCACTTTCTTTTCAGCTTGGTAAATCAGGATCGTTGGGAGGATTTAAAATGGGGGGAGTTGGTTGGTCTTGGAGTGAGGGGTGTGTTGTTTTTACAAGTTTGACCAATCAGAGCATGATGGGCCGTCCCATCGAGTTCAGATCAAAGTTTGAATTTAATTTCAATTCACCAAGTGATTCCTGACAGGAAACACAACATGTCAGAAAAGGGAATACACAGATTTACATCCTTGTCGTCGACTTCACTTTTTATCATATCACAAGTACATTCATCATCTTGAAACATCTATCATACAATGTTGTTTTCATAATTTGTTGATTGAATTTCTCCCATAACAAGGCTGAAAGCAACTCAAGGTTTTTGGGTTGTATACAGTACGTACTGTAATCAGTAATCACACCGACTCCAATCAGGTGATCACCAAAAAATTGGTGATATTGGCCGTGTGTGTGTGTGTGTGTGTGTGTGTGTGTGTGTGTGTGTGTGTGTGTGTGTGTGTGTGTGTGTGTGTGTGTGTGTGTGTGTGTGTGTGTGTGTGTTGTTCAAAAGCAAAACATTCTCACGTCTGACTCCCCAACCTCAACACCCCTCTCTGTCACTCTTTCTTTGTCCCATCCACACTCCTCCCCTCCTCATACAGTGCAGCACCCTCCTTCCATATCCCTCTCCATTGTTCTCGTTCTTTCTTTCTCTCTCTCTCTCTCTCTCTCTCTCTCTCTCTCTCTCTCTCTCTCTCTCTCTCTCTCTCTCTCTCTCTCTCTCTCTCTCTCTCTCTCTCTCTCTCTCTCTCTCTCTCTCTCTCTCTCTCTCTCTCTCTCTCTCTCTCTCTCTCTCTCTCTCTCTCTCTCTCTCTCTCTCTCTCTCTCTCTCTCTCTCTCTCTCTCTCTCTCTCTCTCTCTCTCTCTCTCTCTCTCTCTCTCTCTCTCTCTCTCTCTCTCTCTGTTGTGTCCGGCCAGTGGTTACCTCTGAGCGGTGTTTGTATCCAGACTTGCCAGTGTTGTATTTATCTCCGGACATGGCTGGGTGGCGAGTGTCTCCAGACAGCTTGGATCCGGACACGACCGGGCATTGTTTGTCTCTGGATTTCTCTGAGCGCTGTTTGTCTCCAAGCGGTGTTTGTCTCCAAGCGGTGTTTTCCTCTGGACATGTCCGAGTGGTGTTGGTCTCCAAGCAGTATTTCTCGTATAAAATGGAAAATCATTTTGATGAGACTATGAATCGGAATTAATGCTCCACCACACGTGTGCCTTCCATTCTTCTCACCTCACGGTGCCGTCACTTCCTCCACCCCTCCTCTCTCTGCTTTCCTCCTTGCTCCCACACCCCTCCTTGCTCTCCCCCTCCACCCTCCCTCTGCCCCCCTATTTTGTCCCAACTTATCATTATACCGATTTATATCATTATACCGAATAATTTCATGATTATTATACCGAAGTCCTTCGTGTTCTTTATGCTTCGACTGTTCCTCCGCTCGTGTCTGCCTGCTTAGCATCTTCCATTCAGTACATTACAATTCCCATCAGTGAAGTGACAGGTAGTGTTTGATAGTCTAAAATACTGTTGTGGTTGACGAAATTCGCAAACCACCATTCAGGTCCCTTAGGTGAGATATCTCTGTAAGTATATGTGTAGTTAGGCCCAAACCCGTTGTTTAGAGGGAATAAATGTGATTCATGCGGGCTGCGACCCTTCAGGATAGCCGTTTTTCTTTACTATCTTTATTTTGGACCAGCCGCCATTACTACCATTACTACCACCACCAACCACGTCTCAACAGCCATCACACAACAACCACCAACCGCAACGCCGCTTCACAACAACAGCCACGACCTTTACCGTCACAACTCGCCCTCGTAACCATCGCATCACCGTCATTCCCACGCCGCTTGTGGGCACCGATACTGGACTCGTGCAGGGCGCGCACCGAGCAGGGGTGCAAAAGCGCCGGCCTTTCCGAGGAAAACGGATCAAAAACGACTCACGCCCACTTCTGTTCCGTCCTATCGGCGAGCGTGGGGCGATTTGGCCCCGCCTCCAGGGGCGTTGGAGTGTGGTCGCTATATGCAAATTCATGGATCAAAAAGCATTCACGCCCACTTTTCCTCGGTCCAATGGGGAGCCAGTTAGAGGTGAAGGGTCGGAGGTAAAGGGTCGAAGGTGAAGGAGCGAGGCCACGGGGTATATAAGGGGCTGCGTTCGTCAGTCAAGGCAGTTAAAGAGTTCGGAGGGGAGAGAGTGAAGAGTTCGGAGCCAGTGAAGAGTTGGGACGAGTCAAGAGAGGAGACGGAGAGGGCGGTTGGACGGAGCTGTGGAGAGGTGGTGGCGGCGAAGGTGGTCGAGGGGGTGCTCGTGTCGGAGTCGGGGAGCTGCGGAGGGAGAGGCCGGCGGCGCGACCGAGGTCGTGGTGGAGACGCTCGTCGCGGGACCCGAAACAGGGAGATATCCACCCCCCCCCCGAGCATCAACAACCCCCTCCTGTTTCCCCCCGCGCTGAGATAGTGCGAGAAGGGGGCCCCGTCCCCACCCCATACCAGGCAGTCCCAGCGAGGCCCGCGGAGTCGGGGCGCCAGCGCCATTTTGTGGCTCATCACCAGACGGGTAGGCCCGACGCGGTCTCGGCCCCAGGCCCGCCTGCCCCCCTCATCCTTGAGGGTGGTCCTTTTCTTTTGCTTTGAGTATATGTGTTGTCGGCGCCGTCTGTGAAGTAAAACTGTATAAGTGTTGCCGTGTGCTCAGTAGTCAGTTCGCTCTGCATTGTGTCTCGCTTTTACATTTGCTTTTTGTGGATTATTGTGTGTTTCTTCTTCTTTTACATTTGCTTTTGGTGTAATTGTATACGTGTGCTTTCCGTTCATCGCGAAATAAATGTGCTTCATGTTGAACTGTTTTCCCGTTTCGCTTCATCTTTTCCTCTATTGAATCTCCATCTTACTTCACGTAAAGGGTTGGTCGTGGGCTAAAAGCCCGATAATTAATCGAACCGTCGAGGCCGACGATAACACCGCTCGGTTATCCCGATAGTACGGAACGGGTCGCTTAAAGTGGCCCGTGTCCGAAGTCGACCTGCGGCGAGGTGCGATCGCCCGGTCTACCCTCCGTGTGGGTACTTAGGAAGGTCGAATTTGGCGAGCAACCCTATCCCACGCGAGGGGCCGATTGGCACGATCGTGGTGAGGCCGAAAGGTCCACCCGTGACTAGTTCCCGGCGTTAGTCCGAGAGGGTCACGACTGGATTGTCCGTCCGGTGGGCGACGTGCCGCGATTCGAGTTACGTGGCCGTTCGCACGCCGGCGGGCGCGAATCCGCAACAATACATACATCAAGCAAGTGGATTATCAAACACTCGTCCCAGAATGCTTTACCTCCATGCCCTTCGAATCTCCTCTCTCATCATCACTCGGTTATTACATAAACGAGTCAACTCTCGACCATTCCATGAGCCATCGTGTTTGTGTTTTAAAAATATCAAGATCATGTTGTTCTTATTTTGTCATGAACTTTTAGATTTTGTAAAATATTTGTAAAAACATTGTTTAGTTAATTTTAAATGAAAAATAAACATTCCTCCTTCCCCTGCCCTTGTCTATTTCCACAGGTTTACCAGAATGATGCTGTTGAGGATGGAGGGATGTCTGTGGTTCGCGACGTCGCGTTCATCGTGATTTCCTTCCTTTTATTTTGGGTTGTAATCACATTTGATCCGTCATGTTGGTTCAACAACAAGGGGAGCCCCAAAAGAAAGCTCTGCATTCACTGGTAAAGAACACAAGTGACTTATTCATCAATATCTATCATACCTTCATCCACGAGAGAACAAGATCGCTCAGATATTTGGAGAGAGTTTATTGTGTACGATGATATGTTGGATTAAAAAGGACGAGAATTTTTTTTTCTTACAAATGGAATGTGTTGTTTAATTGTTGGAGGGGATGATAAGGTGTCCAAAATCCATTGGTAACATTTTTTTCATCCAATGTTCTGGGGCCATTTTGAATTTCAAGATGGCCACCATGTTACACCAAATTTCCCAACAACTTGGGCTTTGAATGTCATATGAAGTCTATTTTGGTGGCAATACCCACATTTGTCATACAAAGAAGTTAAAATTTTCTCAAAGTTCTGGATGGCTGGATTCATCTTGGATTTCAAAATGGCTGCCATGAACAAACCCACTTTTGCTGCATTAATCAAGTTAAATTTGGTGTCAATACCTCATTGGTCATTTGCAGGTCCGGTGGAACTTTGGAAAGCCTTCACTTTGGGAAGCTGTTTGTAATTAGAGTTGTGTATTCACTAACCTGTGTGTCAAAAAAAACCTGCAAAAGTTTCAGCAGTCTGTCTTGTAATTCATGAAAAATCTGCACTTCTGCAATTCAGCAATGTCGATATACTGCCCCTCATCAACTTGGTCTTGCAGAACACTGAAGAACTTTTAGTCTGTGGCAATAAATGCAACACTCACTGAAGGCTGGATGATTCGTACCCTGTTTTCAAGAGTTTTCACTTCATAACATGGACGCTGAATGTGCTTTTCCCAGTTTTTTGTGAAGCAGGACGTGCAGTGTTCAAAACGTCACGAGACAGAAATCTCCAGAAGACAGAAATCTCCAGAGGATGAGACAGTGAATCTCCAGAGGATGAGACAGTGAATCTCCAGAAGACAGAAATCTCCAGAGGATGAGACAGTGAATCTCCAGAAGACAGAAATCTCCAGAGGATGAGACAGTGAATCTCCAGAAGACGAGACGGTGAATCTCCAGAAGACAGCATGTCGGCAAGCCGAACTTTCCAGGCATCATAATGACTGCTGTTTACAATTAATTGGATTGTTTCCTCCCATGTTACCAGGAATTGTCCCTTCTGGAGTTTTTCATGTACTTTGGGCTCTTCCTCATCTGTGATTCGTTGACAAAATACACATTTTGATTTGACAAACACTGTGCTGTTGAAACCAGTATATTTAATAGATTCTGAAGCACTGGGTCGTCCTCTTTGTCAGTGAAATTGTCTTGTGAAGGAACAGCAAGTTTGCTTCTTCTTTCATCTCGATCCAGGTGACTCAGTTTTATCCAGGTGACTCAGTTTTATCCAGGTGACTCAGTTTTATCCAGGTGACTCAGTTTTATCCAGGTGACTCAGTTTTATCCAGGTGACTCGGTTTTATCCAGGTGACTCGGTTTTATCCATGTGACTTGGTTTTTTAATGTCAATCTCTGTGTAAAGTGGCTTTCTTCGCTTTCAGCTTGTCTACTCCAAATCAAAGCAGCCTTTGTCCAACTCACACAAATTCTGGATTGTCATAATCTGCCTGTTCTGTGCAGACTTTGGAAAAGTTTCAAATGCTGATTCCTTGAAGGTTCTTTCTGTTTTAAGTATCAACAAGCTTTTCATCAGTATCTGTCTGGCAATACAAGAAGAGTTTAATTCTGTTATTGGTTTGTTGAACGGGAGCTCTTTTGTGGATGCCATCATGTTTCCCATAACATAAAGTGAAACATGAGAAGTTGATGATGATTCAAGTGATAGAACAACGAGCTCTTTGTTTTTGTAAGAACAATCTATCTGAAATAATGAAGGATAACCAGACATGGATAGATTCCACGTGATGATTTCCTTGATATTCAGATTGATTTTGTTATTGAATGTGTAAACAGAACATTTCCCAATTCACCAAATGCTTGTTCCTTGTTGCCTCCGTATTTTGTTAATTTTTAACACAGTTTCCTCATCGTTCTTGCGATTTACTGAGTGATACTTTCTTCTCACACAGCTCTTTCTTTCTCACACTTCTTTCTTTGATAACTTGATCCATGGTGAATGTTCTAAAAAAGTCCATTTACCATTATCTTCATCGATGAAGTATAAGTGATGTAATTTAATTTCTTTATACACAGCACGTGATGATATGAATGATGTTCCACGAATGTGACACAAGTTGAAACCTCTGACTGGATTTTATGTTCACACAAACTGACAATGATGTTTTAAGGAAGACTCTTAAAGGTGACTCATTTAACATTTCTTGTCAATATAAACGAAAACTCCAGCTACTAAGTGTTGATTTCCAAGGAATAGTTTGTTGGTCAATATCAAAGTTGTGGGAAAAAATCCTTATGAAACGGCAGGTATTTTAAAAACCCAAGATACCCACCAAATGACGTCATGACAAAATGTTACCAGTGGAATTCCAGCAAAGTAAGGCTTGATTTACAAAAAAGTCACAATTTCCTTCTTCAGCAAAAACAAATGCCAAACATCCTCGACCATTACATGAGATTCTTCAAATAATCAAGTGTGATTCATCGTTCCACACCGCTCCTCCGGACATTGTTTAAGTTACATCTGCATGCTCCATATTCCGTATCCTCCAGAATTGTAACACTCGTGGAACATGTTTGTTTATGCTTTACAAAACCATGTGTTCAATACTTTTCATGTGATGAAAAACTTCATTTAAGCTTGAACTGAAAATGTTTGTTTGTTTTGTTGCAGTTTACGATGTCGACGCAAAGTGAAACGGAAAAATGAATCAAAACTTAATCCACCGTTGGTCACGGAGGTTCGGGAAACCGAACACCTTGAGATTCAGAAAGCAGAGGGAAAGGAAGTTCTGGAAATTACTGACAAAATGGAGTTCACAACAAAACAGAACTTTGGTGATGATGAACAAGAGGAAGAATATCAAAAAGAGAAAGAAAAGGTTTTACGAGCAGAGGAAGAAAAGCTTCAGGAATATGAGGCTCGGTTGGTCGAAAATGAAAGAAATCTTGTACAAAGAGAGAAGTTTGTGCAGGAAATGGAACATGAGTTGATGGAAAAGGACGTGCAATGGAAACTGGAAAAAGAGTTATGGCAAAAGGAGGAAAAGGACCGGAAGAAAGGAGAGGAGGAACAGCAGAGGCAGAAAAATGAAAAAGAACAGAGAAAGATAAATGAACAGTGGAGGAAAAATGAGGAAGAACAAAGGAAAAATGAAGAAAAGCTCAGGATGAGAAAGAAAGAAGAATCCGCACGAACCAAAGACCAATTCCAAGTCCGAATGTGGATCAAACGCAAAAATAAAGAACTTAACCAGAAAACGCTGGTTGTGGAAAATAGAATGTTCGAGATTCAGAACTGGAAGAAACGTGTGCAGCAGCAGGAGCAACACCTGCAGAGAGGTAAAGAAGAGGAGCTGGAGCGACAAGGTGCGTTTGAAGCATTAATGAATGGGAAAGACGAGGAGATATATCAACGACAGATTCGTATGCACGAAAAAGGAGAGGAGCTCAACGATGGAGAGTGCAGGCTGCGTAAATTGGAGGAAGAGATTCGTGTTCGAGAGAGAGAACACCAGGAAGAACGAAAACAATGTGAAATTAAATGGGAACTGAAAGAGTTCATGTTAACGGTAAGAGAGAAAGAGATGAGGGACAGAAAAAATAATGTGGAGGGAAGGGAGAAGGAGGTCTTGGAAAGAGAGACCGAAGTAAAAAATACAGGAAAGCTTGCTGAGAAAAACGAGGAAGAGATTCGTGTTCGAGAGAGAGAACACAAGGAACAACGAATACAATGTGAAGTTAAATGGAAACTGAAAGAGTTCATGTTAACGGTGAGAGAGAAAGAGATGAGGGACAGAAAAAATAATGTGGAGGGAAGGGAGAAGGAGGTCTTGGAAATAGAGACCGAAGTAAAAAATACAGGTAAGCTTGCTGAGAAAAACGAGGAAGAAATGCTTGGAACGAATGACGAGCTGCAGCAGCAACAGCAGAAAGAGGGCAATGTTGGTTTGCTGCCGCCGACTGAACCGAACCCTCACAGTGATGACGAGCAACAGCAGCAACAACTGTACAGTGATGTCCTCAAAAAACAACCGAAGCCTCAACGTGAAGTCAGGTTACGTCAGCAGAAGCAGCACGATGTTCATCGGCTGCCACCCAAACGGGAGCCACAACATTCTTCTCAATCTGAGTTTCTCAAGGACGAAGGAGCGGAAATTGAAAGGCGCAAAAACAACCTCATGTTCCGTGGAGTGAAGGAGGGAAAAGGTGAACATGATACGGAGGCTGTGGCAAAATTAATAAAAGCCATGAACCTGGACATCGAGCCTGAACGGACTTTCCGCATTGGACGCTATGTTGAAAACAGCTCCAGACCCATAAAAGTTGTTTTCAGATGCGAGTCTGACAGGAATCAGGTTCTTACGAATAATAAGAAGATCCGGAATTTGAATGATCCCTCTCTGTGGACAAGAAATATATTTATCACTCCAGACTACACTCAGCTCCAAAGAGAAAAACAAGAGTTGCTGCTGAGTGATCTTGACAAAAAGAGAGAAAGTGATCCAAATGGGCAATACACCATCAGAGGAGACAAAGTCATCCTCCTGAAGAAGCCCAAGGACAACCCTCATCTCCGTAGATGAGGACCATCCCGTCTCATCTCCAAAGATCACCACCGTCCCTCCTCATGTCCCATCTCACATGATACAGTGTCCTCATGCTCCACACTATAAAAGAAAGACAGTATATTCTATTGAAAACAATTTCCATCAACACACGGTCTCTTCCAAACAAGTGAATTTACCTGAGATCATATCGGAGCCATAACCGAAACCTTTTTTGGAAACTCCAGTCAAGGATAGGGAATTTCACTCCTGATGGACATTTTACATTTCATCAGAACACGAACCTAAACTTTTGGAGTGAAGACACCAAAGCTTCAGAAAACCATGGTGGGGTCTCATTGTTGATGAAAAGCAATTAATCACCAACTTACGTTTCTCATTGACTGCATCCTCAACGGAAACCTCACCATGACGAATGGCAGCAACAGCAGAAGCCATATGCGATGCAAGACCTTCAACAGGTAAGCACTTTTCGATACCTTTTGACAGGTCGGGTGAACACACCGAGTGCAAACACAGCTCACCCCAAGATCAAAACATGAAGTTGAAATAAATTTTGGCACTTTGTCTTTCAGAGTCATTGCTGTTTACACTTCCTTCGATGAAGAAGAATATCATTAATTGTGGAGATAATTGTAATTATAATTTTTGTGGGAAGGTAGCTTATGAAATGGTTATTCCCATGCAGAATATAGAACAAGAACTTCACCTCCCTTCGATTGGATGAGATCACCTGATTCACCTTTTCAACGATTACCTGTTCCATCCATGCATTTCCTTCTGTGGCCCTTTCTGAACAAGTTATTAAACTGATGAAGATATCAATGTGTTTAATCTTTCATATTTGTGTTGTATTTCCCAAAGGCCCCTCAGAAGGTGCTCTGTCCAGCTCACCTGAAACCATCGTACCAGTTGGAACGTAAGTTGCGAAGATTCTTGTCTTACATCACAAATTATCCAAATTTATCTTACTATTTATCTCCCTCAATGAGGCTGTCTTTGGCCCTCTCACTCTCTCATCGCAGGCAAGTCGGTGGTCTGTCTTCTACCGTCTCCCCCCCCCCCCGCTCCCCCCATATTTCCACAGGGCATTCAAGATCAGCCAGCAGCCCCCCTGGTAAAACTACCAAAATCATGAATCACTGCTCACCTTCACTCTTTCATTCCTCTTTTTCCCACCTTTGGAATAAACTCCCTCTCTCTTCAATCCCATTCTTCCCTCCAGACCTTCAAAACAGCTGTTCAGCACCACCTATCATCCCCCTTCCAAATCATCGATCTTTTCTACCCCCATGAATCCACCCCAAACCCACCTCCTTCAAATTCCCTGCTTTCCTTCCTGAAAGTCCCTGTAATGTGCATCTTGTATTCCCCATGTCCCCCCCCCCATCCCTCTCCCTTCCACAGATCTCCTCATGTCTTTGTTCCCCAATGTTTTGTCCTTCCCAGTCCTGCCCCTCTTGTCTCACGTCCCCCTTGCTGTGCGTTTGTCTCATACAAACCTCGACAATGTATACAAAAAATAAAAAGATATATTCCAAACTTTGTCTAAACTACCTGTTCTTCACCTGCATCATGTCCCATTTTGTCTGTGCCTCAGAAGGGTTGAAGACAAACAAATATTTTGCTGAACACGAATCCAAACAAGCATCATACAAATCTTCTCGTTGGTGGAAGTCTGGCATGAGTGTTCATGTATCCGTATCAAAATCATTGCGTACACCTGGACGATCATTAAAATTGTTTGGATAATCCAGTGGGAGCTTGTGATGAAGAAAATAAAGATTTAAAGTGTGGGTAGTCTCATTCTCCCGAAGTACAGGTACTTAAACCTTCCATCGACCTTATTTCATCACTTGTACCCTTTTAGTGTCGATGTGTGTTCATTTGTCATTTCCTTTCTTGTTTAAAATATCAAACGAAAACATAATTCCTAGTGAAGGGAATTAAAAAATTGAAATGAACACATCAAGCAGGTGAGGTCTCTCCTTGATTCGTACAATCAATGTCACTCATTAAGGGAACTGCAGCAATTAACCCTTGGTCTTCACTGCATGTTAGACGAAATCACTGTCCATCAGTGCCTTACTTAATTACTGTACAAACACATTTACACTCAAACATTGTCTTTCGTTTTTTTTTTCTGCTTCCATTCAGCTGAGACCCAGCATACGAGTCGTACCTTGATGCACAGTGTACGAGATCTACCTTGATGACCCAGCATACGAGATCTACCTTGATAACCTGGGAAATTCTACCTTGTTGACTTTTCTGATTGTGAATTTTGTGTTATTTTAATTCCTGTGAATAAAGTTAACCAAAAATCTCTTCTCCTTTCGAGTCATATTGTTGCGGGGCCGGGCGTCGGCCGCGAGCACGACCGCAAGATGGAGCTGCAGAGTCGGCTCAACGGAAATTCAGATCGTACTTCTTCGGAAAAGTCCGAAGAGTACGGGTCCTTTTTTGGACCGTGAAGGGTCAATATTTCCACCACGTGGTACAGGGTTATTTGCCAAATCTTCAAAATACCAAGAGACCACGTGGTGATCTACCGAGTCTTCACACTCTCGACGGCACCCGAACGGAACGAGCTGCTTCGCGTGCTCGCTCCGTGTGCGTCCCGAGCGGTTTGATCGCGGAGTTCCGTCGGTCCGATTGTCCCGTTACAATAGCCATGGTTGTTCCCCAGCACGCGACACGCTCAGTCAATGAAAGAAAGGACGAGGACGAGCTGAAACATTGAACAATAGGATATTTATTTACAATAGGGAAATGAGGGAAGCACGTAAGGGCAGAGCTAAACCGACTATTGAGAATTGCAATTATATACAACAAAGGCACTGAACAGTTTACTACTTCAAGACGGGGCCCACAGGACACACACACACACACGCACGCACACACAAATACCCCAAAATGACCGGACCAATTGGTCTTTATTGAGACTTAGCTCGGACCTGTCCGCCTCGTGCGGTCTTCAAGTCGAGTCGGTCCGGCGAGAGGCGAGCCGAATCCAGGCACCGGCGAGCTACCCCTTTCGGTTCCTGCTGGGGGGGGGGGCGGTGTCTCTCGAGTGCTTGATCGTGCAGCGGAGGAGGAGGAAGAAGATGACGATGACAACGACCAAGCCGGCCAGACAGACTCCTACGCCTTCAGGTCAGGCTGCGAGGATACTCTGCTCCTTTCTATCCTCCCCGGCGCGCCCGCTCAGGCGACATTCGTTTCATCATTTTTAGGCGTGGCTCAACCTTCTCCAAACTTGGCGCTTTGCCAAGCGAGCGGCGGAGAATGCCGGGAGCAGAGGGCTGTCGTTGTTCTTTTATTCCGAGCTAAAGTGGTCCGCAGTTATTGTTATTGTCGATGTTGTTAAATAAACAAAAGAAAAACCCTAACTATCAAAATAACTACGCAGCGCATTTACATTTAATCACCCATTAGACAAGGGCAAGGAAGCTATCTATAAAACACATACTTACCGGAATAACTAATCTATAGGACCTGAATGTTGAGTGCGATAGTTTTCCAAATCCGCAACAATATAACATACAAGTCAAAGGAACGGTGTGTGATATATTGTTATGGAAATGGCTCTGAGGGGATAACAAATCTTGGAAAAATTTCAAGTGTTTGTGTATTTGTTTGTTTCTCTTTCACGAGGGAACCGTAGCACCCAGAGGCCCCATATTTTGGGTGAATGCACTTCAGAATCAGGGCAAGGTTTTAACTGAACGTATGTTGGCCTTGAAGGCCGTTTTTGAGACTAAAGGCCACGATCAGGTGCATATTGGGATGTAAGGTGAGGCAGCACTCAAAAGGTAACCACCATGAGGCCAATAACTCCAAATATTTTCAATGTCCAACACATCCTGAAACCAGGTCAGGAAGGTAGGAAACCCCCAGGTCAGGTATGGAAGCGAGACGCTGCGTCCACTTTCCGCCGATACTCCAGCGGCCTTCGTCTGGCTATCCCCCAGGCAGATGCCTGGCCCATCCCCATCTCCTTGAGATGCCGATCAACCTGCTGCAATCAGGATGCACGTGGTCGGCCCATTGGCCTCCTCCACTCACGAGGTTCCCTTGCTGAGAGAATCTGCAGGATCAGCGTCAGGAAAACAAACCGCATGTCCATACAGCTGAAGCTGATGCTCACGGACAATGCAGGTAACAAATCTCATTTGAGTCCCTCTCTCCCTCTCTCCCTCTCTCCCTCTCTCCCTCTCTCCCTCTCTCCCTCTCTCTCCCTCTCTCTCCCTCTCTCTCCCTCTCTCTCCCTCTCTCCCTCTCTCTCTCCGCTTGTTGGACACAAAGTCCGACCAGCGATAGCCAAGGATTCTCCAAAGAGAACTGGTATCAAAGGAATTAAGTTTCTAGATACAGTCTCCCCAAAGATGACTGCATTATCTGCAAAATCAAGGTCAGAGATCTTGACATTCCAAAGGTTGCACCACAGCTTGACCTCTCTGACATCCTCCCCAGAATACAATCCATATAAGCACTGAAAAGTGTGGGGGCCAGTACACACCCATGATGACCTCCAATAGCAACTGGAAACAAGTCAGAGATGGTATCACCACAACTCACAGCACTCTCAGAACCAGAGTATAGTTTAGACATCAGATTGATCAGTTTTGGTGGCACCCCACGAAGACCAAGAACCCTCCAGAGGGCATCCCGATTCACTGAATCGAACGCTTTACAGAAATCAACATCAGCTACAAGCAGCCCCTGCCGAAACTCTCTATTGCATTCGGTGAGGACCTGAAGAGAAAGGATACGGTCAATCGTTGACCTCTTTGGTGTAAAGCCTGACTGCTCTGGACGCTGGTGCTCAAACAGATGGTTGCGAACCCGATCAAGAATTATCCGAGCAAAGACCTTGCATGGCACTGAGAGCAGCATCACCCCTCGGTAGTTGTTACAGTCCTGGCAATCACCCTCCTTTCCAGAGAGGGACAACAAGGCCTCTCTTCCAGTCAGTTGGGATGAAGCCTGTGTTTCAGGCAGAGCACAGACACAAGTACAGCATTTCCATCAGCCTCGAGAAGGTCAGCATGGATGCCACAGATCCAACGAGCTTAAGCACATTTCAACTGGTTCACCGCAGCCTGTGTTTCCATAAACGACAGTGGATCACAGTTGATTGGAGGGTCAGCAATAGGGATAGCAACACTATGGACATCCAACTCGACAGCTGCATCAGCCTGGTACAGCCTCTCAAAGTAACCGGCGCAGCAGGCCCTCACTTCGGGCTCCTCTGTCAAGACCCCACCACCCTCTGCTCTCACTGCAGTACACCGAGGGATGGGCTTGGAGGAACACAATGTGTGAATTCCCCTGTAAGCAGGATGACACTCTTTCCCCCTCACATATCCCTCGCACGCAGGCCTCCTTGTCCACCTTGAGCTCACAGACAGTTTTACGCCTCAGCTCCCTGAACTCAGCTCTGCTATTTAGCCTGACCCTGCAACCCTGTTCAATGGTATCCAATGCTCTTGAGAGCCAAAATTCTTCTTCACCCTCCGGTGAGTTCCAAGACATCCACCAGCAACATCAAGGATGGTGGTCTTGAAGGCACTCCACAACTCTTCAGAACCCCACAAAGCACCCAGACCCCCCAAGTGTCCACTCAGCCTGTTCACAAACTCCTCAGCTACTCTCTCATCCCTGAGCTTGCCAACATCCAGCCTAGGCTGGGATGGTACCATTCTCCAGGATTTAAGGTGCAGCTTTAGAGTTGCTACAACAAGCCTGTGGTCAGTATTGAGGAACTGAGCACTCCGGTAGACCCTGCAGTTCTGGATCATCCTCCAACGACCGTCAATGAGGACATGGTCAATCTCCTTTGCCACACCGCCAGCGTTGGAATACCAAGTCCAGCGATGAGCTTGTGGGCGCTGAAACCATGAACCAGCCACCCTAATTCCATGACTTCTTGCAAAGTCAAGGAACTTAGTGCTATTCTGGTTCATAGTTCCAGATCCATGGGGACCAACACATGTCTCATAACCATCCCTATCAGTTCCAGTCGATGCAGTGAAATCCCCCAACACTAGAAGTGTATCTCGCCTGGGGCACTGATCAACCACAGACTCGAGTGTGGCATCGAATGCGTCCTTCACGCTGAGATCACTCACCTCAGTCGGAGTGTAAACACAGACCAGGGAAACAATACCCAAGGAGTGACGAATCGTTCATCTGTGAATGAAATGATCAACATGAAACTTAACCACGTCATCGATTGATCTGGGTAAAATGATCATTATGAAACTTCACCTGTGAGATTGTGGTTCTTCTTCTTCACTTGATGAAAGTACAGACATCTCAGTGGTCCTCACGATAATTCATGGACTTGTGTTTGTTTGTTTGTCGTGCGACTCCTCCTACAGTTCTGGGCCGATTACATTCAGACTTGCTGCAGAGGATCAGCGTGACCCAAGTTCATGAAGAGGGGTGATTTTTTAAAATCTTTGCTGGTGGGCCGGGGGGACCAGGGGGGAGAAGGGAGCAGGTACGCCAATTCTCAATGTAAATGTGTATCATGTAGCGCCACGTCCAGGTGGGTGAGGGTATTACAAGTCTCACCATTTACAGTCCAGTAATCCTGCTCCACGTTTTCTAGTGCAGTGAGGAGTTTTGAATTATAAGTAGGAGGTATGTTTTTGCATGATGCACGTAGCTTGGGTTATTTGTTTTTGCGTCTACAGAGCTCTCAGTTGCCTATACACTACCCAAATAAAGGTATGCGTCAGAAGAACGTGTTGCATGCTTTGAACAAGATCGTCCGTCGGGCGGGTCCTCTGCTCGTTATAAAAATTCAACAACACCCGTTCCCGACGGGAGCGATAAGAGGAGTCAATACCGGATGAGCTCCCTCCTGGAAGGGTGCGTGGTTAAAACCACTCGCACTATTCCCCGTTTACTGTCGGAAATCGCAAGTCGTCTCCCCATTCTCGCCTGGGGGATAATTTTGTTCTCATGATCTGACCTTGGGTACCCCGGGGCACCGCGGTTAACCTGCCATGGCAAATGAGGACCGAGTGGTTTAAACACTGCCCGTTGGGAGTTACAAGGGTTTAAACGCATATCAACAATTGTTGGGTGATGTTGGGCGAGTCGACCAATTCGTGACGGGTCCCAATCCCTGGGTGTCTGTTAGGGTTCAAATCTCTGATCGAACATACAAAATAAATGCCGTGCAAGGTGATGGAGGTTGTCAGCAATTTGTAACCCAGTGTGTCCCCACTCATGTCCTGCGTGTTCCTCTAACACTAAACAATATGTTGTTGTGGTTCTGGAAACCGCATCCCTCCAACACCAATAGCAGCCAACATACAGTGGTCCCCAGTCAGTTATTTCATTAATGTACGTTCAGATAATCCCTTCCTTCTTGTCTAGTGCGTTGAACGGGACAATGCATTGTGTAAATCTCATGGTTAGGTCTGATTAAATCTCTGAACTCATTTCTATTCTTTTTTTTCTCGATTCCTGAGGTAAATCCAAGCCACAGCCACGCCCTTCCATCCTCATGTAAAAAAAAAAAAAAAAATATATATATATATATATATATATATATATATATATATATATATATATATATATATATATATATATATATATATATATATATATATATATATATATATATATATATATATATATATATATATATATATATATATATATATATATATATATATAGAGCCAGAACCAACAGGACCGCACCGCTGCAGGAATGCCATATCGAGGAAATAGAAGAAACAACACACCAAATGCTAACAACTGTCAGTACACAATCGGCACACACTTTTCCACCCATTTCTCCATTTAATAATTATATCTATAGATCATCTTCTTCAACTCCACCTGACATACATTATTATATCCAAACTTTTCCCTCAATTCCCTGACACAGATCAGGGCTGGCACCGTGCACACGATACCACCTTTGATAAATGGCCACTTGCTTAATGGCGGACCCACGCGCACTGTACGGGGCATGCTCGATGGGGAGCGACCCGCGCACAGACCACGTGTACAATGGCGGACCCATGCGCACTGTACGGGACATGCTCGATGGCGGGCGGACCTGCGTGCTGACCACGTGTACAATGGCGGACTTGTGCGCAGCCCGTGACACTTTATCATCATACAGAACGGGGCACGAATAACACACATCTTTGGTGGGGTCTGCGCATGGGGTTACAATAACGTCTTACCGTCGGTCTTCGCTCACGACGGCCACAAATGTCTCCCGCTGTCGACACATCCTGCCGCACCTCCGCCTCGATGCAGCTGGTACCAGGCAGAGGCATGCTGTGCGGCCGGATCGCTCGACCGCATGGCACATCACGGAGCAGGCACATTGACCAGCACCAACCGCAGGTCGCCGGGGCATGGTATGGGGTTCGGTGCAAGGTGATTCATATCACGGAGTTCGGTGCAAGGCGACACATATCATGGGGTTTGGAGCGAGATGATTCCGCAGCTTGGAACCATCTTGCCGGAAATGGAGTGGAGCCACTTCGGGCCATCACAGCCGTGCAGCGCAGTGGCCGGGGCCAATCAGAGCACCCAATTCGGGTGACGACATCGCTTTGGGTTGTTGCCCCCACCCCGCACCACGGGGTCTATAAAAGGATGGGTCGCGGTTATTGCCCGTCGTTCCTGCTCGCCGGTTCTGTCTGCTCATTCCTGTCTGGCTTGGGATCGACAAACTACCCATTCGCCTGCTGTCTCCACCCTTCCTTAACAATTCGCCTGCTGACTCTGCCTTCACCAACTCGCCGCCCTTCTCCGCCCACTTGCTTCGGACTCTGCCTCTCTCCACCCATTGGCTTCTGACTTCACGCCGAACAGTCTCGTCTCATTCTCTGGACCGATGCTAGCTGCAGGAAGTGCCACGAAGCAAGAGATGACATGCCAGCTCTCAGGGAGGTATCGCCCAGCAGAGCATCCCCCGAAAACATGTTGGTGGCGCGGTCGGGCAATCGTGCAAGGTATTGAGAGACCATTAGCCTCATCTCTTCTCCTTTTCCTCTTCATTAACTCCTCTTTGTCGGGTGTGTGTGTGTGTGTGTGTGTGTGTGTGTGTGTGTGTGTGTGTTTTTTTTTTACTGTCCTCGCTCAAGTTAAGATTGTACAATAATTATATCGGGATAACTCTGCGCTGTGTCTGCTTTTGTAAGTTGCTTGTATATTGCCGCACCTCTCACATTTCTTCCTTTTCCTGCTTCAGACAACAATAAACAACATTCACTGTGCCACATATCTTTCCTCGCCTGCCTGTAATAAATCCTTTGTAGAAATGTTCCCAGCTCGTTTTTGTCTGTTCTTTCATTGATCCAGCATGGTCCGTATCCTAACTTTGCCAGGACTTTATTCCCAACGATCCATTCCTTTGAGCCGGTACGTCCTTGGCAGTGTTGCTCGGCTGCATCTTATCCAGTAAAGTGATCCAGTTCGGACAAGGCATACCGAGGGCGTGTCCCTGGTAATTAGGTCCCGTGATTAATTAGGTAACCCAGTTAACCCATAGACGGGAGGACTCTTGGTCACGTGGTTGAGTTATTGGCATTCACGGTCGGTTTGCGACCCGCCACGTCACGGAATTATCCGTGTGCGATGGCCTGCAATTCCGGGGAGTCTGGTGGGAACCTGAGATAGCTTCCCCTCCTGGTGGTCTTCTCACCTGACCCCCTGCCCACAACAATATCTTATATTCCATACTGTTTCACTAATTAATTAATTTAAATATTTCCGTTTGTGGGTTCGTTTTTCTGACGTCACAGGCGTACCACGTCACGTTCCTCAAGCCACGTCATGAAATATGTTTTTTAATGTTATATTTTTGAGAATATTTAAATTACCTCATTTATCCTTAGGGTGTTATCCCTTCGGTAATATTCAATCGATGGAACGTTCGAGAAGTTAAAATGAAATAAAATACCAGTTTCCTGACAAGATACCGGCCCATCAATCAAGCCTGTGTAAAAGTTGCCAACCAACAGTAATTAGTCCGTGCTCTCGTCTTTTTAAATGCTGAGCACGAAGCAAGTGAGCAGCACATGTCCTTAATCATTATCGAAGTACTTCTCATGTGATTTCCCCAGCCTACCACAGTGCTGACCTGCAGTCAGCCATCAAAACCAACGATATTGCATCAACGATCACTGGCGTTGTGGCGGCACCACCGACTGCAACCACTTGGAATTTTTTTTTTTATTCTCCTCTCCCCCCCCCCCCCCAAGGACTGTTTTCAATACTGAAAGACCATGTGCCGTCGACTTGTGGCCCAGACGGGGGCTGAAAAGCACTGTTGCAGTCGACTTGCTGCCTGGAGAGGGCCGAAGAGCGTTCCCCTCTTTTCATTTTCATTTTTTGCAGATCCTCGACCAGAACAGGGTGTGAATCATGTAAAGTGGTTGAGCCCACCTAGATATGCGTTTCGATATCGTGATTGAATGTAGAAATGTTTCAGGTAAGTTGACTATGCCGTATGAATGATTGGAGTAAATTAACACAACACATTAGGTTTTATTATTATTTTGGGGGACATGTATGAAATTTCCTTGAACAAACGAAATGTCCCACTCGGGGATCCGAAGGTAAGCTGTATTAAGGGGACCAACACCTGTACAGTACACCTGAGCGGGGGCAGACTCAGAACGAGTGTGGTAAGGGGAGTGGTCGTGTTGCTGTTATGGAAAAGACCCTCATGCATTCAGAGAAACGTATGATTCTCCCCGGGCAGATATTTCTTTACTTTGTACTTGTATACATTTCCTACCCATTGTTGAGAGGGAATTTTGGAGGCATGCTGCTACCAGCATGCATTGTGAGATGCGTTGTGAGTTTTGCATCTTAATTCCTGGAGTAATGTCCACTGACTTTCCAACTTTTCGTCCAACAATCTATCTTTCAATCCCTCTTTAATCCCTTATGTCTATCAATCCATCTTTCGACCCTTATTTAACTCCAGCTACCCATCCATCACCGGTCCGTCGCCATGTTTGCTTTCAAACCCCATAACTCCCATGGAAACTTCGCTTCACCTGAATACGCCCTTTCGCCTCAAAAGCCCCACTCTAGACCACCCTTCAAACCTTCCCTCTCTCTCTCCTTTTCATTCCACATCCAAACCATCCGAGGATCGCCTGATGAAAGATCTTCTCTTCTTCTTCTTCTTTCGGCTGCTCCCTTTCGGGGTCGCCACAGCGAATCATCCGTATGATCCGCATAGTGATTTGGCACATGTTTTTTTTACGCCGGATGCCCTTCCTGAAGCAACCCTGGTCACCTCTTACGACACAGGGATATGGTACACCTATTTTAACCGGGGTATACACCGGCCCAGTACACTGGTACTCATTTCGCCGACCTCGGAAGGATGACAGGCTGAGTCGACCCCCTGGTGTATTAATTCAGTGGCCCAACGGGGCTTGAACTCGGGACCTTTTGGATCCAAAGCCGCTGCCCTAACCACTGTGCCAACACCAGGCTTTTGCCTGATGAAAGATATAATTAAATAAAGCCGTTAATTATCTTCAAAAGGGGTGTTTTAATTAACCGAAACACCCAATTTTCATTCTTGCACTTCCTTGGAGTTCCCTTGGTATGCATGCAAAGTTTCAGGCTGCTAAGTTTCATGGTTTTGGAGTTATGAATGGACACACACATACACACACACACACACACACACACACACACACACACACACACACACACACACACACACACACACACACACACACACACACACACACACACACACACACACACACTCCAAGGAAAGCAGTGTATTGGGGACATGTCTGCTCTGTAAGACTGGCTGTTCGAATTTCCATTTGTTTTTCATAAATTTGTTAATCTTCCCCTTCCAGCTCCAACTGATAATTTAAAATGAATACAAATTTGTGCTTGGTTCCTTTTTTGTGTCGTGTTGGGTTCTGACTTCTCATTTATAGTATATATTCAGCCAGCACACAAAATATGTTTGCCCTTTGGCCAACCTCCACCACCCCCCGCTCCCCTCATGCCTGGAGAAACAGGCATGGTCAAAGTTCCCTCTGCAGTGACGTGTGGTGAGGTGCGCAGATCCACTCTAGTTAACACAACAGACCAAAACGCAGAACCTGATATTTACAGAAGTTATTTTATTTATGAATTAGATGAAGAGATACAAAATTTTTGAAAAGGTTCTGTTCGGAATTTGCAGGCGACGAGTGATAAACTCACTTCCATCAGTCTATTAAAAGCAGATTATTATCATTTTGACAAAAAGATGGCGAATGCTAAGCAAACAGTGAATGATGGTTCCAAGATTCCTGAAGGGAATTATATTTACATGGTGGATACGTTCATTTTCATCATGGGAAACGTTCATTTTCCTCCTCCATCATTTTACGGTGATTTCCACTTGTACAATTTTAATGTTCTCTCGGTGAGAGTAGCCAAGTAATGTTTCTGGTTTATTTCGATGGGACATATGTCGCGGATGGGCTGATTAGCTTGAAGGGTCTGCAGGACCTCTGGCGACCTGGCATGCCACACCTGAAGAGAGGAAATCATCCCGGTCATTGATGTGACAAACTTCCATTCCACCGTATAACCAGTAACTTCAGCCAAACTCAGAACACGTTGGTGGAGAATTTAATCAGTTTATATAAAACCAATTTGCTGTTCTTTGATACTTTTTCACAGAAAACATCCTCAACTTGTTTATTCCTTGATGATTATGCAATCTCATTAGCAACAACTGATCACCACTTATTTGGGGTCACCCTGGCGAAGTTTTGGCGAAGAATTTCACGAACCGGCTAGCCAACACCTGAAGATGATCGGGGCAGAAATTTCATTCGTTCAGGGTATCCGAGATTACAAGTCGACTCTCCAAGGACACCGTGGGGATCTTCAACGTCCACCGGCCGATGCCGTGTAATTTGTTCATTGTGTTGGTGATAACTTACAGAAGTCGTGCCGTTCAACGTCCATCCGAGTGACGGTGCACTATGTGAGGCAATGCCATGTCTGCAAAGTACTCATCCCCCCAGTTTAAAGGAATGGAAGCCCGATTACACAACACCCCATCAGGACTTGAAATCTCATAAGCACCTCCACTTTACTTTTGAAACGCATCTTTGGCTGTCCCACCAGATCACCACCAGGGATCCTCCAACAGATTTGGACCAAAGGTTATGATGAAAACCAGACATTACCATCTCTGGCCAAGCATGCTTGGCTACGTGATGGCAAGACAAGGTGTCGCCCACCGTACGAAAAGTGCAATTGCAAGTTCTCACACCCACCTAACGATTGAGTAAACCCCAAAAGTACATCAACTCATTAACTCACCGATGGTGTACAGCTTTAACAACCTTATAAGTTGATGAAACTTCAAATGAGCAACACCTTTATAATTATTATTTTTTTTTTTTAAAAGAAGTTCAATGAAGAATTCCGAATAAGAAGAAACGTCATACCAATGTGCTTTGCAAAGCTTCGTCACCAGCGCACACAAGAAGCCCGTCTCCACTCGGGCTTGGAAACAAGCTGCTCTTGCTCATGAACTTGGAAGAAGCGCCTGCATAGAATGTCTGCAAAGTGTTCGACGAGAACTCGACCTCCGATGACGAAAGGTCAAAATAACCATTCAGTTCCATGAGTACATGACGCACCTGTCTGATGCTCCTGCCTGGAACAGATGCCCAACACACAAATTGAACTCTCAAACTCTTCCCTTCATTATCTGTCCTTGCAACCCAAAATATATCGCAATTTGAAGCGTAACATGAACAGACTTGATTTCAACTCATGGGTTAATATACTGCAGTCCAACATTGTTCCTCGAGACTCATGGAGAAGCTGACACACGCACACAGATATACTTTCAGACAGCTGTCATAACACAGACTGCAATTGACTTCAAGCAAAATCAACGACGTCGGGAGAAGTAACATCACTTCCCGAAAAAACACTGGATACTAGTGCTGCCATCTTGTGGCGCAACTTTTTCTCTGCTCAGTCAAAGGCAAATAGAGTGGAAATCTCCAACCCTGCTCCAGCCCTATTGGGTGCCCAACCCACAGAGTTTGTCCGTGCCATAACCTCTAAATGCTGAATGTCATGCGAGGAAGCAGCATGTACTGTTTGTTAATCTTTGGTAAGACTGTACCACCGCGTCTGGTTGCTGACCATCGATTGCTCAGATCGTCGTTTGTGCGCAATGTGAGGTTGTGGGGTAGCATCAGTGACTGAGGGTACAGCTATGCTGCTGATGCAATGCCTTCTGCTGATTCCGGCAGGAATTTGGAATTTGGCCATGGTGTCGGCGATAACTCGCCTGCTCTTCGTGAAGGAGAGCTGCGTTGACCCCCGACAACCAATTTGAGGGGGATGATGAAACAGCTTCCTGCACAGAGAAATATTTTGATTGCCATTGTACAGTAAAGCTCACATTACAGCTCCTTCGGCAGGATTGCCATTGTTGGAGAAAAGCGCATACACCTTCCTTTATTTCTTCAGAAACCATTCCCAGGTAACCATCAATGGTCTTGAGAAACCATTACCTTGATTATTATCCAAGGACAGTTCGAGGAGACACAAAATATTATCACATCTGAGGCTCATTACCATGATATGCCTCAGTGCCGGGATCGTTTGTCCCAAGAAATGGCAGATCGATTTCTAACCTACTGCTTTGAGGTATTCTTTAAACTTTATCATTCCCCAAGGTCACCCAAATTAGCCAAAATCGATAGTGTGCGCACACACACGCACACACGCACGAGAAACGGATGTATCGAACACGTTTCTTACCTTTTTAAAGGTGTATTTATCAGGAACATGGGGGGAAAGGTGGATGAGACGTGCAGTTCAGAACAAACGATGTGAATCAAAAGACACAAACAGGGAAGTGGGGACACAAACGCATGTACAGGGGAATAAGAAATAAACAAGGGGGGTAGACATAAAATGTCCTAGTCCCCGTTGTTTTAGTAATTTTGCAGTACGGACTTAAAGCGCTAGTCCATATTTATTTACAACTAAAATGGCCGCCAGTCTACCAGTCGGCCATCTTTGATCAGATCGCAAAATAAAGTGAGGTGCACATGTATGCCATCGTGTACTGTGCTTGTGCCACGTTTTAACAAAAGCGGACAATGAATGTCGGAGAAATGGTTGTCGACGTGTTTGATACCAGGGTTTTTTTTTTTTACATCTAAAATGGCCGCAGATCGGCCATCTTGGATCTGATCGCAAAATAAAGTGAAGTGCAAGTGTACGGCATCATGCACTGTGCTTGTGCCAAGTTTGAATAAAATCGGACCGTGCGTGTCTGAGAAATGGTTAGGGACACATTTAAGTAACAAAATGGCCACCAGTCGGCCATCTAGGATCTGATATCGAAAAGAAGAAAAAAAAATGGATACCATCATGTGTTGTCCTTGTACCGAGTAGGAATAAAATCGGTCCATGCATGTTCGAGATATGGTTGCGGACGCACTCACAGACATGAAAATCGAGACCAAATCCATAAACCCCCGTTTCAGACGAAGTCTAAGGGGGCTAATAAAGCCTAACCCACACGAAGCACCACAGATCACACTTGTACAAACATTAAAATTGCTAGCGAACATTTTCCTTTGACTATGCGTGTACATGCACGACTCCCTACAGCCTAGTTTTGACACAGGAGCGAAACGACGAGAGCGGGCGATGAAGTGAGCAAACAACGAAGTGAGCCAAAGATGAAGCGAGCCAGCCACAAGGAGCGTTCACAACTATCAGCCCCTTGGGACGTGTACCCTGAACCAACCCCAAGTGACCCTCTCTCAAGGTGCTTTAACAAAAAATTAAATAAACCTGGCTGCCAGATAATGTGTCTCATCAAGTTGAAATCTAAAACATGTATTCCACATCACCACTCGATCACAACTGTGAAGTTTCACGTTGATCGATTAAGCTGTTCCAGAGAAAACATTATTTAATATTTTCTCAAATCTAATATGGCTGCCAAACCATGTGACCTATGACATCATATGTGTGATAGGTGGTCATATGTCTAAAGTTTCACCTCGATCTGTTGAGCCATTTCAGAGAAGAAGATTTTTGAAGGTTAAAAAATAAATAAATAAATAAAACCCAATATTGCTGCCTAATCACGTGATCGACGACGTCATGAATTTTATTTTATTTTATTTGTGGAACATTTTATCCCCAGATGACACTCAAAAATTTTCAGACTGATCTGATGTAGCGTTCTACATATGCAATTACGACGTCATAACGAAGGCACCCGTGACGTCATAAAAAAAAAAAAATCACACTCATTCCCCATGAGGAGTTCTTGCTATGTGCCAAGTTTCAATTTTTTGTTTGGTGCGGTTTCAGGTCCAAAGTTTTTCCATCATGGCTGCCACACCACATGACTTATGACGTCATAATAATGATTAAAACATTCCATACGAGTAGTCGCACCAATGGTGAAAATGTCTCAATTCGACAAGCGGTTGTGGAGAAAAACACGAAAGTTCTGTGCGGACAAATAAACGCACCCAAATGCAACACCCTCTCCTTCAACGAGGGTAAAACAAACAAACAAACAGTCATAGACTGGTACTTACGAAACCGTCAACTTGACCTCTGACCTTGTCTAATAAAAGCTGCCTCTAGAGAAGGTAGCGACGCAAACCAGAAGTTTCTACGATGATTCTGTACCAAACCATCAAAAATCGCATGTTCGACCTCACTGTGACCTTGACCTTTGACCGATTTTGACCAAAATCTAATCAGCACTAGCCATCGCTCTCCTGAATCACGTGGTGTAATTTGACATTGGTAGCTTCTTCCGTTCTCGAGTTATCGTGCCTACAAACAAACAAACACACACAAACAAACAAACACACAAACAGATGACGGAAGTCACCAATATACTGACGAAATGTTTAGATTTCGTAAGTAAAAATTGGGGCAATACCCCTGGGCACTCACCTCGTACAATAATGATACTGAGGAGGAAGTCAACATGGGACAAAATCATCAAATTGTACCAATGAACGAATGTTATAGCAAATGCCTATTTTGGGGAGGAACGGTCTCGGCGTGCGTCCCTCCTTTCTTCCTTCCCTCCGTGACTTTATGTCGATAAAGATAAACTTATCTTAAAGTCTAAATTGAAGCACCTCTACACACAGACCTAAATACAGACAAGGCGGAACGAAATAAAAGGAAAGCAAATTCTCCCTTTAAAGGCACTTAGCTTCTTCCAGAGATGGTCTTTGTGGAGCTTGGAATCGAAGTGCAAAATGGCACCAAGTCGCTCTCTCGCAGGGGGAAAAACTGACGTCAGGCAATTCGCGAGCGGTATCCAACACCAGGGCTCAGGGATCCCGTGCAGTCTCTTCGTGCATCAATCGTCCTCAGCGACCGTCGTGCAGCTTTTTCATCCATCGCACCTGCCGAGACGCTCTTTTCAGGATGGCGCCGTCCCCTTCGGTCACATACATGAGGCTCGTGGTCCGTACCTCATGACCCAACCAAGAGTCGATGGGCAGTGTCTTGCTCAGTACGTGAGCCAAATCGCCTCAGCGCGAATACGAGAATCATGCAGTCTTCTCCATGCGTCGAAGGAAAGTCAGCCGTAAAGCCCTGTTCCTTCAGGCCATCTCCTAACTATGTTCTCTCTCGACCACGTGCGTCCCTCACTCCGCACTCGTGCTTTCCTTCCCCGAACTCTCAACTCTGACTGACGTCACACGGGACCCCCCCCCCCCCGTTTCCTCCTCCGGGGCATGGCTTGTTCGCATGAAACCCTGGAGGGCGGTGCTTCCACCTGCTCGGCACGTTTGGCTAGCTTCTGACGTCACGTCCATGGGCTTGACTTCGCCCGCCGTCACACTTGGAGGTGGGGCTTCTGCCTGCTCGGAGCATTTGGCTCGCTTGTAAATGCAAAAATGTGGGAATAGGTTACAGGGGGGCAATTACATACAGGAGGAACTTATTCTTCATCCCTATCTAATTAACACCGCACCACCCCCCGTGTGGTGACATGTAACACTTAATTAATTCAGATGTCTCCTACACATCCACAGACCAAACAACTCCATTCAATCCTAACTTTCCTATTAATTTCCTCCATCTACCCCGACAACCGTAACACGATAATCCCCTGAAATTGGTAGGGGAGTAATAATAAAACAAAGGAGTGATGTTTTTGCCAGTATGGAAAAATTGCTTGAAGTATTATTTATGATCATTTCTTGCAAATTTATAATATTTCAACTTAATCACGTGTTAAATAGACTATCTTGGCTTGGTTGTAGAATCGAAGCACCATTTATAACAGTGTGTATGGGGAAATCGAGTTCCGACTCATGAACTTCTGACTTCAGAACGATTGTTCGCAACGCAACTCGTTCGCAAGTCAAGGACTCCCTGTAATGAATTTTAAAATAAAATAAAGATTATAAAAGTCGTATAAATAAATTAATTCCGGAATTTACTGTGTCGCTTTATGCATGAGCCTGGTGTGGCTCAGTTATTAGGTGGTGGCTTGGGATCCTCGGGGTCCTAAGTTCGAGCCCCGCTGGCCGCTGAGTTAGCATCAGGGTGTTGACTCAGCCCGTCATCCTTCCAAAGGTCGGCGAAATGAGCACCAGTATACTGGTAATTATCCTTGCGTGTCAAAGGCGACTAAAGGGTTGGCGTCAGGAAGGGCATCCGGCCGTAAAAAAAAAAAAACATTGCCACGAAAAAGGGTACCATGATTGGAGCCCGCAAAAAGCTGACCCCTGCTCAGGGATAAAGGCTTTCAAATGGAGTGACGACTGTGTCGCTTTACGCAGTGTCTATTACACTACCCTATCGAACATGTTGCATTAGTTGTTCATGCATGTCCTTTGTTATGTCCTTAAAAAAGACAGTAAGTTTCCTGTTTGGAATGATTTTCAATTTTGTTTCACTGCCTTTCAGGCAGACAGAGTTAACAAAAAAAAAAATAAATAAATAATAATAATAATAATAATCACTCCTCCACACATGAAAAATTGGGACAAATTTAGAGACACTGTACTGCTAAGGCCCAAGTCACATTTGCTCTACCTGGAGGATACGGCGGCCGTACGCCCTCTGAATTGACAGAAATGTGCGGCGGCCGCAGAGTTTCTGCAGTGGCCTCAGGGTGGCCCTACGCCATTTGGCTATCTTTTACAGGCCGTAGGGGTCGCCGTGGAATTATAACGCGGAGTTGTAACTTTTTTCATTTCTACATTCGCCGTAGCAATTCGACAAGCCGAAAAAAAAAAAAAAATTTAACCCATTCGTTACCGTCCAACTGGCCGCACATTCGCCTTAGGGTCCCCCTTGCGGGCACCTTGAGGCTACCTTGCGTCTGCCTTGAAAATTATATGGCCGCCGCAGGGCCCCCTTAAGGTCACCGTGCGACATCAAATCATAGACCGTACGGCAACCCCACGTTTTCGGTCTCCACGATTTCTAAATACGCCATGCGGCTCCCCGAAAAATAAAAACATATGTGACTGCCGAAATACTGCGGGTGCCCTATAATTGCTAGTGGCCGTAGATTTTGGAGACCCCACGGCCGCCGTGGCAAATGTGACTTAGGCCTAAACGGCAGGTTCATTTTGCGATTCGTGTTCAAAATACAACATTCAATTTAAATAATTTGCTCCTCGATAACAAACTGACATTTGTAGACGGACGGACGGACATGAACGAATTGCTTAACCCCGCTTTATGCTTCACATGAGCGGCATAACAACAGGTTGCATCACCAAAATCGCACTGCAAATGCTAGGGACAATGAGCAACACTGCACCAAATGCGATTCGCTCCAAAATAAAAGCATGAGAAGTTCCTCGTAACAGATCGACAAGGTATCCAACACTGGCTCGCATATGATGCCGACAATCATGATGAGTTACAGAAAAAAAATTCGCGACAGGTGTGCAGGATGTGTCGGGGCGAAGTGAGACGATTTTGCAACTACCACCGAAATACTAGTCAAACTAAACAGACCAATGGAAAGACCAGTGAATGTTCAAACGGTGCTCGTTGTTCTAACGTAACACTGAAGCCAACCAAGTGTGTCTCAGACTCACAACTGAGAGTTGGCAATACACAGATGCAATTTGAGTGAGCGAATCACAGAACTCTTCGCTCCCCGTTGATTAATTAACCAAGGAAAGTGCAGCGACACGTTGCCATCATTTTCCTTACAGTAAAATTGCACAAAGGCACTGTCTCAATATCAGCATTCGTTCCACTCAAGTCAATCTGAACCCGTTCCATGAGTTAGAACGTATCGAAGTATGCCAGCTGTTAGAAGTAAGAAAGCGACGTTTCAGGTGTTATCCCCTCTTCGGAGCAAAACGTGGGAGATGGGATGGGGGCGAGGGTTGGTTATTCTACCTCTTCACCGATGCAGACAGACGCGTTTGTGAGCAAGACTAGTTCTTCATTCTAGTTATAACATCGGTCAAATGTACGTGTGTAGGATTAATGCTGTTGGACTGTATAACAATCAGAATGTTTGCAAAGCAATGCATCATGAATCCGAAGTGCTCACTTGGTCTGTAGCTCAGCAAGTAATTCTTCGTGAATGGGTCCACCTGAATGTCCATGCAACTTGTCCCTTGTTCTGCCGGCAGGCAGTGTGGCAGGTATTTGTCACTCTTCTTCTCCCAGAAAATGGCACCCTCCAGCGTGCCAACCATCAGGCCACCCCAGTTGCAACCGCCAGTTAAAGGGATGTACATTAAAGAAGCGACTGGGCAACAGCTCCTGCAGAAGACCATGTTGAGTATTTTTTCCATTGCAGCATACTACTGTCATATCGATCAGGTCTGTATTTAGCAATAGAAGACTCCCATTAACGTTTGAGTGTCACACTCTTCGCTGCAGCTCCACATTGTACCTTTGCTAAAATTTACGTAAAAAGCAGGACAAGTTAGAAATAGAAGACACCAAATGATGCAAAAACATAAAGTCACACACGAGCCAAACATATATTTACCTGCCTGCTGGAGGGCTCAGCTGCGAGACAAAATTTCTCGTGTTTCTCGTGTCGTAACCAAGGACAACGCCATTCATCAATCCAGCATAAAAGTACGTAGGGTTGTCCTGATTCCAACAACAGCTCCACACTTGCTTTCCAGCATTGTACTTTTGAACCACATTGTTTGTCATCACGCTAATGAGGGAGCACATTTGTAGATATCATGGGAAAAATTAATATTTGGATAACAAGTTCATAGAACACCTTACTCCACACAGTCTTGAGAAAAAAAAAAAAAAAAAAGGACATGGGAACGGTCTTTTAAGCTCTTGCTTATTGTGTTTCCTACAATCCGCCATTTTGTCTGAATCGCGATGTTCCCCAACGCTAAGAGAGGGAGCAGAAAATTTGATTTACTGGTTGAGATGACGTAAAATGGCGTAATATTTTGTCAAAGTACAGCTAAACTAAATGAAAGGTTTTTGAAAGTGCGAAGAAAGCGATTTGTGTTCCACACTGTTCAATTGTTTAATTCAATTCAAATAAAACAAGCAGAGCCTACCCGTCGCTTCGTTGACGGACCAATTAGTCATCGAGTTTGCCAAAAAATTTGGTTGAGAAGAAGGAAAGGGAAAGGAAGACATATTTCCCCATGCATAGAGTGCTTTAACCCCTCACCCCCGCCCCCTTCCAATCCTCACATCCCGCTCGCCCCCTTTGAAAGAGGAGGGATGAGAGGTACACACAGATAATGGCATATATATACACATACACACATACACACATATAAGAATTTAAAGGTTGTAGAAAAAATAATAATAATTAAAAAAAAAAACATTTCAGAATTTTACCACCATTTATGCAGCGTCTTTTCCATCACCTTAATTAACACGTTACATTAGTTACCCGTGCCTGTTGTTTGTGTCCTTTATGACGTCATTAAAAAAAACAGTAAGTTTCCTTATGGAGCAATTTTAAATTTTGTTTGATTGCCAGGCAGACAGACAAAATAAATTTTCACTGTTTTATGCACATGTATGATCAGGATGAAATTGTGTGCAATTTAACAAATTTCGAGCTGCTCAGCTGCAGCTTCGTGTTCCGATTAATGTTCTGCAGTGGTCAAAACATAATTTTCGATTTTCCAAAAATAACATTAAATCGGTGAAGATGCTATCCTTTAATCATGGAGCAGGCATTATGGTACAGACACATTTAGCAACATCGGTGGGGGGATCTCATTCATTTACATTTCCTAATCTTAATCTTATCCGAACAAGTGGCTAGCAGGGTGGCCAAGAGGTATGTACACTGGACCCTGGAGCTGTCGAGCCTGGGTTCGAATCACGATATGGCTATAAACTGTCATCCTGGTGTTTTGCAAGCAGGGCGATTCATCAAAGCGTGTGCCATCCCTCAGACGGATGTTAAACCGGGCATCCAATCTGCCAACATTAGTTGATGGACGTTAAAGATCCCACGATGTCCTTCACGAAGAGTAGGTGAACTATTGCCAGCATCCTGAACAACTTCAGCCCACTCAAATTACGCCACAAAGTTGGCTCTCCTTCTCTTTTCTATCGATATTACTTTAGTTTCTGCTCCCAAGAACTTGCAGCTTGTGTACCTGCGCCATTAGCGAGACCACAAAATACTCGACAAACCACTAAGTCACATAGATTATTGCGTAACCATTCCCAACTCAAGGGTGGGAAGTTATGACATTTGTTTCTTCCTCTTCACCACCAAACTATGGAACTATTCACCTTCTCATGCCTTTACAAACAGTTAAAACTTTTCATTTTCAAAAAGCAGATTTATTTATTTTTTTTTTTACTTCCTCAAAAGCTCGTAGATGATTCTCTCTTTCTTCACTTTTCTATCAATGCACTTCATTTATTTAAAACGTCGCCTCGAAAAACAATATAGTCACTCACAGAATGGAGCCTTCATCATTAAAAAAAAAAAAAAAAAATCCTGCTCTCGCCTACAGGGGTACTGCATCAGTGGCAGAACAGGGCTCCAAGCACAGACTACTTACAAAATGAATGAATTCGAGCAAAGGAAAAACAATTACCCTTGCGCACCTCCCAAACTTCAAGTAAATTAATCGGACTAAAATCTTTAAAAACAAATAAATCCGAATTTTATTGACCATTTCCATCTCACCTCTCAGAACTATCGGTAAGCAGGAATGCTTCTCGGCTTCACCGCTTTTATATAGTATCCGGAAACCAAAGAGTCACGGACAGCACGCCTTGAAATCAATGTCTGTACAAGCTTACCTGGTGATGTTCACGTGATTATCCATGGAGGCAGACAGCAGCAAGTTGTCCTGCTGTAGGTTGAAGGCCAATGCTCGAATTTCTTTGTTGTGTATTCCAATGTACTGGCAGCTCCTCATGTCATTGCAGCTGATAATCTTGACACCAAAACCTGGATATTGAAAAGCAGCTCATCATGTGTGGATTCAACAAGACAGTAAGTAATCAGGTTGGATTATCAGAGCAAGAACATAGATTGGTTCTCATCTGCCATGACGGAGTAAAAAGAATAGTAAAACCTCAAGTCATTCATCATTGCAAAACGGCATCATCATCATGCCAAAAGAGGTGCGGCATTCAGGTTCACCAACAAATGTACCGTGACATTTCCATACTCACATGTTTAGTTTACTGCACCCGAGTCGGCAGTTGGGTTTATGTCTTGAAAGAAAAAAACAAACTAGAACATGCATCAATGGATATGCTTCCCCACACGTTCACTGTCGACCCACTGTTACGTTTGATCTCGATCAAAGGTCACATGAAAAAAAATTTAAGGTCACATGAGAGAGAGGACGATACAAAACCTCCGATGCTTCTAACTCAAGTCATGGGATGCAAAAGCATTTTCAAAAGGTACATAACCTTTTACCTGTTGAACTCAAAATCTAATCATTTCATCTTTGTATGGGTCTATACTTGTACCAAATATGGTCAAAATCCCACCACTGGTTCACAAGTTAACGTGGAAACATAATTTTTTACCCAACGGGACCTCTGACCTTTGATCTCTTTAACCCATCATCGAATCAGCTCATCTTTGCATCAATCAACATACTTGTCAAGTTTGACTTGGATCGCTTCAGTCGTTCTTAAGTTATCACGGTAATAAAAAACCATCACGAAGACATGGACGGACAGCCCGATGGACAACACAATAACATAATGCCTCCAGAAACTTCGGCAGCAGAAACATTAAAAAAAAAACAAAAAAAAAAAAACAAAGACACACGAACACACGTCAAGGAGCCAAGGTAAATGGAGAAAAACAACGTTAGCATGTTCATAAACACCATGGACAACTTCCAAAATAAAAATCGCATGAAAACCAGAACATTCTTCCATCCCAACCTGCCAAAAGGGAAGTGCTTGCAAAGGGCTGTGAAACAGCCAGGATGCCGAGGTCTTGACAGTAAGCCATGACACGGCATTGGCCCATTGCAGACACCTGGATGCCCTTGTCGAAGATGTACACCGACTGGTGACTTCGGACCTGCATCTGACTGGGCGGTTGCTCGGTGCAGCAGGCAATCGACACCTGGTTTTCTTGAGTTTCCTGCGGGAAGCCATGGCGATTAGTTCTCTCAAACTATCTGCAACACATCAGACTCGTAGTCGTAAGTTAACCACCATGCATGTCCAGTAAGAGAAAATCCATTGCAAGATAGGGCAGATATTTCTGCTTTACAAAAACAGGTAAACAAAGGTAGGAATGTACATTCGTAGTATCAGTGATGGTTGTGATTCCAATCAAACTACTCAGATTGCATTCGGATTACAAGTGAGATTACAATATATTATGCAGGTTTCTGGCAGTTCACATCTACCGACTGAGTATGACATCGCTGACTACACAGTAAGAAGTCGGGTGGATGTGTGGCAAGCACCACCTGCTGGTTAGGACCTGAGCAGCAGGTGCTGGTGTGCACCACAGCGAGCGATTCATGGTCGCCATTGAAATTATCCAGACTGACTACACATGGCAACTCTTGTATTCTTCACTTCTCCCATCCATGGAACTGCCTTCCTGAGGCTGTTCAATCTCACTCTACCCTCCACAGATTCAGGCATGAGATTGTGCACGACCATCTCAGGTTATAGCCCATCGCAACCCACAATCTTTCCTACTCTCATTAACCAAACCCAAACCTCTGACTTGCAGGTGACAACATTTCCTCACTTCCTCTTTCTCCAGTTTGTTCATTCCTTTGTTTAATTCAAGAAACTGCAGCTGTGCTATCTGTTCATAGCCTTGTTACCCTCTATCACCTTTCTCTTCAATGAGCCTCAATTTTGCATAGAAAACAAAACAAACGAGAAGGGCACTCTTCGATGACGCGGCGCCACCAGATATGCCATCACCCACATTATTACATCATTATATATATACTCGTACCAAGTTTGATTTAAATCCCTGAACACCGATTCAAAATATCAAATAATTCTGGCTGCTTGAACATGCATCCGATCAGGTTGAAATTGAAAACGTATTTTCCCCGTGACTAATATATCATAATTGTGACGTTTCGCGTCGATTGATGAAGTGGTTCAAGAGAAAGAACTTCAGGATTTTCATTCAATCCAATATGGCTGCCAGACGATGTGACCTATAAATTATTCATGACACCCTGCTATCCCCAAGGCATGGTGATCATACCTGTAAAGTTCCCCTAAATATTTTCAGCCGTTTCAGAGAAGATTTTGGAAGATTTTTGTCACACTGATTGGATAAAGCATTTGACGTCTGGAATTATGATGTCATAATGAAGCCCCTATGATATCAAAAAAAAATTAAAATAAATAAAAAAATACACTTGTTTCCCATGGGGAGTACTTCACATGTGTCAAAGTTTCCTTTTTTTTACCCCATGAAGTGGTTTCAGATACAGAGGTCTAAAGTTTTGCTTTTTTCCAACAGCTACCACACCACTGGACCTACGACGTCAAAATCATTAAAACATCCTACATGAGTAACCGCAACAATCGGAGAAGCGGTTGCAGAGAAAACAGAGAAAATTAGCATGGACGGACGGACGGACAACCCAAAAACAATGTCTCCGGCGACTTCATCAGCGGAGGCATAAAAATGGTGGCACGCTCCTCTCGGATGTGTTGCTCCGAAAGGGAGGAATGAGATTGTCACCCGATTATTTATCCTCGACATCGTTGATATGCTTTCCTCTACAAAACAAATACGAGTGTAAGCAATTATTCTCAACTGGGAAGTGTCCATGAACTTTGATAGGATAGTGTACAGAACCATGAGCAAAGAAATACTGCAGGATACCCGTAAAAGTGGGGAGTCTTCTCGTGCCTTAATTTGCTGCTGCAATTTCTTGTGCTCGTTCTGCAGGGCCTGAAGCTGCAAGCTGTGCAGCTGTGCGTTCTGCTGGCAGGACATTCGCAACTCCCTTTCCTGCTCAAGCTCCCTGGAGATATAAAATAAAAATAAAAAGAGCAAAACAGAGCAGCAAACGCTTAGTGTGTGAGAAAGAGGAAAGAAGTGTTTGAAGAAAACAAGTTAGGAGGGGAAAAAAAAAAAATCAAACGAAAGATGAAACAATTCCTTCCCTTCAAGAACTTCATCATACGATCATTATGCGAGAACTCGAAGAAGCCCATGGTGAAAATACCATGATCTAAAAGAAAACAACAAAAAAAAAACTACAAGAGCACTCTTCGACGTTGCGAGGTTGCCAGAGATAGACCGGCAGCCAAGACCATCGAGCTCCAACGAATGAGGTACAAATAATGTGAGAAACCTCCCTCTAAGCTTTGAAAATGGACGTCTACCGGGATATAGCTGGTGGTTTTAGCCCCCCATGCCATCAAAAGCAGCCGCCCAAAAAGGCACAAGATCCAACGTCGGAGGTCCCAAGTGAAGAATCGGGCCCTCCTGAATATGGTATGACCAGTAACAGACATTTTGGGGGCATCACCCCAGCAGACGCCCAAAAGAGGCTCCAGATCCAACATCGGAGGTCACGAATGAAACTGGCTCAGAATAAAGCATTGAGGTCCTCTGAATATGCAATGAGTCGATGACGATAAGCAGACATTTTTGGGGGCATCACCCCAGCAGACGCCCAAAAGAGGCTCCAGATCAAACATCGGAGGTCACGAATGAAACTGGCTCAGAATAAAGCATTGAGGTCCTCTGAATATGCAATGAGTCGATGACGATAAGCAGACATTTTGGGGGCATCACCCCAGCAGACGCCCAAAAGAGGCTCCAGATCAAACATCGGAGGTCACGAATGAAACTGGCTCAGAATAAAGCATTGAGGTCCTCTGAATATGCAATGAGTCGATGACGATGAGCAGACATTTTTGGGGTTGCATTACCCCGGCAGATGCTCATCAATATAAATGAGTTACACCGAGATCAGACTTTTGGCAAATGACCAGTCCATTAAGAGGAGCGTTTTTCTGAGCCCGATTCTCCATCCATCCATTTAAAAGTTTTTCCTTCCATTCTCTTGAAAACAGGGTCATGTCTGCAAACAAATTACACTTTCGCTTTTAAAGGTGCAGCAGAACTCACACTCACCTGTATTTTTGTCCTCACTCTATTTAATGTACCATATGGTCAACTCGTTAATAACGGAGCTTGTTTACCGACACAGCACTTGCACCAATTCCAATTGCATCTAAAACGATGTTTTCTGTTCATGACATCAATTTGTGCTTTTTTTCCTCAAGGTGTCTTCATTACCCCTTAACTCGTTTTGGTGCTGTTGGGTTCTTGGCGATAATAGCTGATCAGCTGGAGGGATTTTCTCCTTATTGGATGGAAGAATCATAACTGGCATGATTGTTGGCCAGAAAAAAAAAAATTGTTGTCTCCCATGGTAGCCATTCCGACACCGACAAACCAATCACTCGATTGGGGGTATGCCTGGCAGATCTACCGAGGAGGAGCGTGCAAATTGAAAATCATCATGGACTGAGGAAGCGGTAACAATCGCCGCTACAATGACATTTCCGGCTTAGTGTTTTGGAGAACAAGCAACCCGGCGTGACGGCATCACTGACAGGGCTTCACGTCTGCACCGGTTGCGGTCACTGCAGCATTCTACAAAAAAGGGAAAGTATGACAATATGTAATCAAGGAACAAGATGTTACAGGAAATCAAGTTGAAACGTTTAAAAAAAAAAAAAAAAAAAAAAAAAAAAAAAAAAAAAAACACAACCACGGAAAGTCGGGATGTTAAAACATTGTCCTCTTTCGTATGCACCATGTATGGTCAGAAGCACGTGGCAGATGTTAATGAAGCCCAACATGCCATTTTCCAGTGCATCAGTGGACGAGTACCTGAAGACAACCGAGCCGAGAATCCAATGGATACCAGACTGGGTGGGAAATGTGCTGCTTCTTTTTTTGTATGCAGCATGTGGCAGTGGGTAGCATAATTTTGTTGGAGGCACAGCTGTGCATCTGATGCAGTGCCTCTCAGTAGGTAAGAGCAGGAATTTTTGTTCAGAGTGCCAGCAATAGTCCACCAAGAGATGGGACGCCCAGTTTGACGTCCATCTCGGGGACGGCACACACATTGATGAATCCCCCTGCTTGCAAAGTACCAGCATGACAGCTGGCTTTATACTCAAACCAAGGCGAGACAGCTTAGAGGCAAGTGTACAGACTTCTAGGCTATCTTACGGTTAGAATCTGGTAGGTTGGATATTCAAACAATACCAAAGCCAAAAAAATGGTACGTCCTAAATCATTGTTGGACACTCAGAAGTTAGAGGACAGAGCATAGATAAAGCCCATAGGCTGGCATCCCATGGAGGGCAGGGGGCAGGTGGGGGGGGGGGCGGTGGGAGGTCAGGTCAGGTATGGGAGCATGCGCCGGAGCAGCGCGTCGCTGTGTCAACTCTCCGCCAGTATGCCAGGGACCTTCTATCTGGCCATCCCCCAGGCAGATGTCTGGCCCATCCCCATTTCCTTGAGATGCTGATCAACCTGCTGCAACCACGAGGCACGTGTTCGGCCCATTGGCCTCCTCCACTCACAGGACTCCCTCGCTGAGAGAATCTGGTGAGTATCAGTGTCAGGAAAACGAGCCACATGTCCATACAGCCACAGCTGACGCTCACAGACTATGCAGGTAACAAATCTCATTTAAGTCTCTCACAGCAACCACTCGTTGGACACAGAGTACGACCAGTGATAGCCAAAGATTCTTTGCGTCAGCAGCTACGTTTGTTTGAAGTCAAGTCCAGTGTCGTTTGTGCCCTCGTCTCCCATGCAGGTGCGTGATTTGTGTTACAACACCTCCAGGACCCTTGGACCCCAAATATATATTTGAGTCCATAAAGCCAAACAACAATGTCATTTTCACACTTGTGGTGAATGGGCCAACATGAAAAGCTCTCTCTCTCTCTACCTTGAGCACTGCATTATTCTCGATGCTATGGATGACAATCTAGTCGGTATCTTGTGAATGACCTCGCTGAAAATACGGTTGTTAACATGTGTTGAAGAACAGTAAGATACACATTGGCGCAGAATGGTCTCGATGGATGCGTCGCTGCCCGAAAACCTAAACTGAGGAGTGAAAGAGTCAGCAAAGGTTTTCGGGAACAACCAATCACAGTGCACCATTTCAACAAGTGACGACACAACAGAGAGTTTCATTTTCACAACCATTCTATCGTGTGTGATTTGCATTGTAATACCCAGCATTTCCTCCTTTTCCATAATTATTTCCAATACCGTACATCATGATACTTGTAAGGGTAGTAACGTGTCTCTCGCCCACGACGACAGCTATGCCGAATAACTCGCTTGACGGCCACAGCCATTTGCAACTGGGAGAATAAAAATTAAATTTATTTACCAATATACAGCACCCTCAGGATTGCAGAATAACCTCGGACATGAACTACGAGAGACGGATTTAACAGCGAAAGGATTGCACAACACATCGACAGTGACCGCATGCGTACCCCAAATCGACCGGCTTTGGTCTTCTGAAGGCATCATCTGGAACACTCGCAAGGTGAAATGTAAGACAATCTGTGTAATGTGGTGGGAAGTCGGTTGTAAGCTGGACAATATGTGCGCCTGTGATGAAACGGATGATTTTGAAAAGTTTGTGACGAATTAAAGCGGCCAAAGTTCCTCACCTTTTCAAGCTCTCCAGTTCGACCGTATCGATGGCTCTGAGAGTCGACACGTACACCGGACGGACGTCTGACTTCTTTGCTCTTTGATTGCACTGAAGCACAAATACAAACGGAACAAAATCATGGTACAATGTAGATAGGACTTAGACACAACAAAAGGTTAAACATTCTCAGATAAACAAAGCCGTGAATGGGATTACAAGTCGGCCTGTCTGGTATTCCCATCCGAGTACTTTTCTCAGGATGATGTGAACAAGACGTGTACACATGCTACAAACACCCATCTTATATACACGTGTGAGATCTCATGTTGTTCAAATCCCTGGTTCTGCACGTTTGACGTATTCAGATGAAAATATGAATTTGGTGACTTTATGATGTCCAAAGTACAGACCAGACTCGGTGGTGTAATGGTTAGAGTGTCCGCTCAGAGTCAGTGGTTTGAACCCCGGCCGAGCCATTTCAAAGACCTTTTAAATGGTACTTGCTTGATGCTAAGCATTTGAAAATGTAGAGCATGGACAAACAACCGTAGGTTGTCAACCATTGCACAGGCTTGATGGTGCTAATGGATACCCTCTGTGTTGAAATTTATTGTCATGAAAGGTGTGCAGGCACACACACGGTTCCTTGCTGGGGTGAATACGGATGCTTCAAGACAACTGAGGAAGGCTTCATTCAGTCTTAAAGAAGACTTGCAAGTGGCGTTGAAGACCGGTGGTGGCAGCGCGCATGCACGCACACACTGATTTAGACATACACATGACATATTATACATATGTACACACATGTTACAGGGTCACAGTTACATAAACTCCCCCTCTCCAAAGGAAATCCCTCATCCCTCAACCCCCAACTCCGTTGTTAGCTTTCATGATGGCTATCACGAGCCCGGGCAATGCTCCCCGAGGCACGACGTCGACGGGCGCCGGACACTCCGTTCCCCAAGGCACGTCATTTGTTCTGTCCTCTTTTGACAGGCGCTGGACATCCTCTCTTTCTTCGGGGTCGGATACGCTCACTCCATCGCTCGCACTGCAGTGGTCGTGCTGCTGGTTCGTGACACTTTCGCCCCTTTGGTGTTGACCTCACGAACTGTCGTCACAAGTGAGGAGCCGAGGCTGTGAGGGTCGGACGGAGCAAAGCTGATTAAAAGGACCGAAACCAAGCAACACTACAGACACATCTGGCAGGATCTCACACTTGGGCAGTAACCTCACACCTCTTTAATGCTGCAACTTTCTCAGTTTCCCTTTTCAACACGCATGCGCATGCATGCACACGCACACGCACGCACACACAGTCTTTCTTCCCACTTCTCTCCCACTGCATGGAGGATCTTGGTCTTACTCACGTTGTTGTTCTTCATCGTCTTCTTTTGGACTTTTTTGTTTCACAGCCTACAGTTTTCATCGAAACTTCCTGAAACTTGGTGTATATATGTAAAAATATGTTGCGCAGACAGTAACCATCTCCGATTTTGAAAATTCCTCCTAGAAAAAAAAGTTATGACGTCAAAATATCTCCGCTAATGGAAATCGCCGAAAGTTATCTCCGAAACTCGGCAAGCTTTTTGAATTCTGTTTGCGGGAATCGAACGGGGAATTAGCAGAGATTAATTTTTCCGCACATATGATATATCACTATGACGTCATATCAATTTTTATGATGTCATTCCTATTTTTTGACATTTTTTGTTTCACAACCCAGAGTTTTCATTGGATCTTCGTGAAACTTGCCATGTATATGCAGAAAGCCCACGCGCAGGTCGTAACCATCTCCGATTTTGGAAATTCTTCCGAGAAAAAAAGTTGACGTCATAATATTGCCATTAATGGAAATCGCCTATACCATTATCTCCGAAACTAGGCAAGCTGTTTGAATTTTGTTTGCGGGAATCAAGCCGGGCATTAGCACAGATAATTTATTGCAAACCTGATGCATCACAATGACGTCATATTCGTTTTTATGACGTCATCATTAAGAGGACGAGGATCTTAGCTCATTTGAGCTTGTTTTTCCTGCTCCTCACTTGTGTAAATAAACCTTTACTTGTGGAATCTATTTCCAAACTGTCCGTATCTGTCTTTTCCACCATTGGTCGAGCACTGTCCGCACATAGATAGCTTGGGAGGTTGAGATTCCCGACGGTTTGGTTTACAGGGTCCGGTGTGTGTCAACGGTACAGCTCAGCCGCATTCAGGATCACCAGATAAGGTAAGCAGCACATGTTTCCTGGTCGGGGAAGTTACGGGACTCCGAGTTACACGGTTGTTAGATGGACGGACACTGGGACTCATGTTTGCTCGATTGGCATTTGGAGTTGCATCACAACCCACTGTGGGGTAAAGTTATTCGTTCCAGGTGGCCTCAGGTCTGGGTGAGTTAGTGAGAAACTAGGGATTTCCCCCTTGTGATGGGCTCGAGCCCTAGGAACGCAATATATATATATATATATATATATATATATATATATATATATATATATATATATATATATATATATATATATATATATATATATATATATATATATATATATATATATATATATATATATATATATATATACACATATATATTAGCAAATATCACCCGTCACTTCACTGACAGTAATACTAAAGGGGGGGGGGGGAGAAAAAGAAGAGGGAGGGAGAGGGAGAGAGGAGTGGGGAAGAGAGGGGTGGGGAAGGAGGTGGGGAAGAGGGAGATGGAGAGAGGGGTGGGGAAGAGAGGGGTGGGGAAGGAGGTGGGGAAGAGGGAGATGGAGAGAGGAATGGGGAAGAGAGGGGTGGAGAGAGGGGTGGGGAAGAGGGAGAGGGAGAGAGGGGTGGGGAAGAGGGAGAGGGAGAGAGGGGTGAGGAAGAGGGAGAGGGAGAGAGGGGTGGGGAAGAGGGAGAGGGAGAGAGGGGTGGGGAAGAGGGAGAGAGAGAGAGAGGGGTGGGGAAGAGGGAGAGAGAGAGAGAGGGGTGGGGAAGAGGGGGAGAGAGAGAGAGAGAGAGGGGTGGGGAAGAGGGAGAGAGAGAGAGAGAGAGGGGTGGGGAAGAGGGAGAGAGAGAGGGGTGGGGAAGAGGGAGAGAGAGAGGGGTGGGGAAGAGGGAGAGAGAGAGGGGTGGGGAAGAGGGAAAGAGGGGTGGGGAAGAGGGAGAGAGGGGTGGGGAAGAGGGAGAGAGGGGTGGGGAAGAGGGAGAGAGGGGTGGGGAAGAGGGAGAGAGGGGTGGGGAAGAGGGAGAGAGGGGTGGGGAAGAGGGAGAGAGGGGTGGGGGAGAGGGAAGACAGTGTGAGGTGAGAGGAAGGGAAAACAGATGTGTGGTGGAGTGATAATTACGATTCATAATGTCTCATCAAAATGATTCTGCAAAGAAGAACTGAAGATGGCAACAAAATAATCTGAAATACATTTTCTACCGGTCACACTATAAATAGCCCCCCAGACGCGTCCGGAGACGAACGCCACCCAGAGACAGAGACAGAGACAGAGACAGAGACAGAGACAGAGACAGAGACAGAGACAGAGACAGAGACAGAGACAGAGACAGAGAGAGACAGAGACAGAGACAGAGACAGAGACAGAGACAGAGACAGAGACAGAGAGAGAGAGAGAGAGAGAGAGAGAGAGAAGATGCGGGAGGAGGATACCACACTGTATTGAGAGGGGGGTAGAGCAAGGATGGGAGAGAGAGATGGGGTTAGGCAGTTAGCAAAAATAATATGTTATTGTTGCGTTTCTGCAAAACCACATGCCTCTAAGGAAATGGCCCCAACATACAATGATCCCCAGGCAGTTATTTCATTAGTCTTAGTGTAGTTAGTCCTCCCCTCATGTCTAGTGGGTTAACGGGACGAAGTGCGTTGCGTGGGACTCGTGAGGTCTAATAAATATCTCATCAAATCGTACTCTGATCCCAACTCCAACACTTTCCTTTTAGCCATACTACACAACAAGCATGCAAGCACACACGCCATACAACAATTGTTTAATAAGCACACCACAATGCCTCCCGTGGCTCGGATCATCCCTGTTGCACACAAGACAACCTGTCGCTGGAATTTGCACGCCATTATTTCATTCAAATGTGCGCACCAATTTCCAACCGGCACCTCACCTTACTCCGCACCTCGCACACCAAATCTCACCACTTTGACCACAAACGCCTCCTGCACACGGGAAAAATACTCCCGCACCCTCTCGTACCTCTGCATTTCTACAATTCGCCACTATATTTCGATGAGCACCACACGACGTCGGCCATTGTCCTCAGCACCACGCGATGCTCAACCACACAACAGACGCAATGTAGCTCCATTGCATTTCGCCAGAAATGTCCTGGGTGAGCGTCCGGAATTGTTACAGCCCTCATCCAGTCGTCAGACTATGGCAAGACTGTAAGCAATGAGGAAGGGTTGCGGGAACGGCGATCCGCGAATTTGCTTCGGATCCCGGGAGTGTATTTTGGCTCATGAAGGAGCCCGTGGGTGGTGAAGAAAGTCTGCTACCATCCTACATACAGACTACACTCGGTTCACATTCGGGGCCTGGGTGCCAGCTCGGGGAGCATGCCCCCCATGTTCAGTCAGGAGCTCCAAGCACTCCAAGCAGTGCTGGTGGGCATCTGAGCTGGATTCTAGTCCCGGAGCCTGGTGTGGCAGGGCTGGGGCCACTGTGGCCCAATAGAGGAGCACGATTTAGGCCACAGCACGTCGCTTTCCAGTCCTCGCCCCACCCTTTGCCTGGGGTTTATAAAAGGGGGGGGAGCGCAGAGCCATAAAAAGAGCTTCTTCTTCGAGAACATCATCCGTGTGTGACTGCTATCCTTCGAGAGAATACAGTGGACTCCATGCCGTGCTGTCAATGTGCTGCCACCCCCACAAAGCCAGACTGACTCCGCGAAGCCATGGACCAGTGCGGAGTACATGTTGCCACGAGTCCCAGCGAATAAATAAACAGGAGATAACACGCCATATCAAGAGGTGGGAACACCCTGGCGGAGCATCTCACGGAGGTATATGCTACACATACAGACCTTAACATGGCTATGTTTGGGATCTTCCTTCTGACGCATCTATTCTCCTCCCTCTCTCGATACAACCCTCTCTCCAGCCTTCTGTGGATGAACAAAGACGAACGCGTACCGACTTGCAATCACATTTTCCTCTGGCACGACGCCGCACCCCTCACGTCATATACATCACACCTCCACACTCCCACACCGTAGACACCAGTATCTTTCCAACTACCCGTCCCTAAGCATCCTGGGTCCTGGGACGCGTTGGTCAGCCGACCGTGGCAGGTATTTAGAGGGTGCAAATCCTCACCTTTCTCTCTTTCTTGGCTCTCTAACTTTCCCAGTGTGTGTGTGTGTGTGTGTGTGTGTGTGTGTGTGTGTGTATGTGTGTGTGTGTGTGTGTGTGTGTGTGTGTGTGTGTGTGTGTGTGTGTGTGTGTGTGTGTGTGTGTGTGTGTGTGTGTGTGTGTGTGTGTGTCTGTGGGCAACTGTCCTGGATCAAGTGAGATTCTAGAAGATAGTCGGGATAATCATGCTCTGTGTCCTCTTTTGCAAGTCGTTGCATTTTGCCGCACTCCACAAATTCCTTGCAATCCCTTGCTGTACATTCAAATAAAGCCCCATTCACTGTGCCACATACTTTTCCTCGCTTGGTTGTAAATAAATGCATTATATAGAAATGTTCCCAGTTCATTTTTGTGTTTTCTTCCATTGGTCCAGCATGGCCCGCACGCTAGCTGATCCGGAACGTTATTCCCCAACCAACAATCTGTTTCCCAGCCGATACGCGCTTGGCGGTTCCGCTCGTCTGCATCTGATCTGGTGAGGTGATCCCGTTTGAGCAAATGCGTTCCGAGGGCGTGTTCCCCGGTAATTAGATCACATGACCTTTAGGTAAATGGTACTAATTAGATGAAGGACCCCAAGTCATGTGGTCGAGTTATTGACATTCGCAGTCAATTAGTGACCCGCCACGTCATGAAGTAATTCATGTGTGACAGCCTGAAATTCCGGAGAGTCTGATGGGAACCCGAGGTAGTTCACCCCTTGTGGTTTTCGCCCCCGACCCCAGATTCGCAACATTATGCTTAATGAACACGCATATAAATGTTTTGCCAATTGGCAGGTTGGAGTCATTTCTGAGAATCACGAGCTCAGTGTGATGGAGCACGAACCATGTATGTATATATATATATATATACATATATATATATATATATATATATATATATATATATATATATATATACATATATATACATATACATATATATACATATATATACAAGTAGGGTAAGAATACTGATTCTGGCTCACTTTTCCCCATGTAAATGAATGGGGGATTTTCAGCGATTCCCTTTTTTTTCCCTAAAAATAAACCCCCTATTTATCCCAAGGTATATTTATTTGTCTCCCCTTTTAACCTGGAGGTTGAACCTCATTGAATTGAACACCTGGGGGTTGAACAGCTCACTCATTGAACCTATAAAGATTTGTTCATTCTCAAATTCCTTCAATAGTTTAATTTTCTTTGCACAATAATCCCCATCTAAAATATTGACAAACAAAACATTTGAATCTTTATATTTTTTAAGATACCCCTTTTGTGCCATTACGAAATGATAAACTTCTCTTAATGCTCTTGTTTGACCACCTCCTGAGCCACAGGTTATTTTTTTGTTAAGCCCCGCCCACTTTTCTTTAAGCCCCGCCCACTTTTGCTAAGCCCCGCCCACTTTCCACAAGGTATTCAATAAGCCCCGCCCACTTTTCTTTAAGCCCCGCCCACTTTTGCTAAGCCCCGCCCACTTTTCATAAGGTATTTTTCTAAACCACGCCCACTTTTCCTAAGCCCCGCCTACTTTTGCTAAGCCCCGCCCACTCTTACATAATTTCCAGTTCATCTCTGACTCACAAAGAAATCACTAGAAAATTACAGGATGTTATGGTTTTGAAAAATTTCCCAATGAAGGCTTGCCTAGGCTTGCCCAGGGAATTTCCAAAGGAAACCACACCCACCAGTCTTTCTCTATAAAAGCTTCAAACCCAGGCTCCATTTTAAACATTTGTTTTTGCTGGCAATGGTGTGCTGTGTGCTTGTCTGGAACTCTCTGTCTTGTATGGAACTAAACCTTCAAGTTGATGAACTGGATTCAAACCTCTTATCTATTGAGGTAAGATTTTTATTTTACTATTTTCAAACTTTGATTGAAGCATACTCATTTAATAATTAAATAACTTAATTAATACATTATTATTTTCTCTCACAGGAAATTGTATCTGAAATACAAAATGAAAATACTGCTTTTGCTACAACTTGGAGCGAAATTGTTGACTTGGTTGAAGACCTTGTGAGCGACCAAGACCTTGAGTGGGATGACTTTGGTGTTCCTTGGAACTCTCTGTCTTGTATGGAACTAAACCTTCAAGTTGATGAACTGGATTCAAACCTCTTATCTGTTGAGGTAAGATTTTTATTTTCCTATTTTCAAACTTTGATTGAAGCATACTCATTTAATAATTAAATAACTTAATTAATACATTATTATTTTCTCTCACAGGAAATTGTGTCTGAAATACGAAATGAAAATACTGCTTTTGCTACAACTTGGGGCGAAATTGTTGGCTTGGTTGAAGACCTTATGAGCGACCAAGACCCACAGAACGAGTTCGTCCTTGATGACCCAACCAAAGAGTTATACCTTGGAGACCAGCAAAATCCTGAAAAAGAGTTTTACAGCAATAGTACTCATTGTGAGTTATCAAGACAATACCCACTGAACAAGTTATACGTTGATGAGCCAGAATACAAGTTTTACCTTGGAGACTCACAAATTTTGAAAAAAATCAGTAAATGAGTTCTGCCTTGATGGTTTAAATAACTACCTTGGAGACTCAGGAAAAGGGTTCTGCCAAGATGGTTCTAAATATGGGAACTACCTTGGAGACTCACAAATTTTGAAAAAATCAGTAAATGAGTTCTGCCTTGATGGTTTAAATAACTACCTTGGAGACTTGGAAAGTTGGGGTTATTTTGAAAACTTGAAATGCTACCACTCTTTGGGATTTAAACCTATCAAGAAAGTTCTTACTCCCTCTTTCTATGTCATCAAACCTGAAAGCCTTAAAAGACAGAATTGGAAGAAGAGAAAAAAAAAAAAAAACGTAAAATATATATATATATATATATATATATATATATAGGTGGAAATCTCATTTTGAAAAAGACTGTGTTGGGTGAGGATTGAGTTGGGGTTGAGATTTTGAATGTGAGGGTTGGGGTTGAGATTTTGAATGTGAGGGTTGGGACACACACACACATACACATCAACAAACAAAAGTTAAGCCTTGACTATTCAGTTGAGGATTCTGTGTTTGGGGTTCACAGATCTAAGAACGTCCACCCCTTGACACACATTATATACTGTTATACACCTCGGACTTGGCCCTCGAGTGTCCACAACGGTGTATAGTAGGAGGGAGTGAAGCGCCAACCTATTGCTCCCATTGCACACACACACACACACACACACACACACACACACACACACACACACACACACACACACACACACACACACACACACACACACACACACACAAACAAAAGTTAAGCCTTGACTATTCAGTTGAGGATTCTGTGTTTGGGGTTCACAGATCTAAGAACGTCCACCCCTTGACACACATTATATACTTGTACACCTCGGACTTGGCTCTCGAGTGTCCACAAAGGTGTATTATCTGCTTAGTTTTGTCTTTTGTAATTCCTGTGAATAAAATGAACCTAAAATCTCTTCCCCTTCCAAATCATATATTTTATAAGTCCAAGGAACTGTATCTATTACATCAACAATTTTAAAAAGTTCTTTCGTCCATCGTTCAGTAAAACCCTTTTCAAAATGAGATTTCCACCTATATATTCTTACGATATCACCAACTTTGAACTTAGGTTTTCTGACATTAATCTCTTTTTCATATTTTAATTTTGTAAATGTTTCTGATGGTTTCATATTTGTTGACGTGTGAATCGTGTCATTATACTTATCCACAATATCCTGAATAAAAGATGACCATTGTTGTGAACCGAGTTGTGTGAATTTTTTATATAGTCTCTCTTTTAAGGTACGATTAAAACGTTCAACAACAACTGCCTTCCCTTCATTAAAGGTACTGTATAATGTAATACTGTTATTTTTTAGAAAATTCATAAATGTCTTGTTATAAAACTCTCTACCCTCATCAGTCCACAATTTTTTAGGTTTTCTCTTACTTTTATTAAATATCTGTTGAAAAGCTAACATAAGCTAACATAACATAAACATACCTGTTTTGTTTTTTAAAGGGACAACCCACGCATATCTACTCCTCAAATCAATAACGGTTAAAGCATACTTGTACCCCTTATCATTATTGAGTTCAATCAAATCAGCAGACCAGATATAATCAACTTCCTTGGAATAAACTTTCCTTCTCTGAAACTTTGTGAATATTGGTTTATGTAATTCATCAGCTAATTGCTCTTCAGTCTTAATGGCATCATTATAGCCTATAAGTTTTTTGAATTTCCAAGTCCAAGTTTCAATTTAGCACTAATCATCTTCTTCACGATGAACCTATCAACTTTTTCTCTCAAGGTTGGATTTTGTATCAGAGACAAATTATACAACATTTCTCTATCGGCTTCATGCTTTTCTTCCAACGTTGTGGTATTCCCATAATCAATATCGTGTCTCATGCACACTTCATCAACTCTATTGATTGGTTTACTCCAGGATTTAGGATTGTCTGCCTCATCTAATCTTTTATCCAAGTTTGTGCCTGGACCACAGAAAGAATACCCTGGAAGATGTAATTCCCCTGGTATTCCAGTAGTTGTAAATTTACTTCCTGATAAAAACTTTTGTATATCTCCTCCTCGTTTGTGTTTGGAGATAAATTGATTTTTTTGAACCACACACCGAACATATACCTTTTTGTATAACCCTGTTATTTTTACTTTTAATATATGAAATATTTTTAGTATTAGTTTTCTTTTTACATTTGAGACAATAACTCATTTATTTATGTGAAAAATTCCTGCAGAGTGCAAAAACCTTTTTAGTTTCCAACATGCACATTTGAATCTTAATTTTTAAAACATAAAGAATCCTTAGAAATGCCTTCACTCTCTCCTCCATTTATTTAAGAAAAAAAAAAAAATGAAAAACTTGAATTAAAATGAATAGCTTGTCGATGTCAATAGTCTTGTTGAAAGTATTGCAAATAGACTTGTCAATTCTTTGTTTTCCTCTTCAGTGGGTTGAGTTATTTTCTGTAATACCACCAATCTTTTTGAATCTCACTGGTTTCCATATTTTGATATTTATTTTGTCTCGCTCTTTCCACCCTCTCTCTCTTCTCCTTTTCCTCCTTCTCTCTCTTCTCCTTTTCCTCCCTCTCTCTCTTCTCTCTTTCCTCCCTCTCTCTCTCTCTTCTTCTTTTCCCCATTCTCTTTCTTCTCCCTCTCCTCCTTCTCTCTCTTCTCCTTTTCCTCCTCTTCCCTCTCTTCTTCAACTCCTTCCTCATCCCTTACTATCCTTGAATCGCTTACACCCCATAGAATATCATACATATATTCATCAGGATTTCTTGTTATTCCTGTATCCAAAATAATTTTTTTTACAACAGGAAACCAATAAAATTTCTTTTGAATTTCTAAAAGAGCCTTACCTTTTCTTAACCTTATAATTTTTTCATTATTTAACATTCTAATTAAATCTTAAGTTGTCGGTTTATCAACATCAGCATAATGCCAATCTTTTATTGAAAATACCTCATTCTTATGTTGTAGAACATATTTATTAAAATAACGAATACCCTTTTCTTGAAGGTATGCTTGGACACAGAAATGATAATTTTCTTGAAGCCTTCTTGCTGTCATTTATGTATTAGAAATATATGTTAGAATAATATTATGGCACGAAACACCTCCCCATCTTCCCATAGTTAAATCATTTTGTATTTCCTTACTTATTATATATAATCCTGTTTTTTTCTGTTTTCATGAGATAAACAAGGGCAAAACCATTATTATATTTACCCTTATTAAATTCTTTTATTTGTTGTTTACTAATCGTGGCTCCACAAAACTCATTCTCGATACCAAGTGCATAATATTCTTCCTTACGAGACTGATTTAATTGTTCCAGGTCTTCGAGGTTAATTTTAAATGACCAATTATACCCTAAATCATTCATATCATACCCCCATTGTTCAATTCTCATACAAACGATACGCCCTTCTTTATAAAAATTTATTTTAATTCGAACTGTGAATTCTGTATGACCTGGAGATAATATCAACACTTCTGTATCTTTGGAATACACAGCCGTTTTATTTAAGTATATATATATTGTGATAAATCGCTTAATCTCACCAAGTCATTCGCGTCAGTCGGGCTTGGATAATTTTTTAATTTATAAGCATTTTTCATGTTAATATTTTTGTTTATATTATATTTATGTCGTTCAGCCTGTGCCTTTGTATAATAATTTGATAAATCAATATCCAGTTCTTGTGATACACCAAAGATAGAACCATCTTTACCAACATAAGTCATTTATATTAGATTAAAAATAATATCATAAAATTTTTTATTTTTGTTGAGTTGAAATAACACATATAGACATAATTGACCACAACACTTGGAATTTAATTCTTGGACTTGAAATGTTTGATAAACACCATTCTGTAAGAATTTTATGACTTCAACAGGTGGTGGAAGACCAAAACTATCAAAATAATATTTGTCTTGACTATTAAAAATACAAACCCAATGAGAACCGTTCCCATCATTATCTTCTAAGTTCATAATAATATTCTTTGTATGTTTCGGCACATTTGTTAATTCATCTCTCATACAAATAACCACATTATGAATTTTTAATTTCTTACAATATTTGGCAAGTTGTAAATTTGATGTTGTATTCTTTCCAAATTCTTTCAACCACTCATCAATGCTCATTTATTTATTAGAAAGATATAATCCATTACCTCTTTTCGTTAATTTTACACCTGCTTGTGCTATAGAAGAAAGCATATCTCCAACTAACAATCTCGCTTTATCAGGCAGACCTTCAAGTTTTTCAGCAAAATCTACAATTACACCACTTCCACTAATTTGTTTCTCCAACTCTTTGTTATGTCTTTCCAATTCTTTTTGAGCCTGGAGTTGAGCCTTCCTTTCGTTGGCAGTTTTCACCGCTGTTGAAATACCACCCGTCAATGCTCCAACCGCACTTAAACCAGCAAATAAAGGAATTAGAAATGGGAGAAATCCTCCACTCGTCTCTCTTATTGAATATTTTTTCAACATTGGTTTTGTCATTTTAATTTTAAGTGAGCCAGTGTCATTCAAGATTTTAACCTGTTCTCTTGTGAGCAAAACATCAATTCTTACTGCTCCTTTTCTCTGAATTGTATTAACGTTAATCGTACAAGGCTTTTGATTTTGAACACAAGATGATAGTTTATGAAGATTGATTTGATTAACATATACCCCAGTTGGTACTTTGCCACTCATTTATTTAACAAAAAAATTATGTGAGACTAATCATCACACCATTATCTGTATTAATCTGCAATTCTGTTTCTTCCAAAAGCAAACAATATGTATCAACTTCTTCACTCTCTCCTCTTTCAATGTATAGGGAAGTATCCACTCGATTAGACTTTATAGTTTCCTTTTGAGCGCTCAGGTCAAACGCATAGATTGTATACAAACTTTTAAACGCTGTCATATCCAAAATAGGTTCTTTATTTCCATTACTTTCACACACCTTTTGGTAAGACTTGTATGCTTCAGCAAAATCATTTTTTTCCCAATTAATTTCCAATCTATGTCGTGGATAAAATGTTCCATCTCGAGAAACGCGAAGTTGTTTCACCTTAGCATTATCACTCAATGCATTATTCTTATCAGTCGCAGTATCACCATCTGGCTTTTTAAAAATCATCCACAGATATCGTGGCTTTCCTTCCAGAACACCCAAATTCCACGTGTAAGTAGTTTGATTGAGTTTAACGTGTTGACATCTTCTTTTGAGGTATGATACACTGAGTGGTTTCTTTGAGTTAAGTCTTCGATTCAACATCTCTTCTGTTTTAAGATTAGGAGTATATTCACTGATATACCAACTCATCTCCTCAATTACAAATTTATTCTGTTCACCAAAAGCACTACCAACACCAAAAAGCAATCTATTTTCATTATCATTCCTTTGTAGTTGAAATCTAATTTTAAGACCATACAGAACTTTATCATAATCACAAAATCCAAATATACCTTTAAGAGGAACTGCCACAGTAAAACTATTTTCTGCTTTTGTATCATCATTATACATTCCTTTCCTTTGAATATATCCAGGGTCTGTGTTTGTTCCCGTTGACATATCAGGAATAAAACCTTCGACAGACCCCTTTCCCATTCTATCACTGAATGTATAGAGTGTAAATTTCATCATTTCAGATACAGCAGAGACATAATCAACCGCTTCAACTTCTTGTGTTCCAATATACAATCGCACACTATCAAACATTTTCCAGAAGAAATCATTTACAAGTGTAGCGTTTGTGTTATTCCCAGCCTTAGTGAATTTAAATTTACACAACAAGAAACTTTCGGAGAGATTCAAATAGGTTTGTTGATTATTTATTTCAAAACTTTTTGTACCATTTGTATTCCAGTCTGTTCCAGTTATTGCATTTACCTTGAAGTAATCTTCTTTTTTAGTGGAGTTTGAGATAATAATAGTATCATCCAAATCATAGATACTATCAATTGCTTCCATACTTGTATTTATTTAGGAAAAAAGATGTTAAAACTTTTGAAACCCTGATCCAAGTATTTGAATTATTTTCTGTCGTTCTTGGGGGACAACTGAGTTTTACCTTTCTTAATTTCTTTTATTGCTTGTAATTTATGAGATTCCTTCTGAGCATCTTTTATACTCTTTACAGCACCTGCTACATTTCCCACAGCAGAAGCAGTTGAACCAATTAGGTCTTTATGTTTAAGAATAGTTGAACCAATACCCATGAGAGTATCAATTATCCCATCTCCTCTAAATTGATGTCCGACACCCCTTTGTCTCTTAGGTTTATAGTATCCTCTACCAAGATACATACCTTCACCCTTGTAGTACGGGGAAAGGAACATCCCATCCCCTGTAATTATTTTATATTTTCCCAACTCGTGTTTCCTCACAATAACCATCGTATTTATTTATTGAAAAACTTCACGTAGGTGAATTCTGATGGATATAACTTCTCCATTAAAAGAAATCACACGATTATCTTGGTCGGTTATCCTAAAATTTACTCTGTGTATGGTTTTTCCTGACACAGGTAGATAAACCAAATTTTTAGGTTCCATATTGAATTTATAACCAATTGGGGTTGAGTATGCGCTGAATGAAAATATTGTATTTGTTTTTTTTCCATCATTATAAGCACCATCAATCAAATCACAGTGAATTAACACCGAATTTATTCCTGAGGATATTTGAATGACATTATCACTGTAAAACATCCCATTAGTTTCAATCTTTTTTGAGGAGAAACCTAATAACTCTCTAAATGAATTGTCAATTGTGAAATCAACCTTGTAGTTATTTTTAACTTTAATCGTTGATTTTGAAGTATGTTTTTGAATGTTTATAACAATATTTTTTGGTTCATCACCCTGTTCTTTCATAAGACGAGCAATTTCGGAAGATATTTGAGAAATCTCGTATGCTCCGGGTGAGACTGTTATCGTTTTGTATCCACTTCCCGGATTATAACTAAACTTGTCATTTTTCTCGGTTATATTAAATAAGGTATTATAAGTTTCCATGGACAATAAAGATGCCTCATATTCTTTTGTTGTGTCAAGTTGTAGTGGGTATGGGAATGAAGATGTGTGGTCGCTTGTTGTGAAATTAAAACTCAGGATTGTGCTTCTCATCTTATTTAATATGAGATAAAATGTCTTTATATTGAGATTTATTAATTATTTTCATGTTCATCAACTGGTCTAAAATGGCTGATGCTTCATTAAAACAATTGTTATTTCCAGCCTTCTTACTGCCTAACAACAATAACAGTCTATTAACTAATTGCGATGGGTCATTTGGAAGAAAACTAATACCTGAACCAAGGATACTTAAAGCCTGAATAATGTGTTTCTCCTTCTCATTCTTCCTACTTTTACCAGAAAGAATAACCTTATAATTTAGAGTGTTCAGCAAATCAATATATACTCTATCATCATTATTTTCCATATCCAATGGTTTATCAATATACTTTGATTCATCCCTCACAGTTGAACCTTGTCTTCCATCTTTTGTGAGAAGAAACATTAATCTCGGAGTTAGTTTAACAGGGGGTTGAGCAGAACCCAAGAACCTTAATTCATCATTAAATATCAATACCTTTTCTTGAACAAGATGAAATATTGCTGGTTGTTCTGTTGGAATGAGTCCTGCTTTGGTTTTTGAATCCGCTGAATATTCATTGTTTTGAACAGCATTCACAATATAATCAGGGGGTTGATTAATCTCTTCCAGTTGTTGAAATAAACCTTCATCATCATATTCTAATTCTCCTAAATGCTCTAATTCTTCCTCCGTCATTTGACTGAAATCTTTTAACATTTGAAGTTTTTTAGTATATTCTACTGTGGGAACTGTGGAAACATCTTTCATTTTTTCTTGGGAAGTTTTTAAAAGTGGTTTAAAAAATTTCTCTTGTTTTCTTTCAAATACTTCTTCGCCCGTTAGTTTCTGTCTGCGTTTCTTCTTTATGTCTTCCTGCTGTTTTACAACTTTTGAAACCAACTCTTGATGTTCCTTAAATCTTCTTGCTCTTTCTTTTGTATCCATTTATTTATTGTAAAATATCATTTAATGAATTGTAAAGATTAACAGGGAAATTTTCCTTTTCTTCATCATTCAAGTAGATGTGTTCAAATAAATCCTTTTCTTTAAATATTTCATCAAATTCTTTATTAACATTAATGCGAGTTGTAATTTCTTCTTCACTAATACTTGCATCTCTGCTTTTCATACGTTTGCGTTGAGTTTCTTCATCAACATCAAAACCGAATGATAAAATCTTCACTCCGCTCAGATATTTAATAATTTGTCTCGTTCCTTCTGGATTAGTTTCTAATATCCCAACACCACCAGATTTTAGTTTCCTTAACTCACTCTTACAATGTGAATATTTTGTTGTACCAAGAGAAACCTCCTCAAATATTTGTCCTTCATTCCTCAATCGCATATGTTCCTCCACTGAAATATAGTGATAATCTTCACCTTTTACTTCTCCAGGTCTTATTGCTCTAGTTGTTGTTGATACAATGCGTATCACGGGGTGTTTTTTAAGTAAATTTACAATATTCTCATTTGTACTACACAAGAACCTTGATTTATGAAAGTTTTTTCCAGAAGCAGATTTACCCACAAGATTTATAATAATAGTTGTCATTTATATATGTAATTGTTTATAAAACAAAAAATATATCCCTTAATATCTCATCTTGTTTCACAACAATATATTTATATTTTTCAGTTGTGTGCTTCATGTAATCCTCAAATTTCTTTTTACTACATAATGTAGAACAATTATCTCTCCAAAAATTATTGATATCTATTGAATTTAACTTGAATAAAATAAAAGTATTAGCATTGTTTCTGATGGAACGACGAGGAAGTTGAAAGTACGATTGACTAAGATAAATACAATTACAAGAAGAATGTCTCCCTCTTGTGTAGTAGCTGTCCATTACCGTTTGGTTTCTCTCATTAACACAATCATCAAAGATAACGAGGTTCTTTTTGATTTATCCAAATCTTGGGGAGACGGTATATCATCCGTATTATCACTAAGAATACAAGTTATAGGATTTGATTTCTTTTTACATCTCTGTGTATCACAAAATAGTTGAATTATATCTTCAATGTTATAATCATTTAGGTTTTTTTGACGTTTAAATAAACCGATTATATCTTCTTTTTGAAGACCAGCATTAAAACCTTGTGAGAGTAGTTGATACTCTGGTTGAAAACTTCGACTTTGTGAAAATTATTAAATTATCATAATCTAAAAAGTTGGGAGTGAGGAGCATTTTTAAAAGTAAGCAGGTTTTTCCACATCCACTTGAACCAACTATGAGACATCTTAATGAATTTGGGAGATTTTTATGGTTGTTAAATTTTATCTTATTTTCCCAAATAGGTAAAAAATCATTCATTTATATATTTGAAAAACAGGTTATTTAATTTATTATTGGCTTTTTAGAAACTCTATATTTTATCCTAAGTTCAGGTTTAATTTCAAGATAATCCATTATTTTATTTATACAATATCTTGTGTTGATATTTCCCTGAAAATTACATCCATGAATAATATACAACAACAATCCTTTGAACATTTCTCTTATACGTTCAGTTTCTTCCCTTGTAAGGAAAGGTGTGTTATCACCCTCATACTTTACATTCATTTCTCTAATCAATCTTGTAAAGTAATTCATTTTTGGTGTAAATCTAAAAGAATTATTTTCCTTTTTATATTTTTTATTTTCATTAATTAGAAGATAATCACAGAATATACATTGTTTATAGGCTTTTGACTCTGTGTTTAATCCCCGTCTTTCACACGCAGGACAATTCTCAAATTTGTCATATGGAGAATCAGGAAAGTCTAGCATATTTATAAAGTAAAACTTTACTTAAACTGAAATTCATCTATACTTTCAGTTGTATATTACCATCGATATCGATATACTTTTTTTCATTATCAGATTCAACAACAACATTTTTTATATTAAAGGTAATTTTAAAATTATCGTTAACTACTATTGAACGAAATGTCATTTCACCTGATATATTAACATCCTTTATTTCATCAGGATTTACATATTTAGGGTTGTTGAAAAAAATACAAATTTCTCCTTGCATATTACAGATGGTCTTATCTTTTCTTTCTAAAGCTTCATCCATAAGGTTTTTGTTCTTTGATACTTTTTCTTGTTTCATTGCTTTTTCTAGTTTTGAATATATTACTAGAAGGAGAGGAGAAACTTTTGTGAGAGATACTTTAATTGATGTTCTACCAGGTATACTAAAAGCCCTTCCACTGAAGGAAATTGAAGAACTCATATTATTTACCATAATAGTTTTTATCCAATAGTTGTTATATTTATCTTTGTTCAATTTTACATCCTTGACATATTTCTCAGTATCTTTAACAGATGAAGAGATTGATTGAAACTTGTCTTTTGTGTCTTGAAACATTGTATTTATTAAGTGAAAAAGTTGGAGGATAAAATGTTTTTAAGCACAGATTCACCTATAAATTAAACGAAATTTTCATCAAGAAAATTTTAGTTTAAGCAAAGTTTTATTCTATAAATATGGTGAATACAACGTACTGCGATGTTTGTAATCACGAATATAAACATTATAGAAAACACCTCCGAACCAACAAACACACATTTAATCTATTTCATCAAATATCTCCTCTTGAGTTGGAAAGAAAACATTGTGATATCTGTTCAAAGGATGTTTTGAAGAGTAGTTATAATAAACATCTTCAATCACAAAAACACAAGAAAAATGAGTTTAAAGTAAAGGGAGACTATTATATTGAAAACACTGATGGGGCATTTAAAGGGCATATAAAAATAAGGATTTTTCAATTTGGAGAACCCGGTCCATCATCAATAGCTGAATCAATTGAAATAGTGAAACCCGATGTTGAAAAATTTATTAAAAAGACATTAAAAGAAATGAAAACTTTAAAGTTTTATATGGGAGTGAAAATGAATATGAAAAGACAAGATGAAGAACATACTCCTTATATGAGAACAGGTCTTCATTTTATAACATCATTTCAAGATTTTTTGAATAGTGGGGTTTATGAAGAACTATCAAGACAAGAGGAGGATGTTGATAATACAGTGGTAGGAAGTGGATTCAATATTAAAAAAATCATCTTTTTAGATATACACATTCTAAAATCAAACCCTCTTAAAGCTTCTTCTTACATTGAATTACCAAAAGAAATAAAACTAAAGAAGGCAGTTGTTAATATTAAGAACAATGATAATAAATGTTTTCTCTGGTCTGTTCTTGCTCACTTTCATCCACCAAAATGTAATTCAGAAAGAGTAAAACAATATATGAAATATGAGAATACCTTAGACATTAAAGATTTTAAATTCCCAATGCCACTAACAGATATTCCTAAATTTGAGAAAAAGAATAATCTTTCTATTAATGTATATGGATTAACGGATACAAACAAAGTTCAAATATTAAAAATTTCAAACAACTATAAAAATGAAGAAACACACATTGACCTTTTATATTTTAGTGTTGGAAAGAATTCACATTACACATACATCAATAATTTATCAAGATTAATCTCTTCTCAGGTATTCAGAACAGCAAACAAAATATATCCTTGTAAGCGATGTCTTAATTCATTTCATACAAAAGAACGATTAGAACAACATTCAAAATATTGTAGTAATCATAAATCAGCTGTAATTACAATGCCTAAACCTGGTGAAAAGATTTATTTTGAAGATTATAATAAATCTATCATGCACCCATTTGTGATATACGCTGATTTTGAATGTATCCTTAAAAAGATAAATACTGCTTCTCCTAATCCAAAAGAACCATATACAAATAAATATCAAAAACATATTCCTTGTGGTTTCTGTTATTATATCAAATCATCTGTTGGAGAAAAGTATAACAAACTTGAACATTATCGTGGAAAAAATGCTTCACAAGAGTTTGTAAAACGATTAGAAAAGGATTGTATAAGACTCACTAAATTAATGAAAGAAACAAATGAACCGATGAAATTAACCAAAGAAGAAAAATTAGAATTTAGAATGAACAATATCTGTCATATTTGTGAGGGGAAATTAAGGAGTCTAAAGTTAGAGACCATTGTCATCTTACTGGTAAATATAGAGGTCCCGCTCATTCCTGTTGTAATCTTAATTATAAATTACCTTCTTTTATTCCAGTCTTTCTTCACAACAGCGCCAACTATGATACACATCTATTTATAAATGAACTTTCAAAAACACCAGGGAATATTTCTGCCATAACAAACACAAGTCAAAAGTATATTTCATTTTCAAAAATGATATTCACAAAACCTTTAACTCGTATTAGGTTTCTAGATTCTTACAAGTTTATGGGAACACCACTAGCCTACCTCGCATCAAATCTAAGCTCCACGGACTCTTTTCCAAATCTTAATTCATTCTTTCCAAAAGAGGAAATTCTCACTAAAGAGGAAATTTAGATTAAAGAGAGAATTCAAAGTAAAGAGGAAACTCTAATTAATGAAGAAATTCTAACTGAAGATGAAATTCTAATTATAAAGAAAATTCGAACAAAAGAGGAAATTCAGATTAAAGATGAAATTCTGATTAAAGAAGGAATTCTTACGAGAGAGGAAATTCAAACAAGGAATGAAATTCAAAGTAAAGAGAAAATTCTTACAAGTAAGGGAATTTATCCTTATGATTATATGGATTCATTTATGAGATTTAAAGAAACACAACTTCCTTCAAAAGAAAGTTTCTATAATAACCTTTATGAAGAAGAGATAAGTGATAAGGAATATAAACACGCACAAGAAATATGGAAAATATTTAAGATAAAGAACCTTGGAGAATATCATGATTTATATCTAAAAACAGATGTTTTATTGTAAGCTGATGTGTTTGAGGCTTTTAGAACACTCTGTCATAATAAAAATTGTTATGGATTAGACCCTGCCCACTATTTCACAGCTCCTGGTTTAGCTTGGAGTGCAATGTTGAAAATGACAAAACAAGATATAGATTTAATCAGTGATGTTGATATGCTTTTGATGATTGAGAAGTCCAAGAGAGGTGGAATATCACAAGTATGTTCAAAAAGATATGCGAAAGCAAATAATAAATATCTCCCAAATTATGATAGTGAAAAAGATAGTAATTATTTGATGTATTTTGATGCTAATAATTTGTATGGATGGGCAATGTCTCAATCTCTACCTTATGGTAAATTAGAGTGGGTGGAAGAAAAGGATTATGAAAAGGCTTTGATGAATATTGTTATTTCTTCTCAAGAGGAATTGAATGACGAAGAAGAAGGTTATTATTTTGAAGTTGATTTGAGGTACCCGAGTGTTCTTCATAATAAGCATAAAGACCTTCCTTTTGCATGTGAGAAAGAAACCCCAAAGAAAGAATGGTTCAGTGATTATCATAAAAGTTTTAATATTAAAGGCAAATCAACAGAAAAGTTATTAACAACATTCTATGATAAAGAGGGATATGTTTTACATCAGAGAAGCTTAAAACAGTTTTTGAGAGAAGGATTGAGAGTAGCTAAAATTCATAGAGTTTTAAAATTTAAACAAAGTCCTTGGGTGAAAAAGTATATTCAATTCAATACAGATATGAGAGCAAATACAAAAGTAAAATTTGAAGGGGACTTTTATAAATTAATGAATAATGCTGTATTTGGAAAGACTATGGAAAATGTTAGAAACAGGCAAAACATTAGATTCGCAACATCTTGGAAAGAAGCTTGAGATTGATAAATAAACCAAGTTTTGAGAGAGAAGAGGTTTTTTCAGAGAACTTTTCTGCAATTCATATGAAAAAGGAAAGTATTGTAATGGATAAACCAATTTATATTGGAACAGCAGTTCTTGATTTATCAAAGATATTGATGTATGATTATTTGTATAATGACTTAAAGAAAGAGTATGGTGAAAATGTTTCATTGTTGTATATGGATACTGATAGTTTTATCCTAGATATAAAAACTGATGATGTTTATGAAGATATGAAGAAAAATATTGGAGTATATGATACAAGTAATTTCAGCAAGAAGAGTGAGTTATTTTCCAAAAAGAATGAAAAGGTTATTGGTAAGTTTAAGGATGAGTTGGGTGGAAAAGTAATGAGTGAGTTTATTGGATTGAGAGCAAAGGCATATGCTTATAAGTATGGTGAACAGATTGATAAGAGGTTAAAGGGAATAAAGAAATATGTAATAAAGAAATCAATAACTTTTAGAAATTATTATAATTGTTTGATGAATAAGAAAGAAGAATATAGGAAAATGAATACAATAAGAAATTATAAACATAACATATATAGTGAAGAAGTAAATAAAAAGGCATTAGGAGCCTTTGATGATAAGAGATTTATTTTAGATAATGGAATAGATTGTGTTCCATATGGATATTGTATGATAGAGTGTATAAAATAGATTATGTTTTAACGATGGGAAGATGGGTTAGGGTTTTTTAAGGGCAACCGCCGCGTTTTTTCACAATATATAAATGGTTAAACCAAGTATTAATCAAACTAAAGAGTGGAGAAAATCTCAGTCTTGGTATATAAATGGAAAACATAATGAATGTGAAAAATATCAAATAAGTCTTATTGAAAAAATAACTAAAACAAAGGTAAATAAAACAAATAAGCGAATTAATTTAAAAACTAGTAAGTCAGAGGATGTAAAGAAAAAAATGAATATCCTTGAATGGACTGAAAACTTTGATGGTTATCAATTGAACAATGAAAAAACAATTTACTACAATCTCAAAATGATATGTGGCTCAGGAGGTGGCCAAACAAGAGCATTAAGAGAAGTTTATCATTTCGTAATGGCACAAAAGGGGTATCTTCAAAAATATAAAGATTCAAATGTTTTGTTTGTCAATATTTTAGATGGGGATTATTGTGCAAAGAAAATTAAACTATTGAAGGAATTTGAGAATGAACAAATCTTTATAGGTTCAATGAGTGAGCTGTTCAACCCCCAGGTGTTCAATTCAATGAGGTTCAACCTCCAAGTTAAAAGGGGAGACAAATAAATATACCTTGGGATAAAAAGGGGGTTTATTTTTAGGGAAAAAAAAGGGAATCGCTGAAAATCCCCCATTCATTTACATGAAGAAAAGTGAGCCAGAATCAGTATTCTTACCCTACTTATACATATACATATACATATATATATATATACATATACATATATATATATATATATATATATATATATATATACATATATATATATATTGTTACGAATTCTGGCCCGACAGGTGTGCGAGCGATTGCGTAACTCCAATCGCAACCACGTCGCCCACAGGAATGGACAATTCAGTCGTGACGCTCCTGGAACGACCGCCAGGAGCCAGTCACAGGTGGGGGTTTAACCTCACCATGATCGTGCCAATTGCCCACCCGCGCAGGATAGGGTTGCTCGCCAAATTCGACCTACCCAAGTACCTGCGTGAGTAGTCGACCGGGTGATCGCACCTCGCCGCAGGTCGGCCTAGGACACGAACCGCTTAAGCGGTCCGTTCCGTGCTACAGTGATAACCGAGCGGTGTTATCGCCGACCTCGACGGATCAGATTCTCTTCTTTACCCGGGTGTTCAAAACCCACTACTAATTTATTCCGCGATTCAAGATGGCACTTTCAAAAGGGAAAAAAGACGACGAACGGGATACATTTCACACAAGGACATTTAATGAAGCAAGCACATATTACACACACAACACAAGCAAGGAATCATGCACGTATTTACAAGCAAGGTAAATCGAAATGAAACACGGATACAGGGAAAGGGAAATAGGAGGAGGGAAACTCCTGATAGGAGGGAAACCACGGGGTAACATCCCTGGGTCAGATTGCGGGAGAGTGTGTCGGAGTGGTGCTGAGGTGTCGTCCACCAGACGGCGGTCTCCTTGGGTTAACCTGAGGCGGTCCCTTCGGGTGGGTGCCTGGAATGTCCTATCCCTAAGAGAGGATGATCACCTGTCTCTGTTATCATCTGAGCTCAAGCGTTTGGACATCGGGATTGCAGCTCTCTCTGAGGTTCGGAGACCGGATTGCGGCGAGATAATGGTGGGTGGTTACACCTACTATTGGTCTGGTCGCTCTGATGGTTACCATACCCAAGGAGTTGCTGTAGCTGTGTCCAATAAGCTGGCCCCAATGATAATTGAGGTAACACCGGTCAAAGAGCGTATTATGAGATGAAGGATTCGTCACTCCTTAGGTGTCATTTCCCTGGTCTCTGTTTATGCTCGGACTGAGGGGAGTGATCTCACCGTGAAGGATGCATTCTACGCCACACTCGAGTCTGTGGTTGATCAGTGCCCCAGACGAGATACACTTCTAGTCTTGGGGGATTTCAATGCATCGACTGGAACTGATAGGGACGGTTATGAGGTGTGTGTTGGTCCCCATGGGTCAGGAACTATGAACCAGAATGGCACTAAGTTCCTTGACTTTGCAAGAAGTCATGGACTTAGGGTGGCTGGTTCATCGTTTCAGCGCCCACAAGCTCATCGCTCGACTTGGTATTCCAACGCTGGCGGTGTGGCAAAGGAGATTGACCATGTCCTCATTGACGGGCGTTGGAGGATGATCCAGAACTGCAGGGTCTACCGGAGTGCTCAGTTCCTCAATACTGACCACAGGCTTGTTGTAGCAACTCTAAAGCTGCACCTTAAATCCTGGAGAATGGTACCATCCCAGCCGAGGCTGGATGTTGCCAAGCTCAGGGATGAGAGAGTAGTTGAGGAGTTTGCGAACAGGCTGAGTGGACACTTGGGGGGTCTGGGTGCTTTGGGGGGTCCTGAAGAGTTGTGGAGCGCCTTCAAGACCACCGTCCTTGATGTTGCCGGTGGATGCCTTGGAGCTCACCGCAGGGCAAAGAAGAATTTTGTCTCTCAAGGGACACTGGATACCATTGACCAGAGTCGCAGGGCCAGGCTGAATGGCAGAGCTGAGCTGTTCAGGGAGCTGAGGCATAAAACTGTACGTGCACTGAGGGTGGACAAGGAGGCCTATGTGCGAGGAATCTGTGAGGGGGTAGAGCATCACCTGTGGACAGGTGATTCTCGTCCCGCTTACAGGGGAATTCGCGCATTACATTCATCCAAGCCCATCCCTCGGAGCACTACAGTTCGAGCAGAGAGTGGTAGGCTCTTGACAGAGGAGTCTGAAGTGAAGGCCCGCTGGGCCGGTTACTTTGAGCGGTTGTACCAGGCTGATCCCCCAACTGTCGAGTTGGACGTCAAGGGTGTTACAATCCCTGTTGCTGACCCTCAAATCAACTGTGGTCCACCTACGCTTGTGGAAACACGGACTGCGGTGAACCAGTTGAAACGGGGCAAAGCTCCAGGGATCTGTGGCATCCATGCCGAACTTCTCAAGGCTGGTGGAAATGCTGCACTCGTGTCGTTGCATGCAGTTTTGTGCTCTGCCTGGAACACAGGCATCATCCCAACTGACTGGAAGAGGGGCCTTGTTGTCCCTCTCTGGAAAGGGAAGGGTGATCGCCAAGACTGCAACAACTACCGAGGGGTGACGCTGCTCTCAGTGCCGGGCAAGGTCTTTGCTCGGATAATTCTCGATAGGGTTCGCCACCATCTGCTTGAGCACCAGCGTCCAGAGCAGTCAGGCTTTACACCAAAGAGGTCAACGATTGACCGTATCCTTGCACTTCGTGTCCTCACCGAACGCAGTCGAGAGTTTCGGCAGGGGCTGCTTGCAGCCTATGTTGATCTCTGTAAAGCGTTCGATTCAGTGAATCGGGATGTCCTCTGGAGGATTCTTGATCTTCGTGGGGTGCCACCAAAACTGATCGATCTGATGTCTGAACTCTACTCTGGTACTGAGAGTGCTGTGAAGTGTGGTGGTACCATCTCTGACTTATTTCCAGTTGTTACTGGAGTTCGTCAGGGATGTGTACTTGCCCCCACACTTTTCAGCACTTGTATGGACTGGATTCTAGGGAGGATGTCGGAGAGATCAAGTTGCGGTGCGTGATTTAGGAATGTCAAGATCTCGGACCTTGACTTTGCAGATGATGCAGTCATCTTTGCGGAGACTTTAGACATCCTCTTGGGGGCCCTCGAGGTGCTGAATGAGGAGTCGGAGCCGTTGGGATTACGGGTTTCTTGGGTCAAAACTAAGATCCAGGCTTTCGGTGACATCTTGGATGCTGCTGTCCTGTCTGTGTGTTTGTGGTGAGGATGTTGAGGTCGTGGAGAGATTCACTTACCTTGGCAGTGATATTCATGTCTCTGCTGGCTGCGAGTCAGAGGTCAATAGACGTCTGGGTCGGGCCTGGGGAGTCATGGATTCACTGGATCATGGGGTGTGGCGCTGCCGGTACCTGTGCGGGAGGACGAAAGTCCGAGTCTTCAGGTCCTTGGTACTTCCAGTCTTGCTCTATGGGTGCGAGACTTGGACTCTGACCAAGGATCTGAGACGGAGACTTAATTCCTTTGGTACCAGGTCTCTTCGGAGAATCCTTGGCTATCGCTGGTCGGATTTTGTGTCCAACGAGCGGTTGCTGAGAGAGACTCGGATGAGATTTGTTACCTGCATAGTCCGTGAGCGTCAGTTGCGGCTGTATGGACATGTGGCTCGTTTTCCTGACTCTGATGCTGCTCACCAGATTCTCTCAGCGAGGGAGTCTCATGAGTGGAGGAGGCCAGTGGGTCGACCACGTGCCTCATGGTTGCAACAGGTTGACCATCATCTCAAGGAGATGGGGATGGGCCTGGCATCTGCCTGGGGGATGGCCAGACGGAGGCCCCTGGAGTACCGGCGGAAAGTGGACGCAGCGACGTGCTGTTCTGGCACATGCTCCCATACCTGACCTGACCTGATACAGGCAAGAAAGCAATGAAAGCAATACCACCGACTATAATTATTAGCAATGTACAGGCACTTACACAGGTTTACTTGTCGGACATGGCACCACCCACACACACACACACAAACAAAAGAAAAGACCTCCCTTTAGTGGTCGTCCAGTCTCTCTCCCACAACTGTCAGCGTGGTCACGCCTGGTTCCGGCCTCCCACGCGGCCGGCGAACCCTCTCCGGCACCCCTTGTCCGGATACGCAGGTCCACCAGACAGCCGGCACTGCTGCGCCTCCCGTCCGAGTCTCCACCAACAGGCCGCTCGCCGGACCAAGAGCGCAGGAGCAGGACCGAGACAGAGAGAGAGACAGAGAGAGAGACAGAGAGAGAGACAGAGAGAGAGAGAGACAGAGAGACAGAGAGACAGAGAGACAGAGAGACAGAGAGACAGAGAGACAGAGAGACAGAGAGACAGAGAGACAGAGAGACAGAGAGACAGAGAGAGAGAGAGACAGAGAGACAGAGAGAGAGAGAGAGAGAGAGACAGAGAGAGACAGAGAGAGAGACAGAGAGAGAGACAGAGAGAGACAGAGAGAGACAGAGAGAGACAGAGAGAGAGACAGAGAGAGAGACAGAGAGAGAGACAGAGAGAGAGACAGAGAGACACAGAGAGAGAGACAGAGAGAGAGACAGAGAGAGAGACAGAGAGAGAGACAGAGAGAGAGACAGAGAGAGAGACAGAGAGAGAGACAGAGAGAGAGACAGAGAGAGACAGAGACAGAGACAGAGACAGAGACAGAGACAGAGACAGAGACAGAGACAGAGACAGAGACAGAGACAGAGACAGAGACAGAGACAGAGACAGAGACAGAGACAGAGACAGAGACAGAGACAGAGACAGAGACAGAGACAGAGACAGAGACAGAGACAGAGACAGAGACAGAGACAGAGACAGAGACAGAGACAGAGACAGAGACAGAGACAGAGACAGAGACAGAGAGAGAGAGAGAGAGAGAGAGAGAGAGAGAGAGAGAGAGAGAGAGAGAGAGAGAGAGAGAGAGAGAGAGAGAGAGAGAGAGAGATCGAGAGAGATCGAGAGATCGACCCTGGCCACCAAGAGAGGGGAGCACTCGACCCAGACAGAGACCTCATGGACCAGAGAGAGAATGACGTTGACAACCCAGACAGAGACCTCATGGACCAGAGAGAGAATGACGTCGACGACCCAGACAGAGACCTCATGGACCAGAGAGAGAATGACGTCGACGACCCAGACAGAGAGCTCCCACTACCTCCAGACCTCCAGACCCACAGTCCCACTCACTCGACCTCTCGTTCCGCGTGCCCTTTTATCTCGACGGCGCATCGCCCCTCCCTTCGAGGCACGGGGGGGGGGGGGGGGGAGGAAAATTCCAGGAGAGATCGGCCAGTATATATATATATATATATATATATATATATATATATATATATATATATATATATATATATATATATATATATATATTTATATTATTATATTTATATTATATATATATATATTATTATATTTATATTATATACAATATTTGTATTATATACAATATATAAAATATATATTTATATTATATACAATATATAAAACGCCAGCCACGCCACCATAACGCCAACCACACCACCACCACGTTGCCACCTCAGCAGGGTTGCGAGAAGCCTGACATTAGTCGGGAGAGAACGGACGATGGCCTCACCCGTCCCCCCACCCCCAATGAAAAGCACGTGCGGAAGAGACGCGGGGAGGCAGTTCTTAAAACAAAAGAGCCGGGCTGATCTCTCCTGGAATTTTCCTCCCCCGCGCGCCGCGAAGGGAGGGGCGATGGGCCGTCGAGATAAAAGGGCACGTGGAACGAGAGGTCGAGTGAGTGGGGCTGTGGGTCTGGAGGTAGTGGTCGCTCTCTGCCTGGGTCAAAGTGAGTCGGTGGAGTCAGACAGTCAGTCAGTGGAGATCTGGGCTCGTGTCGGAGTGCGGAGTTGTGGGTAGCCGCACTGGAGCCTGGAGTCCAGAGTCCCTGCAGTCGGTGGGTCGCTGGAGAAGGACCATCGAGGGTCGCCCAAGGAAGTCACCACGAGGGTGGAGGTAACCTGCAACGGTCTAGCGGAGCCTCTGTGGTCTACACGGCTCCACGTTATAAAGGCCTACGGGTCCAGTCTGACCCCCTTGTCTTTGAGGGGGTCTTTCCTTGTTTCTTTGAATGAATGTTGTGGCACCGAGTCCAATAAGTAGAACCGTATAAGTGCTTGTGAATAATAAATAATAGACGATTGTAGTGCTTTGTCTTGCTCGCGTCTTGTCCCTTCCCGCCAATTCCATTGCTTCTCTGTTTACGTGCATGTTAGTGTTTTGCAGACCTGAATGCATGACTGCATATGTGTCGTTTTATAAATAAATGTCCTTGTGTGAATGTTAACCCATTCGTCGTGTCCTCTTTCCCCATTGAACCGCCGTATTGCTCTGGGAATAATAGCGGGCTTTTTAATAGCCGATAAAAGAATTGGGTCCAGCAAGGTCTCGCGATAATACACCGGTGAGTTATCCCAGAACGGAACGGACCGCTTAAGTGGTTTGTGTCCAAGCAGACCTCGCTGAGGTACGATCTCTCTGTAGTCTGCCCGCACGAATACTTAGGTATATCGATAATTCGGCGATTGACCCTGTCGCGCGTGGGTAGAGTGTTGACTAGGCCATGGTGTGCGCTTGGAGCACACCCGTGACTGGTTTCCGGTGTTGTTCCGGAAGGTCGCGACTGAATTGTCCATCCGGTGGGCGAGACGGCCACCATTAGTTGAAAACGGGTCGTTCTTACGCTGGGCGGGCGGCAAATTCGTAACACTGTTGTCAAGGAATGGGAAACAGATTCATTCCCCTCTAAACTAAATTAACGGGAATCGGATCAGGGGTGTGTAGAGCGACCCTCCGTTCGCCCAATTACGAGCTTTAAATTTATTCCGAGAAGCAAGATGGCGGTTCAAGGCGAACAGGGACAGGAGGGTTTAGAAATAAAGTTAGAAACATTAGAATCCATGGCCCAGGATGAAATCCCCGTGCAGGACATTCCCATTGAGATGCAGGTTGAATTTCCCCCACAACCGAACCCAGAACCTGAAATGGGCGCAGCGGCTGCGGTTTTTGACACCCCCCTCCTCCTCCGTCAAAATCCCTCCTCAGTCCCCGGCGGATCCACGCCTGATAGTGAAGAGATTGCCGCAGACCCACCTGACACGGGACAGCTATTGATGATTTTGCTCGCAAAAATGGATGGCATGAATGCGAATATGAAAATAAATGCGCAGCAAATAAAAGAAGAAATGAAGAGCGAAATAAATACAAATGCGTGCAGGATGGAAAACAAAATGGATGCAAATATGCAAACACTGCGGGGCAAGATGCAGCGCGTGGGGCGATGCCTGTAGGCGGGCATAATGGCGGCGCCACGTGCTGGAGCGAGCGAGCTGAGGGGGAGCGATGACTGTGTCGGCCCCGCGGTGGAGACGGGTGAGGACAAGTTAATTCGGGAGACGCGTTGGGCGAGACCCGTGCAGGTGACGGAGAAGGTGACGGTGACACAGAGGGAAGAAGTAAATGAGGTGACTGAGACGTGTACAAGACATGTAAAAACGAAGGAAATAGAATTAACAGAGACACGAAGGGAGACGCAGGTATTATAAGAAATAACAGAGACGCGGGAGATAGGAAAAGTAGAGGAGAGACTACACGATCAAGACGGCGTGAAAGACGAACACACACACATGGAAGTAGTAGAGGACAATGAGGAGGAGCTCGGGGAATGTGTCGTGACCCGGTGCAAGCAGCTGGATAGCCTCCTTCAGGAATGGAGGGGGACGCTATGCTCCCTTGAAGCGGATCTCGACCAGGTGGGTCCGGTCGAGCTTTGCGAGTTAGAGGGGGCGAGTGCTGTTGACGGGTGCACACGAAGCTTGGGGGGTATGAAGGGCCCGGGACCCCTTGTGGTAGAGCGAATCCCCAGCGTAATTGTTCCAGCGTGTGTGGTATCGGTATGTGTGTACACGAGTGTGGCGAAATGTGTGCTGAAACGCGCGCCTGGCGTGGGTGAAAGGTTGTGTGTGAAAGGGACCGTGTGTGTGAGTAAAATGGTGTGCGAGGTTGCGAGTGAGCCGAAGTGCGTGCCTCCCAGCACACCGTGTGTGGATGAAGCACCGTGTGTGAGTGGAACCACGTGTGCGAGTGAAAAGGTGTGTGTAAAGGAAACACCATGTGTGAGTGCAACCACGTGTGCGAGGAAATGGCATGTGTGAGAGAGATCGTGTGTGTGGGGCTGTGGGTCTGGAGGTCTGGAGGTAGTGGTCGCTCTCTGCCTGGGTCAAAGTGAGTCGGTGGAGTCAGTCAGTCAGTCAGTGGAGATCTGGGCTCGTGTCGGAGTGCGGAGTTGTGGGTAGCCGCGCTGGAGCCTGGAGTCCAGAATCCCCGCAGTCGGTGGGCCACTGGAAAAGGACTATCGAGGATCGCCCAAGGAAGTCATCACGAGGGTGGAGGTAACCTGCAACGGTCTCGCGGAGCCTCTGCGGTCTACATGGCTCGTTATAAAGGCCTACGGGTCCAGTCTGACCCCCTTGTCTTTGAGGGGGTCTTTCCTTGTTTCTTGGAATGAATGTTTGGCGCAGAGTCCAATAAGTAGAACCGTATAAGTGCTGTGAATAATAAATAAGAGACGGTTGTAGTGCTTTGTCTTGCTCGCGTCTTGTC